>NW_027436071.1:0-335000 GCF_964199755.1 Larus michahellis
CCTGACATCCCCTCTCTCTTGGGCTATTTTTATATTATTTTTTTATCTTCAAAGTGGAGTTTGAGTGACTTTAGTCATACATACTTTTATTATGATTAATGTATTCAAGGAGGAGTGTTCACACCTCGGGGGCGGATAGCCTCCGGGATGGAGGTGTGTTTTGGTACATTGTGGTGAGCAAAGTTCGCACAAAAGGACAGCATTTCATCAACATTTGACGAAAGGTTGGCTCGGGTAGCGTGTAGGCCGCTTATCAGTTCCGTAGTACCATCTCGTCCCCATATCTGCTATTCGTCACAAGGGAAGGCCACGGAACAAGCGTGTTCCGTTCCATCCCTCGTGTAGTTTCGCAAACAACCTCGCGCAGGGAATCACAGATGTTGCATTCTTCGTGTGCTAGCTGTGGCTGTATTCTACCTCAGAAGCCTCTTGATTTTATGACTTTCCTTAATGTGTGAACAATGCTGTATTTTTGTATTCTTGGCCAATTTAGTAATTATTCCACATAATCCACCCCGTGACTACAGTCACTCAAGCTCCACGATAATCAATACTGATGGGGAATATCACATGTCCTCTTATGGCGAGGGATATCAAGTGCAAATACTTCTTGCGGGGTGATTAAGCGAGTTAAGCGTTTCATCATAATCCAAAGTCTAACATGCAAAACAATTGTCAAAGCAAAGCACAATACAGTGAGTACTAGTAGAACAACAACAGGATGGAGCATCTTGTTAAAAAGTCCTGTAGCTGTCGGTGACCATCCAAAGAGGGTGTCCCACCATTCATGTCCACCGTCTCTCTTGACCCTTTCCAGTACATGGTGTATTTCTTCAACATCATGATGGACAGCAATCAGAGTTCTTTGTCCATTTTCTTGGGCCTCTTTCAACAATCGCTTCAATTCATCGTGTTGTAGCAACTTCCTCACTAGTGAGAGATTCATTCCGATAGGGGTAGGCAGCAAATCTCGAATCAATGTGTAATTAGATTGTAGCAATTGAAAAGACGTAACAGGAGCTGAATAACTGAAGTCACATCCAATGATGTTAGTAAAGTTACAAACACAAAGATTTGAGTTATTACTTATATCTACTGCTATGTCATCTACGAATACAAAAGTACAGGGAGACCTCATGCAAACACACCCTTTCCCAATATATACAAGCACAGTTTCTGGGGTTTCATCAGGTTGTATCTCAAAATGACAAACATTCTGGTTGGTGTCAAGACAAATGTCTTGTGCCTTGAGAGTATTACTCTCACAAATGAATCCTTGTTGATCTCGTGAAATGCATGCTTCAACATCAACAGTTTGCCATTTATTCTCGTTTTGTTGTGCCCACACTCTATGCTCTACCGGATGGAGTATAGCTCCATGGTGATTCAACCCCAGTGCGATGATTGGGTATATGGTGTATACTGAGGCATTGCGTATCGTTAAGACAAAAGCTGTGGCTTTGCTCTCAGTGGGATCATAGGTGAAATTAACCAGATACCACCAGGATTGAAATTTTCTCTCAAACTCAATTGCATTATCCCATATTACTTTTCGAATTTCAGTGGGCAAGGTGCCTTCTTCACCTTCCCTTATAATTGCGGCTGTCATAGATTGCATCCACAGTTGGGCTTGGATACAACTAAGGGCCAAGGAAACATTGTTTGGGGTTGTACCAAGTGCATTTGTGATCAGCTGATGGTCTTTTTCACCTGTTTCCTCCCACTGAGGCAATATATTCGATAAAAGCCATTGGTGATTTCCCAATGCTGATAGAGAGGACTGTAGAGGATGTTTTAATTTGTCTAGATCACTAGTAGTTGTGACTAGTTTGTTTGCAAGTATCTCAGCATCTGTACTATTTAAGACTCCCAGTCCTGTTCCTAAGATACCAGTCACCTCTCTCTTCAGTCGTTGTGAGGTGTCAACAGTTCGCCGGCCTAACCATGCTGACCATCCTGCATAAGATGTACTCAGGAATGGTGAGCAGGTGGGTTTGATCGCAGAGATATTAATCTGCATTGACAATTCTACTCGTTTGAGGGAATATGTTGGGTTAAACGGTATTTGTTGTTGACCTGTGTGTTTAATGGCATAAGGGCCAATGTTAAAGGTGTAAGGAGTTAGACTAATGGAGGGCTGAGTAGCTACACCCTTGAAAGTTTGTGGGGGTGTAGGTTTTGGGTTCATTTCAACAGGTTCAGATGTATTTGAGTCAATCATAAATTCAAATAACAATTCCGTGCCCCTGTAGCCCCAAATACAATATACTATGATAGGTTTGATAAAGGTGAAGTTGTGCCAGCAATCTGAGTTTGGCTCTATAATTTTGTAACAATCAATCAGTGTTATATTTGTCCGGTTTAGTAGAGTCTACATGGATGGTTTCAATTACAGTTGGTCTATGGTGAGCAGACCCATTGATTACTCGGCAGCTAATTTGTATTTTCTTTCCTGGGACGGCTTCAAGCTTAGCCATTTGGAGTGAGTCTTTCCAACTCCATTTATCTCTGGAATATACTTCACTTCCTTGTATAACCAGAGTGGAGAGATTTAAATCCCTCATGTTTTCTAGTGTCTCAGTGCTTGCAGTGTATCGTGACAGTGCATTATCCCAAAGCTCATCATCAAGGGGCAGATTCTTAAGTCCGCTCAATAAGGTGTCATTATCGGGGGTTTCAGATAGTGGCAGTGGAACCAGACTAGTCTGTGGAGTTGAGTCAGGTTCGACTTTATCTATGCTTTGATCTATCTCATGTTTTGAAAACACCTCATTTTCATGTAGGACTACAGTGGCCAGGCTCAATTTTCCTTTTCCTGTTCCTGCCATCGCATTGTGTTTTACATAAGCTTGAGACCACGGCCATTCTGGGTCTCTTTGACTACAAACAACAGGGAGTAAAAAGATAAAACTGAATAGCATCAATTCCATCTGCCAATTCGTCATTCTAAAATTTAGGCCTCCAGATGGCCATACATAACAAAAATAATATTATTGCCAGGATCAATGTCAGGATTCCCTGGAGACACTCGAGGTTAGCGTAGGCCAATGCGTCTGTCCACGTACAGTTCTTCCGAGGTTCCTGTAAGACACAAAGGAAAAGAAAATCTGCTCGGTCTCATTTGACCGACGGGGTTAAAAAGAGGGCGAGATCCACCGGGTGCTGATCCGGTGTATCTTCCCTGAACAGTCTTTGGCTTCCCGTGCATGGGGGTTTTTGGGAGTAGCTAACACCATTGGTACTGTGCCAATTTGAGGCATTTTCACTAACACAGGTTGCCCAGGGTGAAATTGTCCCAGGTATTTTCGTGGTTCATTGGGAACTTTTGGAGTGATGATATCAGCAGATACACAGAAAGCTTTCATTTTAGGACAGCCATCTCCACTCCATCTGTTATTTAATTGATAGATGGCATCATCCAATGGCAAATGCCAACCAGGTTCATGAGTTTTTGCAAAACGCTTAACCAATCCATTGGTGCGTTCAACAATGCCATTAGCCTGAGGATAATAGGGAGTATGAAATACCCATCGAATCCCTTCTTCTTTGGCCCAATCTTGTACCACTGTAGCGGTAAAGTGTGAACCGTTATCACTTTGGATTTCCTCAGGAAGGGGAAGTGTGCTGAACCACCCTTTTAGGCCTTTCACTGTGTTGTTCCCGGTAGCTGATTTGAAGCTGGTGGCCATAGCGAGGCCAGAGATAATCTCCACTCCGACTAGGACGTATCTTTTCTCACCTGATGATCTCAAGGGCCCAATATAATCAATTTGCCATGAATGCCACAATGTTTTCTTGTCCCGAATGTGTAAAGGAGGCGCCTTACTCGGATGATCTTTATTGAGTCGTAGGCGACATTGTGAACAGGCGGTTACTACTTGTTCACACAGCTTAACCGACACAGGCCACCCCCGGGCTAGACCTTCCTGATACAGATCAGCACGGCCTGTATGGCCACGCTTAATATGTAACCATTCGAGTAAGCGTTCCCATTCCCGACCATCATCTACAATGTCAATTTGCTGCAACCGCGTGAGGCTATCTACCTGTTGGTTGAATTGAGCAGTGATCGAGTTCGAACGATCATGGCCTTTTACCCAACCGATGTGCAATGTTCTCTGTCCTCCCATTTCCAACAGTTGCTTCCAACTCTCTGTCTCCCAGATTGGGACTCTATTCACCTGCCAATCATTGGCTGCCCAGTGTCCAATCCATTCAGTGGCTCCTTTAAAAACAGCATATGAGTCAGTGTAAATGTAAGTAGCCCCACGTTGTGCAGCTAGTAGGACGGCTCTGAGTTCCCCTACTTGTGCGCTACCTTCTCCTGTTTCAATTGCTCTTTCCCCCGTTGCTACTTCCAGTGCTACGGCCTTGTATTTCCACTTATTGTTCTCACGGTGAGATGACGCATCAGTAAACCACACTCCTGTAAGATCACTGCCTTCTTTCAGAGGAGGTGCTTCTTGGATTGGAGATGGTCTGTTTGGTGGGGATTGGAACAATAGGGCACCATCTATATCCTTCTGGAGCTTGGATACTTTGATACTACCTTCAGAGATTGGCATGATATCATTAATGCCTTCTAAATAAGCATACCACTTTCGAACTGTGGGTTTCTGGGCAATGCCGGCTGGTGGTGCTGTCCCTTTACGGACCACATCTAGGAGACGAAAAGGGCCCCGAACAATCACGCTCTGTTCTCTCCTTATCTGCTCTGCTCGTTGCAATGCTCGCACCAGGGACAGTAAACCCTTCTCTAGGTCTGAATATCTGCTCTCAGTATCATTAAAGGAGTGAGAGCTAAATTCTAATGGTCTCTCCGGTCCTGCTGGTCCCTTTTGCCATAAGTTACAATGAGAGCCATGTTCGCTGGACCCCCATTCTACATGGACAGGGTCAGTTGGATGTATGGGGCCAAGTTGTTGGAATAACCTTAGCTCTTTTATTAGCAATTCCAGTGCATTAGTATGTTGTTCAGTCCACTCCCAGGATTTACCTTTTTTGAGCAAACAATAAAGGGGGCGAGCAATGATGGAAAAGCCAGGGATGTGTTTACGCCAATAACTTAAAGTTCCCAGAACTTGCTGTAACTCCTTCGTGCTGGAAGGATTCTGTCCATGTTCTATTTTTTTCAGGGTATCCTGAGGGACAGAAGCAGCTCCCTTAATCCACCAGACCCCCAGGAATTTAACTTCCTGTGCAGGTCCCTGACATTTTGAGTCTGGAATTTCCAATCCCAAATCTGATAATGTTTTTCGGATGTTTTGCATCATGTCTTGTACACTTTCTTGGCTCTCTCCCCCCCTATTAAGATGTCGTCAATATATTGGTATACTGTACATCCCTGTGAAACAGGAATCTCTGATAGCGCTTTAGCTAAAGCATTATGAGCAATGGTGGGGGAATGTTTGTATCCTTGTGGAAGTCGGTTAAAGGTATATTGGACTCCTTTCCACGTGAATGCAAACTGCGCTTTGTCTTGCTCAAGGAGGGGAATCATAAAAAACATGTCTTTTACATCTAAGGCAGCCATCCAAGGATGGGCAGCTCCTTTTATCATTGTCACAATTTCCGCGATACTCGGAACCGCAGCGGTCAGGGGTGCAGTGTTGGCGTTTAACTTTCGGTAATCTACTGTGAAACGCCATTGCCCGGTTGGTTTCTTTACTGGCCACACCGGTGAATTATAAGGCGAGTGAGTCCTCTTAATGATGTTTCTTTTTTCTAAATCTGATACCACCCCGTCTGCTCCTGCAAGTGCAGCTGCAGGCAGTGGGTACTGTCGGACGTTGGTAATTTTAGAGGGAGGCAAAGGTATAGATGTTTCTAATAGGCCCAGTTTAACTGTGTCTAATCCTTTTTTGCGTCCTGCAAAACTCCACGCAGTTCCATCCGGGAATTTCCACATTCGCCCACGCAGCACGTCAAATCCTAGGAGGTTAGAATGTGAGGCACCCACTAACACTTCTGCCCTAGTCATTCGCTGCTCTCCCGGCAACCAGAGGTTAATTTTTGCAGTGGGGCATGTTTTTACCACACCATCAATTCCTGTGAAGTTGACTCTGCGTCGGGTGGGATTTATACCTAGAAGTTGTGCTGTTTCGTTAGTGATTGCAGACATTTGGGCTCCAGTATCAATAATAAAATTTACCAATATCTTCCGGGGTCCAACAGGAATGATAATAACGGGTTCGGAGTCTTTATGAGAGAGCCATTGAATTGCTAGTACCTGCCGGACAGGGTGGCTCACTGCCCTCCCCGGGGATAGGAGTTTTTTGGCTGGGACTCTGTCAAATCAATCAAGTTACGTTCCGGTGCAGAAGGCACAATTTTCTCACGACTTGGGGATTCTCTGGTTAGACTTTTCTCCCCAGCCACATTATTCTTTCTAGTTAGAGATTGGACTAGTGTACGGAGGTCTCCCGTAGGGACACCGTGCAAGAATTGTCGGGGCACCCCTAATTGTAGGGCTTTACGCCACAACTCATTCCGGTCCTTATCAGGCTTAAACCTTTCCTCCGATTTAGGGTTTTTAGTGTGAGTTCGGACTTGGCGAACCTTTCGGGGGTGTTCGGAGGATTTCTCACTAGTTAGGCTGGCCCAGCCCATTCGGCGCCCATATTGATCTATTTCCTGTACATATTCATTCCAGGTGGGCATGTAGTGACGACGGCCCCGCCTATGAGCACCCCGAGCCTCTCGTATACGATCTTGAGTACGAACAAGGAACGGTTTCAGGCAATCGGGAAGACCACGGATGAGAGGGGCTAATCGATCGGGGTCGATAGGGGCTGACATTGGGGATTTCCGAAATTCCTCTCTGTCATACATGGCTTGCAGACAAGCTGCTTTCCGTACAGCCGCAAACAGATCAGAGTAGCCTGTAGCTCTAATCTCTAACGGCTCCCCCCTCTCTCGCGGATCCATACCCCCTGCCCAATAGGCTGCTCGAGCAGTTAGGGAATAATTATGATCCCCAGGCATAGTGGTTAAAAACACTCCTGGTCCCCAAGAGTCTCCTGCTTCTTCCTCACTCAGCATAATTCTGTCCCCCCCTTCAGAAGAAACTCGCCACACGTACTCAACAGCTGACTCTTCTGGTCGCCTCGAATATTTCTCCCTTATTTTTGTTAACTCGGTTGGTGTCTGTGGAACGGTACGCACAGTGGTGTGAATTTCATCATCGTCATCAACCGCAGCTTCAGTTTTAACCAGAGGACGTAAAGGAAAAACTTGGGATTTCAAAGTAAAAGTCCTTTCCTCCTCATCTTCTTCGTCATCCTCACTATTAGACAAAAAATCTCCGGTCTGGGTTCCGGAATTTGGATAACACATTAACTTACGAATCTGTTGGACCTGGGTCGAGGGCTGCATTTTATCTAAGAGCCCAGTCACCCTTTCTAATAATATTTTAAGTTGAGCATTCTGGTTTCCTAAACATTCATTCTCACTCACAAGCTTATCGACGTGAGTTCTTAATTTTTCTCCTGTCTCCTTTTGCAAGGCTAATGATGACTTCAGCACCTCATTCTCCGATTTCAGGGTTGCATATTCTACAGCTGAAATCAGATTAGGAGCAGGGGTTTCTCTAGCTTCTTGTTGTGCACAAGATAAACAGGCGCCTAACGCAGCACAAATCACACCCTTGCCTTTCCCCGCTCTGAGCTTCTGTGAAACCCGACACTCTTCAATACGTTCCACCACTTTCTCTTCATCCTTCCAAAATTTTTGGGCCCACTCCTTCCCAGCCTGGGAAGGGGCACAATCATATTTTTGCAGCAGTTTATCCATGGCAATCCTGCCGACTACGCCAAATTCTGTTGCGTGAAACGGGGCCAAGCGGTTTTGGCAGAAGATAAACCCCCTTGCGTTCTAACACTCCTCACCGAGGTGGGAGGCTAGGTGCGGCTAGGTTTAAATTCTGAGTGATGCCCAATTCAGCACTATCAGTCCAATCGCGTTTAATATGTATTAAACTACTACGATTTGGATACACTAATAGTGGACTGCACCTTCAGTCTAGTCGTGCTCCTGAACTAGCACGGCCTCTCTGTAGTTTTGGTCGCGTTCAGTGAGAAAGCGGAACGACTAGCTACTTAAACAGTGCAGTTTATTTAAACAACAGATATACAGGTTCTTTAGGATTGCCGGTGATAAATACACTGTCTGCAAAGCACGTGCAAATAAAGATATTGCTAAGTATACAAACGCGCGACAAAATTATAAACGATACAGCCTGGCTATAAACGTAGGGTAGAGATTCTCTAGAGAAATTTCTAAGTCCCCGAGAAAGCGCTCGGTGTAATCGAAGTCTTACCCAAAGGCGTCCCTATGGGGGGGAAGAAAGGCTCAGCCCGTCGACTGATCCCGGAAATCAGCGGTGGAATTCTTCGCGATGGTGTCTTCCCTGACATCCCCTCTCTCTTGGGCTATTTTTATATTATTTTTTTATCTTCAAAGTGGAGTTTGAGTGACTTTAGTCATACATACTTTTATTATGATTAATGTATTCAAGGAGGAGTGTTCACACCTCAGGGGCGGATAGCCTCCGGGATGGAGGTGTGTTTTGGTACATTGTGGTGAGCAAAGTTCGCACAAAAGGACAGCATTTCATCAACATTTGACGAAAGGTTGGCTCGGGTAGCGTGTAGGCCGCTTATCAGTTCCGTAGTACCATCTCGTCCCCATATCTGCTATTCGTCACAAGGGAAGGCCACGGAACAAGCGTGTTCCGTTCCATCCCTCGTGTAGTTTCGCAAACAACCTCGCGCAGGGAATCACAGATGTTGCATTCTTCGTGTGCTAGCTGTGGCTGTATTCTACCTCAGAAGCCTCTTGATTTTATGACTTTCCTTAATGTGTGAACAATGCTGTATTTTTGTATTCTTGGCCAATTTAGTAATTATTCCACATAATCCACCCCGTGACTACAGTCACTCAAGCTCCACGATAATCAATACTGATGGGGAATATCACATGTCCTCTTATGGCGAGGGATATCAAGTGCAAATACTTCTTGCGGGGTGATTAAGCGAGTTAAGCGTTTCATCATAATCCAAAGTCTAACATGCAAAACAATTGTCAAAGCAAAGCACAATACAGTGAGTACTAGTAGAACAACAACAGGATGGAGCATCTTGTTAAAAAGTCCTGTAGCTGTCGGTGACCATCCAAAGAGGGTGTCCCACCATTCATGTCCACCGTCTCTCTTGACCCTTTCCAGTACATGGTGTATTTCTTCAACATCATGATGGACAGTAATCAGAGTTCTTTGTCCATTTTCTTGGGCCTCTTTCAACAATCGCTTCAATTCATCGTGTTGTAGCAACTTCCTCACTAGTGAGAGATTCATTCCGATAGGGGTAGGCAGCAAATCTCGAATCAATGTGTAATTAGATTGTAGCAATTGAAAAGACGTAACAGGAGCTGAATAACTGAAGTCACATCCAATGATGTTAGTAAAGTTACAAACACAAAGATTTGAGTTATTACTTATATCTACTGCTATGTCATCTACGAATACAAAAGTACAGGGAGACCTCATGCAAACACACCCTTTCCCAATATATACAAGCACAGTTTCTGGGGTTTCATCAGGTTGTATCTCAAAATGACAAACATTCTGGTTGGTGTCAAGACAAATGTCTTGTGCCTTGAGAGTATTACTCTCACAAATGAATCCTTGTTGATCTCGTGAAATGCATGCTTCAACATCAACAGTTTGCCGTTTATTCTCGTTTTGTTGTGCCCACACTCTATGCTCTACCGGATGGAGTATAGCTCCATGGTGATTCAACCCCAGTGCGATGATTGGGTATATGGTGTATACTGAGGCATTGCGTATCGTTAAGACAAAAGCTGTGGCTTTGCTCTCAGTGGGATCATAGGTGAAATTAACCAGATACCACCAGGATTGAAATTTTCTCTCAAACTCAATTGCATTATCCCATATTACTTTTCGAATTTCAGTGGGCAAGGTGCCTTCTTCACCTTCCCTTATAATTGCGGCTGTCATAGATTGCATCCACAGTTGGGCTTGGATACAACTAAGGGCCAAGGAAACATTGTTTGGGGTTGTACCAAGTGCATTTGTGATCAGCTGATGGTCTTTTTCACCTGTTTCCTCCCACTGAGGCAATATATTCGATAAAAGCCATTGGTGATTTCCCAATGCTGATAGAGAGGACTGTAGAGGATGTTTTAATTTGTCTAGATCACTAGTAGTTGTGACTAGTTTGTTTGCAAGTATCTCAGCATCTGTACTATTTAAGACTCCCAGTCCTGTTCCTAAGATACCAGTCACCTCTCTCTTCAGTCGTTGTGAGGTGTCAACAGTTCGCCGGCCTAACCATGCTGACCATCCTGCATAAGATGTACTCAGGAATGGTGAGCAGGTGGGTTTGATCGCAGAGATATTAATCTGCATTGACAATTCTACTCGTTTGAGGGAATATGTTGGGTTAAACGGTATTTGTTGTTGACCTGTGTGTTTAATGGCATAAGGGCCAATGTTAAAGGTGTAAGGAGTTAGACTAATGGAGGGCTGAGTAGCTACACCCTTGAAAGTTTGTGGGGGTGTAGGTTTTGGGTTCATTTCAACAGGTTCAGATGTATTTGAGTCAATCATAAATTCAAATAACAATTCCGTGCCCCTGTAGCCCCAAATACAATATACTATGATAGGTTTGATAAAGGTGAAGTTGTGCCAGCAATCTGAGTTTGGCTCTATAATTTTGTAACAATCAATCAGTGTTATATTTGTCCGGTTTAGTAGAGTCTACATGGATGGTTTCAATTACAGTTGGTCTATGGTGAGCAGACCCATTGATTACTCGGCAGCTAATTTGTATTTTCTTTCCTGGGACGGCTTCAAGCTTAGCCATTTGGAGTGAGTCTTTCCAACTCCATTTATCTCTGGAATATACTTCACTTCCTTGTATAACCAGAGTGGAGAGATTTAAATCCCTCATGTTTTCTAGTGTCTCAGTGCTTGCAGTGTATCGTGACAGTGCATTATCCCAAAGCTCATCATCAAGGGGCAGATTCTTAAGTCCGCTCAATAAGGTGTCATTATCGGGGGTTTCAGATAGTGGCAGTGGAACCAGACTAGTCTGTGGAGTTGAGTCAGGTTCGACTTTATCTATGCTTTGATCTATCTCATGTTTTGAAAACACCTCATTTTCATGTAGGACTACAGTGGCCAGGCTCAATTTTCCTTTTCCTGTTCCTGCCATCGCATTGTGTTTTACATAAGCTTGAGACCACGGCCATTCTGGGTCTCTTTGACTACAAACAACAGGGAGTAAAAAGATAAAACTGAATAGCATCAATTCCATCTGCCAATTCGTCATTCTAAAATTTAGGCCTCCAGATGGCCATACATAACAAAAATAATATTATTGCCAGGATCAATGTCAGGATTCCCTGGAGACACTCGAGGTTAGCGTAGGCCAATGCGTCTGTCCACGTACAGTTCTTCCGAGGTTCCTGTAAGACACAAAGGAAAAGAAAATCTGCTCGGTCTCATTTGACCGACGGGGTTAAAAAGAGGGCGAGATCCACCGGGTGCTGATCCGGTGTATCTTCCCTGAACAGTCTTTGGCTTCCCGTGCATGGGGGTTTTTGGGAGTAGCTAACACCATTGGTACTGTGCCAATTTGAGGCATTTTCACTAACACAGGTTGCCCAGGGTGAAATTGTCCCAGGTATTTTCGTGGTTCATTGGGAACTTTTGGAGTGATGATATCAGCAGATACACAGAAAGCTTTCATTTTAGGACAGCCATCTCCACTCCATCTGTTATTTAATTGATAGATGGCATCATCCAATGGCAAATGCCAACCAGGTTCATGAGTTTTTGCAAAACGCTTAACCAATCCATTGGTGCGTTCAACAATGCCATTAGCCTGAGGATAATAGGGAGTATGAAATACCCATCGAATCCCTTCTTCTTTGGCCCAATCTTGTACCACTGTAGCGGTAAAGTGTGAACCGTTATCACTTTGGATTTCCTCAGGAAGGGGAAGTGTGCTGAACCACCCTTTTAGGCCTTTCACTGTGTTGTTCCCGGTAGCTGATTTGAAGCTGGTGGCCATAGCGAGGCCAGAGATAATCTCCACTCCGACTAGGACGTATCTTTTCTCACCTGATGATCTCAAGGGCCCAATATAATCAATTTGCCATGAATGCCACAATGTTTTCTTGTCCCGAATGTGTAAAGGAGGCGCCTTACTCGGATGATCTTTATTGAGTCGTAGGCGACATTGTGAACAGGCGGTTACTACTTGTTCACACAGCTTAACCGACACAGGCCACCCCCGGGCTAGACCTTCCTGATACAGATCAGCACGGCCTGTATGGCCACGCTTAATATGTAACCATTCGAGTAAGCGTTCCCATTCCCGACCATCATCTACAATGTCAATTTGCTGCAACCGCGTGAGGCTATCTACCTGTTGGTTGAATTGAGCAGTGATCGAGTTCGAACGATCATGGCCTTTTACCCAACCGATGTGCAATGTTCTCTGTCCTCCCATTTCCAACAGTTGCTTCCAACTCTCTGTCTCCCAGATTGGGACTCTATTCACCTGCCAATCATTGGCTGCCCAGTGTCCAATCCATTCAGTGGCTCCTTTAAAAACAGCATATGAGTCAGTGTAAATGTAAGTAGCCCCACGTTGTGCAGCTAGTAGGACGGCTCTGAGTTCCCCTACTTGTGCGCTACCTTCTCCTGTTTCAATTGCTCTTTCCCCCGTTGCTACTTCCAGTGCTACGGCCTTGTATTTCCACTTATTGTTCTCACGGTGAGATGACGCATCAGTAAACCACACTCCTGTAAGATCACTGCCTTCTTTCAGAGGAGGTGCTTCTTGGATTGGAGATGGTCTGTTTGGTGGGGATTGGAACAATAGGGCACCATCTATATCCTTCTGGAGCTTGGATACTTTGATACTACCTTCAGAGATTGGCATGATATCATTAATGCCTTCTAAATAAGCATACCACTTTCGAACTGTGGGTTTCTGGGCAATGCCGGCTGGTGGTGCTGTCCCTTTACGGACCACATCTAGGAGACGAAAAGGGCCCCGAACAATCACGCTCTGTTCTCTCCTTATCTGCTCTGCTCGTTGCAATGCTCGCACCAGGGACAGTAAACCCTTCTCTAGGTCTGAATATCTGCTCTCAGTATCATTAAAGGAGTGAGAGCTAAATTCTAATGGTCTCTCCGGTCCTGCTGGTCCCTTTTGCCATAAGTTACAATGAGAACCATGTTCGCTGGACCCCCATTCTACATGGACAGGGTCAGTTGGATGTATGGGGCCAAGTTGTTGGAATAACCTTAGCTCTTTTATTAGCAATTCCAGTGCATTAGTATGTTGTTCAGTCCACTCCCAGGATTTACCTTTTTTGAGCAAACAATAAAGGGGGCGAGCAATGATGGAAAAGCCAGGGATGTGTTTACGCCAATAACTTAAAGTTCCCAGAACTTGCTGTAACTCCTTCGTGCTGGAAGGATTCTGTCCATGTTCTATTTTTTTCAGGGTATCCTGAGGGACAGAAGCAGCTCCCTTAATCCACCAGACCCCCAGGAATTTAACTTCCTGTGCAGGTCCCTGACATTTTGAGTCTGGAATTTCCAATCCCAAATCTGATAATGTTTTTCGGATGTTTTGCATCATGTCTTGTACACTTTCTTGGCTCTCTCCCCCCCTATTAAGATGTCGTCAATATATTGGTATACTGTACATCCCTGTGAAACAGGAATCTCTGATAGCGCTTTAGCTAAAGCATTATGAGCAATGGTGGGGGAATGTTTGTATCCTTGTGGAAGTCGGTTAAAGGTATATTGGACTCCTTTCCACGTGAATGCAAACTGCGCTTTGTCTTGCTCAAGGAGGGGAATCATAAAAAACATGTCTTTTACATCTAAGGCAGCCATCCAAGGATGGGCAGCTCCTTTTATCATTGTCACAATTTCCGCGATACTCGGAACCGCAGCGGTCAGGGGTGCAGCGTTGGCGTTTAACTTTCGGTAATCTACTGTGAAACGCCATTGCCCGGTTGGTTTCTTTACTGGCCACACCGGTGAATTATAAGGCGAGTGAGTCCTCTGAATGATGTTTCTTTTTTCTAAATCTGATACCACCCCGTCTGCTCCTGCAAGTGCAGCTGCAGGCAGTGGGTACTGTCGGACGTTGGTAATTTTAGAGGGAGGCAAAGGTATAGATGTTTCTAATAGGCCCAGTTTAACTGCGTCTAATCCTTTTTTGCGTCCTGCAAAACTCCACGCAGTTCCATCCGGGAATTTCCACATTCGCCCACGCAGCACGTCAAATCCTAGGAGGTTAGAATGTGAGGCACCCACTAACACTTCTGCCCTAGTCATTCGCTGCTCTCCCGGCAACCAGAGGTTAATTTTTGCAGTGGGGCATGTTTTTACCACACCATCAATTCCTGTGAAGTTGACTCTGCGTCGGGTGGGATTTATACCTAGAAGTTGTGCTGTTTCGTTAGTGATTGCAGACATTTGGGCTCCAGTATCAATAATAAAATTTACCAATATCTTCCGGGGTCCAACAGGAATGATAATAACGGGTTCGGAGTCTTTATGAGAGAGCCATTGAATTGCTAGTACCTGCCGGACAGGGTGGCTCACTGCCCTCCCCGGGGATAGGAGTTTTTTGGCTGGGACTCTGTCAAATCAATCAAGTTACGTTCCGGTGCAGAAGGCACAATTTTCTCACGACTTGGGGATTCTCTGGTTAGACTTTTCTCCCCAGCCACATTATTCTTTCTAGTTAGAGATTGGACTAGTGTACGGAGGTCTCCCGTAGGGACACCGTGCAAGAATTGTCGGGGCACCCCTAATTGTAGGGCTTTACGCCACAACTCATTCCGGTCCTTATCAGGCTTAAACCTTTCCTCCGATTTAGGGTTTTTAGTGTGAGTTCGGACTTGGCGAACCTTTCGGGGGTGTTCGGAGGATTTCTCACTAGTTAGGCTGGCCCAGCCCATTCGGCGCCCATATTGATCTATTTCCTGTACATATTCATTCCAGGTGGGCATGTAGTGACGACGGCCCCGCCTATGAGCACCCCGAGCCTCTCGTATACGATCTTGAGTACGAACAAGGAACGGTTTCAGGCAATCGGGAAGACCACGGATGAGAGGGGCTAATCGATCGGGGTCGATAGGGGCTGACATTGGGGATTTCCGAAATTCCTCTCTGTCATACATGGCTTGCAGACAAGCTGCTTTCCGTACAGCCGCAAACAGATCAGAGTAGCCTGTAGCTCTAATCTCTAACGGCTCCCCCCTCTCTCGCGGATCCATACCCCCTGCCCAATAGGCTGCTCGAGCAGTTAGGGAATAATTATGATCCCCAGGCATAGTGGTTAAAAACACTCCTGGTCCCCAAGAGTCTCCTGCTTCTTCCTCACTCAGCATAATTCTGTCCCCCCCTTCAGAAGAAACTCGCCACACGTACTCAACAGCTGACTCTTCTGGTCGCCTCGAATATTTCTCCCTTATTTTTGTTAACTCGGTTGGTGTCTGTGGAACGGTACGCACAGTGGTGTGAATTTCATCATCGTCATCAACCGCAGCTTCAGTTTTAACCAGAGGACGTAAAGGAAAAACTTGGGATTTCAAAGTAAAAGTCCTTTCCTCCTCATCTTCTTCGTCATCCTCACTATTAGACAAAAAATCTCCGGTCTGGGTTCCGGAATTTGGATAACACATTAACTTACGAATCTGTTGGACCTGGGTCGAGGGCTGCATTTTATCTAAGAGCCCAGTCACCCTTTCTAATAATATTTTAAGTTGAGCATTCTGGTTTCCTAAACATTCATTCTCACTCACAAGCTTATCGACGTGAGTTCTTAATTTTTCTCCTGTCTCCTTTTGCAAGGCTAATGATGACTTCAGCACCTCATTCTCCGATTTCAGGGTTGCATATTCTACAGCTGAAATCAGATTAGGAGCAGGGGTTTCTCTAGCTTCTTGTTGTGCACAAGATAAACAGGCGCCTAACGCAGCACAAATCACACCCTTGCCTTTCCCCGCTCTGAGCTTCTGTGAAACCCGACACTCTTCAATACGTTCCACCACTTTCTCTTCATCCTTCCAAAATTTTTGGGCCCACTCCTTCCCAGCCTGGGAAGGGGCACAATCATATTTTTGCAGCAGTTTATCCATGGCAATCCTGCCGACTACGCCAAATTCTGTTGCGTGAAACGGGGCCAAGCGGTTTTGGCAGAAGATGAACCCCCTTGCGTTCTAACACTCCTCACCGAGGTGGGAGGCTAGGTGCGGCTAGGTTTAAATTCTGAGTGATGCCCAATTCAGCACTATCAGTCCAATCGCGTTTAATATGTATTAAACTACTACGATTTGGATACACTAATAGTGGACTGCACCTTCAGTCTAGTCGTGCTCCTGAACTAGCACGGCCTCTCTGTAGTTTTGGTCGCGTTCAGTGAGAAAGCGGAACGACTAGCTACTTAAACAGTGCAGTTTATTTAAACAACAGATATACAGGTTCTTTAGGATTGCCGGTGATAAATACACTGTCTGCAAAGCACGTGCAAATAAAGATATTGCTAAGTATACAAACGCGCGACAAAATTATAAACGATACAGCCTGGCTATAAACGTAGGGTAGAGATTCTCTAGAGAAATTTCTAAGTCCCCGAGAAAGCGCTCGGTGTAATCGAAGTCTTACCCAAAGGCGTCCCTATGGGGGGGAAGAAAGGCTCAGCCCGTCGACTGATCCCGGAAATCAGCGGTGGAATTCTTCGCGATGGTGTCTTCCCTGACATCCCCTCTCTCTTGGGCTATTTTTATATTATTTTTTTATCTTCAAAGTGGAGTTTGAGTGACTTTAGTCATACATACTTTTATTATGATTAATGTATTCAAGGAGGAGTGTTCACACCTCGGGGGCGGATAGCCTCCGGGATGGAGGTGTGTTTTGGTACATTGTGGTGAGCAAAGTTCGCACAAAAGGACAGCATTTCA
Organism: Larus michahellis; assembly: GCF_964199755.1. Classification (NCBI taxonomy): domain Eukaryota; kingdom Metazoa; phylum Chordata; class Aves; order Charadriiformes; family Laridae; genus Larus; species Larus michahellis. The sequence continues at coordinate 17,020 of NW_027436071.1, forward strand.
TCAACATTTGACGAAAGGTTGGCTCGGGTAGCGTGTAGGCCGCTTATCAGTTCCGTAGTACCATCTCGTCCCCATATCTGCTATTCGTCACAAGGGAAGGCCACGGAACAAGCGTGTTCCGTTCCATCCCTCGTGTAGTTTCGCAAACAACCTCGCGCAGGGAATCACAGATGTTGCATTCTTCGTGTGCTAGCTGTGGCTGTATTCTACCTCAGAAGCCTCTTGATTTTATGACTTTCCTTAATGTGTGAACAATGCTGTATTTTTGTATTCTTGGCCAATTTAGTAATTATTCCACATAATCCACCCCGTGACTACAGTCACTCAAGCTCCACGATAATCAATACTGATGGGGAATATCACATGTCCTCTTATGGCGAGGGATATCAAGTGCAAATACTTCTTGCGGGGTGATTAAGCGAGTTAAGCGTTTCATCATAATCCAAAGTCTAACATGCAAAACAATTGTCAAAGCAAAGCACAATACAGTGAGTACTAGTAGAACAACAACAGGATGGAGCATCTTGTTAAAAAGTCCTGTAGCTGTCGGTGACCATCCAAAGAGGGTGTCCCACCATTCATGTCCACCGTCTCTCTTGACCCTTTCCAGTACATGGTGTATTTCTTCAACATCATGATGGACAGTAATCAGAGTTCTTTGTCCATTTTCTTGGGCCTCTTTCAACAATCGCTTCAATTCATCGTGTTGTAGCAACTTCCTCACTAGTGAGAGATTCATTCCGATAGGGGTAGGCAGCAAATCTCGAATCAATGTGTAATTAGATTGTAGCAATTGAAAAGACGTAACAGGAGCTGAATAACTGAAGTCACATCCAATGATGTTAGTAAAGTTACAAACACAAAGATTTGAGTTATTACTTATATCTACTGCTATGTCATCTACGAATACAAAAGTACAGGGAGACCTCATGCAAACACACCCTTTCCCAATATATACAAGCACAGTTTCTGGGGTTTCATCAGGTTGTATCTCAAAATGACAAACATTCTGGTTGGTGTCAAGACAAATGTCTTGTGCCTTGAGAGTATTACTCTCACAAATGAATCCTTGTTGATCTCGTGAAATGCATGCTTCAACATCAACAGTTTGCCATTTATTCTCGTTTTGTTGTGCCCACACTCTATGCTCTACCGGATGGAGTATAGCTCCATGGTGATTCAACCCCAGTGCGATGATTGGGTATATGGTGTATACTGAGGCATTGCGTATCGTTAAGACAAAAGCTGTGGCTTTGCTCTCAGTGGGATCATAGGTGAAATTAACCAGATACCACCAGGATTGAAATTTTCTCTCAAACTCAATTGCATTATCCCATATTACTTTTCGAATTTCAGTGGGCAAGGTGCCTTCTTCACCTTCCCTTATAATTGCGGCTGTCATAGATTGCATCCACAGTTGGGCTTGGATACAACTAAGGGCCAAGGAAACATTGTTTTGGGTTGTACCAAGTGCATTTGTGATCAGCTGATGGTCTTTTTCACCTGTTTCCTCCCACTGAGGCAATATATTCGATAAAAGCCATTGGTGATTTCCCAATGCTGATAGAGAGGACTGTAGAGGATGTTTTAATTTGTCTAGATCACTAGTAGTTGTGACTAGTTTGTTTGCAAGTATCTCAGCATCTGTACTATTTAAGACTCCCAGTCCTGTTCCTAAGATACCAGTCACCTCTCTCTTCAGTCGTTGTGAGGTGTCAACAGTTCGCCGGCCTAACCATGCTGACCATCCTGCATAAGATGTACTCAGGAATGGTGAGCAGGTGGGTTTGATCGCAGAGATATTAATCTGCATTGACAATTCTACTCGTTTGAGGGAATATGTTGGGTTAAACGGTATTTGTTGTTGACCTGTGTGTTTAATGGCATAAGGGCCAATGTTAAAGGTGTAAGGAGTTAGACTAATGGAGGGCTGAGTAGCTACACCCTTGAAAGTTTGTGGGGGTGTAGGTTTTGGGTTCATTTCAACAGGTTCAGATGTATTTGAGTCAATCATAAATTCAAATAACAATTCCGTGCCCCTGTAGCCCCAAATACAATATACTATGATAGGTTTGATAAAGGTGAAGTTGTGCCAGCAATCTGAGTTTGGCTCTATAATTTTGTAACAATCAATCAGTGTTATATTTGTCCGGTTTAGTAGAGTCTACATGGATGGTTTCAATTACAGTTGGTCTATGGTGAGCAGACCCATTGATTACTCGGCAGCTAATTTGTATTTTCTTTCCTGGGACGGCTTCAAGCTTAGCCATTTGGAGTGAGTCTTTCCAACTCCATTTATCTCTGGAATATACTTCACTTCCTTGTATAACCAGAGTGGAGAGATTTAAATCCCTCATGTTTTCTAGTGTCTCAGTGCTTGCAGTGTATCGTGACAGTGCATTATCCCAAAGCTCATCATCAAGGGGCAGATTCTTAAGTCCGCTCAATAAGGTGTCATTATCGGGGGTTTCAGATAGTGGCAGTGGAACCAGACTAGTCTGTGGAGTTGAGTCAGGTTCGACTTTATCTATGCTTTGATCTATCTCATGTTTTGAAAACACCTCATTTTCATGTAGGACTACAGTGGCCAGGCTCAATTTTCCTTTTCCTGTTCCTGCCATCGCATTGTGTTTTACATAAGCTTGAGACCACGGCCATTCTGGGTCTCTTTGACTACAAACAACAGGGAGTAAAAAGATAAAACTGAATAGCATCAATTCCATCTGCCAATTCGTCATTCTAAAATTTAGGCCTCCAGATGGCCATACATAACAAAAATAATATTATTGCCAGGATCAATGTCAGGATTCCCTGGAGACACTCGAGGTTAGCGTAGGCCAATGCGTCTGTCCACGTACAGTTCTTCCGAGGTTCCTGTAAGACACAAAGGAAAAGAAAATCTGCTCGGTCTCATTTGACCGACGGGGTTAAAAAGAGGGCGAGATCCACCGGGTGCTGATCCGGTGTATCTTCCCTGAACAGTCTTTGGCTTCCCGTGCATGGGGGTTTTTGGGAGTAGCTAACACCATTGGTACTGTGCCAATTTGAGGCATTTTCACTAACACAGGTTGCCCAGGGTGAAATTGTCCCAGGTATTTTCGTGGTTCATTGGGAACTTTTGGAGTGATGATATCAGCAGATACACAGAAAGCTTTCATTTTAGGACAGCCATCTCCACTCCATCTGTTATTTAATTGATAGATGGCATCATCCAATGGCAAATGCCAACCAGGTTCATGAGTTTTTGCAAAACGCTTAACCAATCCATTGGTGCGTTCAACAATGCCATTAGCCTGAGGATAATAGGGAGTATGAAATACCCATCGAATCCCTTCTTCTTTGGCCCAATCTTGTACCACTGTAGCGGTAAAGTGTGAACCGTTATCACTTTGGATTTCCTCAGGAAGGGGAAGTGTGCTGAACCACCCTTTTAGGCCTTTCACTGTGTTGTTCCCGGTAGCTGATTTGAAGCTGGTGGCCATAGCGAGGCCAGAGATAATCTCCACTCCGACTAGGACGTATCTTTTCTCACCTGATGATCTCAAGGGCCCAATATAATCAATTTGCCATGAATGCCACAATGTTTTCTTGTCCCGAATGTGTAAAGGAGGCGCCTTACTCGGATGATCTTTATTGAGTCGTAGGCGACATTGTGAACAGGCGGTTACTACTTGTTCACACAGCTTAACCGACACAGGCCACCCCCGGGCTAGACCTTCCTGATACAGATCAGCACGGCCTGTATGGCCACGCTTAATATGTAACCATTCGAGTAAGCGTTCCCATTCCCGACCATCATCTACAATGTCAATTTGCTGCAACCGCGTGAGGCTATCTACCTGTTGGTTGAATTGAGCAGTGATCGAGTTCGAACGATCATGGCCTTTTACCCAACCAACGTGCAATGTTCTCTGTCCTCCCATTTCCAACAGTTGCTTCCAACTCTCTGTCTCCCAGATTGGGACTCTATTCACCTGCCAATCATTGGCTGCCCAGTGTCCAATCCATTCAGTGTCTCCTTTAAAAACAGCATATGAGTCAGTGTAAATGTAAGTAGCCCCACGTTGTGCAGCTAGTAGGACGGCTCTGAGTTCCCCTACTTGTGCGCTACCTTCTCCTGTTTCAATTGCTCTTTCCCCCGTTGCTACTTCCAGTGCTACGGCCTTGTATTTCCACTTATTGTTCTCACGGTGAGATGACGCATCAGTAAACCACACTCCTGTAAGATCACTGCCTTCTTTCAGAGGAGGTGCTTCTTGGATTGGAGATGGTCTGTTTGGTGGGGATTGGAACAATAGGGCACCATCTATATCCTTCTGGAGCTTGGATACTTTGATACTACCTTCAGAGATTGGCATGATATCATTAATGCCTTCTAAATAAGCATACCACTTTCGAACTGTGGGTTTCTGGGCAATGCCGGCTGGTGGTGCTGTCCCTTTACGGACCACATCTAGGAGACGAAAAGGGCCCCGAACAATCACGCTCTGTTCTCTCCTTATCTGCTCTGCTCGTTGCAATGCTCGCACCAGGGACAGTAAACCCTTCTCTAGGTCTGAATATCTGCTCTCAGTATCATTAAAGGAGTGAGAGCTAAATTCTAATGGTCTCTCCGGTCCTGCTGGTCCCTTTTGCCATAAGTTACAATGAGAGCCATGTTCGCTGAACCCCCATTCTACATGGACAGGGTCAGTTGGATGTATGGGGCCAAGTTGTTGGAATAACCTTAGCTCTTTTATTAGCAATTCCAGTGCATTAGTATGTTGTTCAGTCCACTCCCAGGATTTACCTTTTTTGAGCAAACAATAAAGGGGGCGAGCAATGATGGAAAAGCCAGGGATGTGTTTACGCCAATAACTTAAAGTTCCCAGAACTTGCTGTAACTCCTTCGTGCTGGAAGGATTCTGTCCATGTTCTATTTTTTTCAGGGTATCCTGAGGGACAGAAGCAGCTCCCTTAATCCACCAGACCCCCAGGAATTTAACTTCCTGTGCAGGTCCCTGACATTTTGAGTCTGGAATTTCCAATCCCAAATCTGATAATGTTTTTCGGATGTTTTGCATCATGTCTTGTACACTTTCTTGGCTCTCTCCCCCCCTATTAAGATGTCGTCAATATATTGGTATACTGTACATCCCTGTGAAACAGGAATCTCTGATAGCGCTTTAGCTAAAGCATTATGAGCAATGGTGGGGGAATGTTTGTATCCTTGTGGAAGTCGGTTAAAGGTATATTGGACTCCTTTCCACGTGAATGCAAACTGCGCTTTGTCTTGCTCAAGGAGGGGAATCATAAAAAACATGTCTTTTACATCTAAGGCAGCCATCCAAGGATGGGCAGCTCCTTTTATCATTGTCACAATTTCCGCGATACTCGGAACCGCAGCGGTCAGGGGTGCAGTGTTGGCGTTTAACTTTCGGTAATCTACTGTGAAACGCCATTGCCCGGTTGGTTTCTTTACTGGCCACACCGGTGAATTATAAGGCGAGTGAGTCCTCTGAATGATGTTTCTTTTTTCTAAATCTGATACCACCCCGTCTGCTCCTGCAAGTGCAGCTGCAGGCAGTGGGTACTGTCGGACGTTGGTAATTTTAGAGGGAGGCAAAGGTATAGATGTTTCTAATAGGCCCAGTTTAACTGTGTCTAATCCTTTTTTGCGTCCTGCAAAACTCCACGCAGTTCCATCCGGGAATTTCCACATTCGCCCACGCAGCACGTCAAATCCTAGGAGGTTAGAATGTGAGGCACCCACTAACACTTCTGCCCTAGTCATTCGCTGCTCTCCCGGCAACCAGAGGTTAATTTTTGCAGTGGGGCATGTTTTTACCACACCATCAATTCCTGTGAAGTTGACTCTGCGTCGGGTGGGATTTATACCTAGAAGTTGTGCTGTTTCGTTAGTGATTGCAGACATTTGGGCTCCAGTATCAATAATAAAATTTACCAATATCTTCCGGGGTCCAACAGGAATGATAATAACGGGTTCGGAGTCTTTATGAGAGAGCCATTGAATTGCTAGTACCTGCCGGACAGGGTGGCTCACTGCCCTCCCCGGGGATAGGAGTTTTTTGGCTGGGACTCTGTCAAATCAATCAAGTTACGTTCCGGTGCAGAAGGCACAATTTTCTCACGACTTGGGGATTCTCTGGTTAGACTTTTCTCCCCAGCCACATTATTCTTTCTAGTTAGAGATTGGACTAGTGTACGGAGGTCTCCCGTAGGGACACCGTGCAAGAATTGTCGGGGCACCCCTAATTGTAGGGCTTTACGCCACAACTCATTCCGGTCCTTATCAGGCTTAAACCTTTCCTCCGATTTAGGGTTTTTAGTGTGAGTTCGGACTTGGCGAACCTTTCGGGGGTGTTCGGAGGATTTCTCACTAGTTAGGCTGGCCCAGCCCATTCGGCGCCCATATTGATCTATTTCCTGTACATATTCATTCCAGGTGGGCATGTAGTGACGACGGCCCCGCCTATGAGCACCCCGAGCCTCTCGTATACGATCTTGAGTACGAACAAGGAACGGTTTCAGGCAATCGGGAAGACCACGGATGAGAGGGGCTAATCGATCGGGGTCGATAGGGGCTGACATTGGGGATTTCCGAAATTCCTCTCTGTCATACATGGCTTGCAGACAAGCTGCTTTCCGTACAGCCGCAAACAGATCAGAGTAGCCTGTAGCTCTAATCTCTAACGGCTCCCCCCTCTCTCGCGGATCCATACCCCCTGCCCAATAGGCTGCTCGAGCAGTTAGGGAATAATTATGATCCCCAGGCATAGTGGTTAAAAACACTCCTGGTCCCCAAGAGTCTCCTGCTTCTTCCTCACTCAGCATAATTCTGTCCCCCCCTTCAGAAGAAACTCGCCACACGTACTCAACAGCTGACTCTTCTGGTCGCCTCGAATATTTCTCCCTTATTTTTGTTAACTCGGTTGGTGTCCGTGGAACGGTACGCACAGTGGTGTGAATTTCATCATCGTCATCAACCGCAGCTTCAGTTTTAACCAGAGGACGTAAAGGAAAAACTTGGGATTTCAAAGTAAAAGTCCTTTCCTCCTCATCTTCTTCGTCATCCTCACTATTAGACAAAAAATCTCCGGTCTGGGTTCCGGAATTTGGATAACACATTAACTTACGAATCTGTTGGACCTGGGTCGAGGGCTGCATTTTATCTAAGAGCCCAGTCACCCTTTCTAATAATATTTTAAGTTGAGCATTCTGGTTTCCTAAACATTCATTCTCACTCACAAGCTTATCGACGTGAGTTCTTAGTTTTTCTCCTGTCTCCTTTTGCAAGGCTAATGATGACTTCAGCACCTCATTCTCCGATTTCAGGGTTGCATATTCTACAGCTGAAATCAGATTAGGAGCAGGGGTTTCTCTAGCTTCTTGTTGTGCACAAGATAAACAGGCGCCTAACGCAGCACAAATCACACCCTTGCCTTTCCCCGCTCTGAGCTTCTGTGAAACCCGACACTCTTCAATACGTTCCACCACTTTCTCTTCATCCTTCCAAAATTTTTGGGCCCACTCCTTCCCAGCCTGGGAAGGGGCACAATCATATTTTTGCAGCAGTTTATCCATGGCAATCCTGCCGACTACGCCAAATTCTGTTGCGTGAAACGGGGCCAAGCGGTTTTGGCAGAAGATAAACCCCCTTGCGTTCTAACACTCCTCACCGAGGTGGGAGGCTAGGTGCGGCTAGGTTTAAATTCTGAGTGATGCCCAATTCAGCACTATCAGTCCAATCGCGTTTAATATGTATTAAACTACTACGATTTGGATACACTAATAGTGGACTGCACCTTCAGTCTAGTCATGCTCCTGAACTAGCACGGCCTCTCTGTAGTTTTGGTCGCGTTCAGTGAGAAAGCGGAACGACTAGCTACTTAAACAGTGCAGTTTATTTAAACAACAGATATACAGGTTCTTTAGGATTGCCGGTGATAAATACACTGTCTGCAAAGCACGTGCAAATAAAGATATTGCTAAGTATACAAACGCGCGACAAAATTATAAACGATACAGCCTGGCTATAAACGTAGGGTAGAGATTCTCTAGAGAAATTTCTAAGTCCCCGAGAAAGCGCTCGGTGTAATCGAAGTCTTACCCAAAGGCGTCCCTATGGGGGGGAAGAAAGGCTCAGCCCGTCGACTGATCCCGGAAATCAGCGGTGGAATTCTTCGCGATGGTGTCTTCCCTGACATCCCCTCTCTCTTGGGCTATTTTTATATTATTTTTTTATCTTCAAAGTGGAGTTTGAGTGACTTTAGTCATACATACTTTTATTATGATTAATGTATTCAAGGAGGAGTGTTCACACCTCGGGGGCGGATAGCCTCCGGGATGGAGGTGTGTTTTGGTACATTGTGGTGAGCAAAGTTCGCACAAAAGGACAGCATTTCATCAACATTTGACGAAAGGTTGGCTCGGGTAGCGTGTAGGCCGCTTATCAGTTCCGTAGTACCATCTCGTCCCCATATCTGCTATTCGTCACAAGGGAAGGCCACGGAACAAGCGTGTTCCGTTCCATCCCTCGTGTAGTTTCGCAAACAACCTCGCGCAGGGAATCACAGATGTTGCATTCTTCGTGTGCTAGCTGTGGCTGTATTCTACCTCAGAAGCCTCTTGATTTTATGACTTTCCTTAATGTGTGAACAATGCTGTATTTTTGTATTCTTGGCCAATTTAGTAATTATTCCACATAATCCACCCCGTGACTACAGTCACTCAAGCTCCACGATAATCAATACTGATGGGGAATATCACATGTCCTCTTATGGCGAGGGATATCAAGTGCAAATACTTCTTGCGGGGTGATTAAGCGAGTTAAGCGTTTCATCATAATCCAAAGTCTAACATGCAAAACAATTGTCAAAGCAAAGCACAATACAGTGAGTACTAGTAGAACAACAACAGGATGGAGCATCTTGTTAAAAAGTCCTGTAGCTGTCAGTGACCATCCAAAGAGGGTGTCCCACCATTCATGTCCACCGTCTCTCTTGACCCTTTCCAGTACATGGTGTATTTCTTCAACATCATGATGGACAGTAATCAGAGTTCTTTGTCCATTTTCTTGGGCCTCTTTCAACAATCGCTTCAATTCATCGTGTTGTAGCAACTTCCTCACTAGTGAGAGATTCATTCCGATAGGGGTAGGCAGCAAATCTCGAATCAATGTGTAATTAGATTGTAGCAATTGAAAAGACGTAACAGGAGCTGAATAACTGAAGTCACATCCAATGATGTTAGTAAAGTTACAAACACAAAGATTTGAGTTATTACTTATATCTACTGCTATGTCATCTACGAATACAAAAGTACAGGGAGACCTCATGCAAACACACCCTTTCCCAATATATACAAGCACAGTTTCTGGGGTTTCATCAGGTTGTATCTCAAAATGACAAACATTCTGGTTGGTGTCAAGAAAAATGTCTTGTGCCTTGAGAGTATTACTCTCACAAATGAATCCTTGTTGATCTCGTGAAATGCATGCTTCAACATCAACAGTTTGCCATTTATTCTCGTTTTGTTGTGCCCACACTCTATGCTCTACCGGATGGAGTATAGCTCCATGGTGATTCAACCCCAGTGCGATGATTGGGTATATGGTGTATACTGAGGCATTGCGTATCGTTAAGACAAAAGCTGTGGCTTTGCTCTCAGTGGGATCATAGGTGAAATTAACCAGATACCACCAGGATTGAAATTTTCTCTCAAACTCAATTGCATTATCCCATATTACTTTTCGAATTTCAGTGGGCAAGGTGCCTTCTTCACCTTCCCTTATAATTGCGGCTGTCATAGATTGCATCCACAGTTGGGCTTGGATACAACTAAGGGCCAAGGAAACATTGTTTGGGGTTGTACCAAGTGCATTTGTGATCAGCTGATGGTCTTTTTCACCTGTTTCCTCCCACTGAGGCAGTATATTCGATAAAAGCCATTGGTGATTTCCCAATGCTGATAGAGAGGACTGTAGAGGATGTTTTAATTTGTCTAGATCACTAGTAGTTGTGACTAGTTTGTTTGCAAGTATCTCAGCATCTGTACTATTTAAGACTCCCAGTCCTGTTCCTAAGATACCAGTCACCTCTCTCTTCAGTCGTTGTGAGGTGTCAACAGTTCGCCGGCCTAACCATGCTGACCATCCTGCATAAGATGTACTCAGGAATGGTGAGCAGGTGGGTTTGATCGCAGAGATATTAATCTGCATTGACAATTCTACTCGTTTGAGGGAATATGTTGGGTTAAACGGTATTTGTTGTTGACCTGTGTGTTTAATGGCATAAGGGCCAATGTTAAAGGTGTAAGGAGTTAGACTAATGGAGGGCTGAGTAGCTACACCCTTGAAAGTTTGTGGGGGTGTAGGTTTTGGGTTCATTTCAACAGGTTCAGATGTATTTGAGTCAATCATAAATTCAAATAACAATTCCGTGCCCCTGTAGCCCCAAATACAATATACTATGATAGGTTTGATAAAGGTGAAGTTGTGCCAGCAATCTGAGTTTGGCTCTATAATTTTGTAACAATCAATCAGTGTTATATTTGTCCGGTTTAGTAGAGTCTACATGGATGGTTTCAATTACAGTTGGTCTATGGTGAGCAGACCCATTGATTACTCGGCAGCTAATTTGTATTTTCTTTCCTGGGACGGCTTCAAGCTTAGCCATTTGGAGTGAGTCTTTCCAACTCCATTTATCTCTGGAATATACTTCACTTCCTTGTATAACCAGAGTGGAGAGATTTAAATCCCTCATGTTTTCTAGTGTCTCAGTGCTTGCAGTGTATCGTGACAGTGCATTATCCCAAAGCTCATCATCAAGGGGCAGATTCTTAAGTCCGCTCAATAAGGTGTCATTATCGGGGGTTTCAGATAGTGGCAGTGGAACCAGACTAGTCTGTGGAGTTGAGTCAGGTTCGACTTTATCTATGCTTTGATCTATCTCATGTTTTGAAAACACCTCATTTTCATGTAGGACTACAGTGGCCAGGCTCAATTTTCCTTTTCCTGTTCCTGCCATCGCATTGTGTTTTACATAAGCTTGAGACCACGGCCATTCTGGGTCTCTTTGACTACAAACAACAGGGAGTAAAAAGATAAAACTGAATAGCATCAATTCCATCTGCCAATTCGTCATTCTAAAATTTAGGCCTCCAGATGGCCATACATAACAAAAATAATATTATTGCCAGGATCAATGTCAGGATTCCCTGGAGACACTCGAGGTTAGCGTAGGCCAATGCATCTGTCCACGTACAGTTCTTCCGAGGTTCCTGTAAGACACAAAGGAAAAGAAAATCTGCTCGGTCTCATTTGACCGACGGGGTTAAAAAGAGGGCGAGATCCACCGGGTGCTGATCCGGTGTATCTTCCCTGAACAGTCTTTGGCTTCCCGTGCATGGGGGTTTTTGGGAGTAGCTAACACCATTGGTACTGTGCCAATTTGAGGCATTTTCACTAACACAGGTTGCCCAGGGTGAAATTGTCCCAGGTATTTTCGTGGTTCATTGGGAACTTTTGGAGTGATGATATCAGCAGATACACAGAAAGCTTTCATTTTAGGACAGCCATCTCCACTCCATCTGTTATTTAATTGATAGATGGCATCATCCAATGGCAAATGCCAACCAGGTTCATGAGTTTTTGCAAAACGCTTAACCAATCCATTGGTGCGTTCAACAATGCCATTAGCCTGAGGATAATAGGGAGTATGAAATACCCATCGAATCCCTTCTTCTTTGGCCCAATCTTGTACCACTGTAGCGGTAAAGTGTGAACCGTTATCACTTTGGATTTCCTCAGGAAGGGGAAGTGTGCTGAACCACCCTTTTAGGCCTTTCACTGTGTTGTTCCCGGTAGCTGATTTGAAGCTGGTGGCCATAGTGAGGCCAGAGATAATCTCCACTCCGACTAGGACGTATCTTTTCTCACCTGATGATCTCAAGGGCCCAATATAATCAATTTGCCATGAATGCCACAATGTTTTCTTGTCCCGAATGTGTAAAGGAGGCGCCTTACTCGGATGATCTTTATTGAGTCGTAGGCGACATTGTGAACAGGCGGTTACTACTTGTTCACACAGCTTAACCGACACAGGCCACCCCCGGGCTAGACCTTCCTGATACAGATCAGCACGGCCTGTATGGCCACGCTTAATATGTAACCATTCGAGTAAGCGTTCCCATTCCCGACCATCATCTACAATGTCAATTTGCTGCAACCGCGTGAGGCTATCTACCTGTTGGTTGAATTGAGCAGTGATCGAGTTCGAACGATCATGGCCTTTTACCCAACCAATGTGCAATGTTCTCTGTCCTCCCATTTCCAACAGTTGCTTCCAACTCTCTGTCTCCCAGATTGGGACTCTATTCACCTGCCAATCATTGGCTGCCCAGTGTCCAATCCATTCAGTGGCTCCTTTAAAAACAGCATATGAGTCAGTGTAAATGTAAGTAGCCCCACGTTGTGCAGCTAGTAGGACGGCTCTGAGTTCCCCTACTTGTGCGCTACCTTCTCCTGTTTCAATTGCTCTTTCCCCCGTTGCTACTTCCAGTGCTACGGCCTTGTATTTCCACTTATTGTTCTCACGGTGAGATGACGCATCAGTAAACCACACTCCTGTAAGATCACTGCCTTCTTTCAGAGGAGGTGCTTCTTGGATTGGAGATGGTCTGTTTGGTGGGGATTGGAACAATAGGGCACCATCTATATCCTTCTGGAGCTTGGATACTTTGATACTACCTTCAGAGATTGGCATGATATCATTAATGCCTTCTAAATAAGCATACCACTTTCGAACTGTGGGTTTCTGGGCAATGCCGGCTGGTGGTGCTGTCCCTTTACGGACCACATCTAGGAGACGAAAAGGGCCCCGAACAATCACGCTCTGTTCTCTCCTTATCTGCTCTGCTCGTTGCAATGCTCGCACCAGGGACAGTAAACCCTTCTCTAGGTCTGAATATCTGCTCTCAGTATCATTAAAGGAGTGAGAGCTAAATTCTAATGGTCTCTCCGGTCCTGCTGGTCCCTTTTGCCATAAGTTACAATGAGAACCATGTTCGCTGGACCCCCATTCTACATGGACAGGGTCAGTTGGATGTATGGGGCCAAGTTGTTGGAATAACCTTAGCTCTTTTATTAGCAATTCCAGTGCATTAGTATGTTGTTCAGTCCACTCCCAGGATTTACCTTTTTTGAGCAAACAATAAAGGGGGCGAGCAATGATGGAAAAGCCAGGGATGTGTTTACGCCAATAACTTAAAGTTCCCAGAACTTGCTGTAACTCCTTCGTGCTGGAAGGATTCTGTCCATGTTCTATTTTTTTCAGGGTATCCTGAGGGACAGAAGCAGCTCCCTTAATCCACCAGACCCCCAGGAATTTAACTTCCTGTGCAGGTCCCTGACATTTTGAGTCTGGAATTTCCAATCCCAAATCTGATAATGTTTTTCGGATGTTTTGCATCATGTCTTGTACACTTTCTTGGCTCTCTCCCCCCCTATTAAGATGTCGTCAATATATTGGTATACTGTACATCCCTGTGAAACAGGAATCTCTGATAGCGCTTTAGCTAAAGCATTATGAGCAATGGTGGGGGAATGTTTGTATCCTTGTGGAAGTCGGTTAAAGGTATATTGGACTCCTTTCCACGTGAATGCAAACTGCGCTTTGTCTTGCTCAAGGAGGGGAATCATAAAAAACATGTCTTTTACATCTAAGGCAGCCATCCAAGGATGGGCAGCTCCTTTTATCATTGTCACAATTTCCGCGATACTCGGAACCGCAGCGGTCAGGGGTGCAGTGTTGGCGTTTAACTTTCGGTAATCTACTGTGAAACGCCATTGCCCGGTTGGTTTCTTTACTGGCCACACCGGTGAATTATAAGGCGAGTGAGTCCTCTGAATGATGTTTCTTTTTTCTAAATCTGATACCACCCCGTCTGCTCCTGCAAGTGCAGCTGCAGGCAGTGGGTACTGTCGGACGTTGGTAATTTTAGAGGGAGGCAAAGGTATAGATGTTTCTAATAGGCCCAGTTTAACTGTGTCTAATCCTTTTTTGCGTCCTGCAAAACTCCACACAGTTCCATCCGGGAATTTCCACATTCGCCCACGCAGCACGTCAAATCCTAGGAGGTTAGAATGTGAGGCACCCACTAACACTTCTGCCCTAGTCATTCGCTGCTCTCCCGGCAACCAGAGGTTAATTTTTGCAGTGGGGCATGTTTTTACCACACCATCAATTCCTGTGAAGTTGACTCTGCGTCGGGTGGGATTTATACCTAGAAGTTGTGCTGTTTCGTTAGTGATTGCAGACATTTGGGCTCCAGTATCAATAATAAAATTTACCAATATCTTCCGGGGTCCAACAGGAATGATAATAACGGGTTCGGAGTCTTTATGAGAGAGCCATTGAATTGCTAGTACCTGCCGGACAGGGTGGCTCACTGCCCTCCCCGGGGATAGGAGTTTTTTGGCTGGGACTCTGTCAAATCAATCAAGTTACGTTCCGGTGCAGAAGGCACAATTTTCTCACGACTTGGGGATTCTCTGGTTAGACTTTTCTCCCCAGCCACATTATTCTTTCTAGTTAGAGATTGGACTAGTGTACGGAGGTCTCCCGTAGGGACACCGTGCAAGAATTGTCGGGGCACCCCTAATTGTAGGGCTTTACGCCACAACTCATTCCGGTCCTTATCAGGCTTAAACCTTTCCTCCGATTTAGGGTTTTTAGTGTGAGTTCGGACTTGGCGAACCTTTCGGGGGTGTTCGGAGGATTTCTCACTAGTTAGGCTGGCCCAGCCCATTCGGCGCCCATATTGATCTATTTCCTGTACATATTCATTCCAGGTGGGCATGTAGTGACGACGGCCCCGCCTATGAGCACCCCGAGCCTCTCGTATACGATCTTGAGTACGAACAAGGAACGGTTTCAGGCAATCGGGAAGACCACGGATGAGAGGGGCTAATCGATCGGGGTCGATAGGGGCTGACATTGGGGATTTCCGAAATTCCTCTCTGTCATACATGGCTTGCAGACAAGCTGCTTTCCGTACAGCCGCAAACAGATCAGAGTAGCCTGTAGCTCTAATCTCTAACGGCTCCCCCCTCTCTCGCGGATCCATACCCCCTGCCCAATAGGCTGCTCGAGCAGTTAGGGAATAATTATGATCCCCAGGCATAGTGGTTAAAAACACTCCTGGTCCCCAAGAGTCTCCTGCTTCTTCCTCACTCAGCATAATTCTGTCCCCCCCTTCAGAAGAAACTCGCCACACGTACTCAACAGCTGACTCTTCTGGTCGCCTCGAATATTTCTCCCTTATTTTTGTTAACTCGGTTGGTGTCCGTGGAACGGTACGCACAGTGGTGTGAATTTCATCATCGTCATCAACCGCAGTTTCAGTTTTAACCAGAGGACGTAAAGGAAAAACTTGGGATTTCAAAGTAAAAGTCCTTTCCTCCTCATCTTCTTCGTCATCCTCACTATTAGACAAAAAATCTCCGGTCTGGGTTCCGGAATTTGGATAACACATTAACTTACGAATCTGTTGGACCTGGGTCGAGGGCTGCATTTTATCTAAGAGCCCAGTCACCCTTTCTAATAATATTTTAAGTTGAGCATTCTGGTTTCCTAAACATTCATTCTCACTCACAAGCTTATCGACGTGAGTTCTTAATTTTTCTCCTGTCTCCTTTTGCAAGGCTAATGATGACTTCAGCACCTCATTCTCCGATTTCAGGGTTGCATATTCTACAGCTGAAATCAGATTAGGAGCAGGGGTTTCTCTAGCTTCTTGTTGTGCACAAGATAAACAGGCGCCTAACACAGCACAAATCACACCCTTGCCTTTCCCCGCTCTGAGCTTCTGTGAAACCCGACACTCTTCAATACGTTCCACCACTTTCTCTTCATCCTTCCAAAATTTTTGGGCCCACTCCTTCCCAGCCTGGGAAGGGGCACAATCATATTTTTGCAGCAGTTTATCCATGGCAATCCTGCCGACTACGCCAAATTCTGTTGCGTGAAACGGGGCCAAGCGGTTTTGGCAGAAGATGAACCCCCTTGCGTTCTAACACTCCTCACCGAGGTGGGAGGCTAGGTGCGGCTAGGTTTAAATTCTGAGTGATGCCCAATTCAGCACTATCAGTCCAATCGCGTTTAATATGTATTAAACTACTACGATTTGGATACACTAATAGTGGACTGCACCTTCAGTCTAGTCGTGCTCCTGAACTAGCACGGCCTCTCTGTAGTTTTGGTCGCGTTCAGTGAGAAAGCGGAACGACTAGCTACTTAAACAGTGCAGTTTATTTAAACAACAGATATACAGGTTCTTTAGGATTGCCGGTGATAAATACACTGTCTGCAAAGCACGTGCAAATAAAGATATTGCTAAGTATACAAACGCGCGACAAAATTATAAACGATACAGCCTGGCTATAAACGTAGGGTAGAGATTCTCTAGAGAAATTTCTAAGTCCCCGAGAAAGCGCTCGGTGTAATCGAAGTCTTACCCAAAGGCGTCCCTATGGGGGGGAAGAAAGGCTCAGCCCGTCGACTGATCCCGGAAATCAGCGGTGGAATTCTTCGCGATGGTGTCTTCCCTGACATCCCCTCTCTCTTGGGCTATTTTTATATTATTTTTTTATCTTCAAAGTGGAGTTTGAGTGACTTTAGTCATACATACTTTTATTATGATTAATGTATTCAAGGAGGAGTGTTCACACCTCGGGGGCGGATAGCCTCCGGGATGGAGGTGTGTTTTGGTACATTGTGGTGAGCAAAGTTCGCACAAAAGGACAGCATTTCATCAACATTTGACGAAAGGTTGGCTCGGGTAGCGTGTAGGCCGCTTATCAGTTCCGTAGTACCATCTCGTCCCCATATCTGCTATTCGTCACAAGGGAAGGCCACGGAACAAGCGTGTTCCGTTCCATCCCTCGTGTAGTTTCGCAAACAACCTTGCACAGGGAATCACAGATGTTGCATTCTTCGTGTGCTAGCTGTGGCTGTATTCTACCTCAGAAGCCTCTTGATTTTATGACTTTCCTTAATGTGTGAACAATGCTGTATTTTTGTATTCTTGGCCAATTTAGTAATTATTCCACATAATCCACCCCATGACTACAGTCACTCAAGCTCCACGATAATCAATACTGATGGGGAATATCACATGTCCTCTTATGGCGAGGGATATCAAGTGCAAATACTTCTTGCGGGGTGATTAAGCGAGTTAAGCGTTTCATCATAATCCAAAGTCTAACATGCAAAACAATTGTCAAAGCAAAGCACAATACAGTGAGTACTAGTAGAACAACAACAGGATGGAGCATCTTGTTAAAAAGTCCTGTAGCTGTCGGTGACCATCCAAAGAGGGTGTCCCACCATTCATGTCCACCGTCTCTCTTGACCCTTTCCAGTACATGGTGTATTTCTTCAACATCATGATGGACAGCAATCAGAGTTCTTTGTCCATTTTCTTGGGCCTCTTTCAACAATCGCTTCAATTCATCGTGTTGTAGCAACTTCCTCACTAGTGAGAGATTCATTCCGATAGGGGTAGGCAGCAAATCTCGAATCAATGTGTAATTAGATTGTAGCAATTGAAAAGACGTAACAGGAGCTGAATAACTGAAGTCACATCCAATGATGTTAGTAAAGTTACAAACACAAAGATTTGAGTTATTACTTATATCTACTGCTATGTCATCTACGAATACAAAAGTACAGGGAGACCTCATGCAAACACACCCTTTCCCAATATATACAAGCACAGTTTCTGGGGTTTCATCAGGTTGTATCTCAAAATGACAAACATTCTGGTTGGTGTCAAGACAAATGTCTTGTGCCTTGAGAGTATTACTCTCACAAATGAATCCTTGTTGATCTCGTGAAATGCATGCTTCAACATCAACAGTTTGCCATTTATTCTCGTTTTGTTGTGCCCACACTCTATGCTCTACTGGATGGAGTATAGCTCCATGGTGATTCAACCCCAGTGCGATGATTGGGTATATGGTGTATACTGAGGCATTGCGTATCGTTAAGACAAAAGCTGTGGCTTTGCTCTCAGTGGGATCATAGGTGAAATTAACCAGATACCACCAGGATTGAAATTTTCTCTCAAACTCAATTGCATTATCCCATATTACTTTTCGAATTTCAGTGGGCAAGGTGCCTTCTTCACCTTCCCTTATAATTGCGCCTGTCATAGATTGCATCCACAGTTGGGCTTGGATACAACTAAGGGCCAAGGAAACATTGTTTGGGGTTGTACCAAGTGCATTTGTGATCAGCTGATGGTCTTTTTCACCTGTTTCCTCCCACTGAGGCAATATATTCGATAAAAGCCATTGGTGATTTCCCAATGCTGATAGAGAGGACTGTAGAGGATGTTTTAATTTGTCTAGATCACTAGTAGTTGTGACTAGTTTGTTTGCAAGTATCTCAGCATCTGTACTATTTAAGACTCCCAGTCCTGTTCCTAAGATACCAGTCACCTCTCTCTTCAGTCGTTGTGAGGTGTCAACAGTTCGCCGGCCTAACCATGCTGACCATCCTGCATAAGATGTACTCAGGAATGGTGAGCAGGTGGGTTTGATCGCAGAGATATTAATCTGCATTGACAATTCTACTCGTTTGAGGGAATATGTTGGGTTAAACGGTATTTGTTGTTGACCTGTGTGTTTAATGGCATAAGGGCCAATGTTAAAGGTGTAAGGAGTTAGACTAATGGAGGGCTGAGTAGCTACACCCTTGAAAGTTTGTGGGGGTGTAGGTTTTGGGTTCATTTCAACAGGTTCAGATGTATTTGAGTCAATCATAAATTCAAATAACAATTCCGTGCCCCTGTAGCCCCAAATACAATATACTATGATAGGTTTGATAAAGGTGAAGTTGTGCCAGCAATCTGAGTTTGGCTCTATAATTTTGTAACAATCAATCAGTGTTATATTTGTCCGGTTTAGTAGAGTCTACATGGATGGTTTCAATTACAGTTGGTCTATGGTGAGCAGACCCATTGATTACTCGGCAGCTAATTTGTATTTTCTTTCCTGGGACGGCTTCAAGCTTAGCCATTTGGAGTGAGTCTTTCCAACTCCATTTATCTCTGGAATATACTTCACTTCCTTGTATAACCAGAGTGGAGAGATTTAAATCCCTCATGTTTTCTAGTGTCTCAGTGCTTGCAGTGTATCGTGACAGTGCATTATCCCAAAGCTCATCATCAAGGGGCAGATTCTTAAGTCCGCTCAATAAGGTGTCATTATCGGGGGTTTCAGATAGTGGCAGTGGAACCAGACTAGTCTGTGGAGTTGAGTCAGGTTCGACTTTATCTATGCTTTGATCTATCTCATGTTTTGAAAACACCTCATTTTCATGTAGGACTACAGTGGCCAGGCTCAATTTTCCTTTTCCTGTTCCTGCCATCGCATTGTGTTTTACATAAGCTTGAGACCACGGCCATTCTGGGTCTCTTTGACTACAAACAACAGGGAGTAAAAAGATAAAACTGAATAGCATCAATTCCATCTGCCAATTCGTCATTCTAAAATTTAGGCCTCCAGATGGCCATACATAACAAAAATAATATTATTGCCAGGATCAATGTCAGGATTCCCTGGAGACACTCGAGGTTAGCGTAGGCCAATGCGTCTGTCCACGTACAGTTCTTCCGAGGTTCCTGTAAGACACAAAGGAAAAGAAAATCTGCTCGGTCTCATTTGACCGACGGGGTTAAAAAGAGGGCGAGATCCACCGGGTGCTGATCCGGTGTATCTTCCCTGAACAGTCTTTGGCTTCCCGTGCATGGGGGTTTTTGGGAGTAGCTAACACCATTGGTACTGTGCCAATTTGAGGCATTTTCACTAACACAGGTTGCCCAGGGTGAAATTGTCCCAGGTATTTTCGTGGTTCATTGGGAACTTTTGGAGTGATGATATCAGCAGATACACAGAAAGCTTTCATTTTAGGACAGCCATCTCCACTCCATCTGTTATTTAATTGATAGATGGCATCATCCAATCGCAAATGCCAACCAGGTTCATGAGTTTTTGCAAAACGCTTAACCAATCCATTGGTGCGTTCAACAATGCCATTAGCCTGAGGATAATAGGGAGTATGAAATACCCATCGAATCCCTTCTTCTTTGGCCCAATCTTGTACCACTGTAGCGGTAAAGTGTGAACCGTTATCACTTTGGATTTCCTCAGGAAGGGGAAGTGTGCTGAACCACCCTTTTAGGCCTTTCACTGTGTTGTTCCCGGTAGCTGATTTGAAGCTGGTGGCCATAGCGAGGCCAGAGATAATCTCCACTCCGACTAGGACGTATCTTTTCTCACCTGATGATCTCAAGGGCCCAATATAATCAATTTGCCATGAATGCCACAATGTTTTCTTGTCCCGAATGTGTAAAGGAGGCGCCTTACTCGGATGATCTTTATTGAGTCGTAGGCGACATTGTGAACAGGCGGTTACTACTTGTTCACACAGCTTAACCGACACAGGCCACCCCCGGGCTAGACCTTCCTGATACAGATCAGCACGGCCTGTATGGCCACGCTTAATATGTAACCATTCGAGTAAGCGTTCCCATTCCCGACCATCATCTACAATGTCAATTTGCTGCAACCGCGTGAGGCTATCTACCTGTTGGTTGAATTGAGCAGTGATCGAGTTCGAACGATCATGGCCTTTTACCCAACCGATGTGCAATGTTCTCTGTCCTCCCATTTCCAACAGTTGCTTCCAACTCTCTGTCTCCCAGATTGGGACTCTATTCACCTGCCAATCATTGGCTGCCCAGTGTCCAATCCATTCAGTGGCTCCTTTAAAAACAGCATATGAGTCAGTGTAAATGTAAGTAGCCCCACGTTGTGCAGCTAGTAGGACGGCTCTGAGTTCCCCTACTTGTGCGCTACCTTCTCCTGTTTCAATTGCTCTTTCCCCCGTTGCTACTTCCAGTGCTACGGCCTTGTATTTCCACTTATTGTTCTCACGGTGAGATGACGCATCAGTAAACCACACTCCTGTAAGATCACTGCCTTCTTTCAGAGGAGGTGCTTCTTGGATTGGAGATGGTCTGTTTGGTGGGGATTGGAACAATAGGGCACCATCTATATCCTTCTGGAGCTTGGATACTTTGATACTACCTTCAGAGATTGGCATGATATCATTAATGCCTTCTAAATAAGCATACCACTTTCGAACTGTGGGTTTCTGGGCAATGCCGGCTGGCGGTGCTGTCCCTTTACGGACCACATCTAGGAGACGAAAAGGGCCCCGAACAATCACGCTCTGTTCTCTCCTTATCTGCTCTGCTCGTTGCAATGCTCGCACCAGGGACAGTAAACCCTTCTCTAGGTCTGAATATCTGCTCTCAGTATCATTAAAGGAGTGAGAGCTAAATTCTAATGGTCTCTCCGGTCCTGCTGGTCCCTTTTGCCATAAGTTACAATGAGAACCATGTTCGCTGGACCCCCATTCTACATGGACAGGGTCAGTTGGATGTATGGGGCCAAGTTGTTGGAATAACCTTAGCTCTTTTATTAGCAATTCCAGTGCATTAGTATGTTGTTCAGTCCACTCCCAGGATTTACCTTTTTTGAGCAAACAATAAAGGGGGCGAGCAATGATGGAAAAGCCAGGGATGTGTTTACGCCAATAACTTAAAGTTCCCAGAACTTGCTGTAACTCCTTCGTGCTGGAAGGATTCTGTCCATGTTCTATTTTTTTCAGGGTATCCTGAGGGACAGAAGCAGCTCCCTTAATCCACCAGACCCCCAGGAATTTAACTTCCTGTGCAGGTCCCTGACATTTTGAGTCTGGAATTTCCAATCCCAAATCTGATAATGTTTTTCGGATGTTTTGCATCATGTCTTGTACACTTTCTTGGCTCTCTCCCCCCCTATTAAGATGTCGTCAATATATTGGTATACTGTACATCCCTGTGAAACAGGAATCTCTGATAGCGCTTTAGCTAAAGCATTATGAGCAATGGTGGGGGAATGTTTGTATCCTTGTGGAAGTCGGTTAAAGGTATATTGGACTCCTTTCCACGTGAATGCAAACTGCGCTTTGTCTTGCTCAAGGAGGGGAATCATAAAAAACATGTCTTTTACATCTAAGGCAGCCATCCAAGGATGGGCAGCTCCTTTTATCATTGTCACAATTTCCGCGATACTCGGAACCGCAGCGGTCAGGGGTGCAGTGTTGGCGTTTAACTTTCGGTAATCTACTGTGAAACGCCATTGCCCGGTTGGTTTCTTTACTGGCCACACCGGTGAATTATAAGGCGAGTGAGTCCTCTGAATGATGTTTCTTTTTTCTAAATCTGATACCACCCCGTCTGCTCCTGCAAGTGCAGCTGCAGGCAGTGGGTACTGTCGGACGTTGGTAATTTTAGAGGGAGGCAAAGGTATAGATGTTTCTAATAGGCCCAGTTTAACTGCGTCTAATCCTTTTTTGCGTCCTGCAAAACTCCACGCAGTTCCATCCGGGAATTTCCACATTCGCCCACGCAGCACGTCAAATCCTAGGAGGTTAGAATGTGAGGCACCCACTAACACTTCTGCCCTAGTCATTCGCTGCTCTCCCGGCAACCAGAGGTTAATTTTTGCAGTGGGGCATGTTTTTACCACACCATCAATTCCTGTGAAGTTGACTCTGCGTCGGGTGGGATTTATACCTAGAAGTTGTGCTGTTTCGTTAGTGATTGCAGACATTTGGGCTCCAGTATCAATAATAAAATTTACCAATATCTTCCGGGGTCCAACAGGAATGATAATAATGGGTTCGGAGTCTTTATGAGAGAGCCATTGAATTGCTAGTACCTGCCGGACAGGGTGGCTCACTGCCCTCCCCGGGGATAGGAGTTTTTTGGCTGGGACTCTGTCAAATCAATCAAGTTACGTTCCGGTGCAGAAGGCACAATTTTCTCACGACTTGGGGATTCTCTGGTTAGACTTTTCTCCCCAGCCACATTATTCTTTCTAGTTAGAGATTGGACTAGTGTACGGAGGTCTCCCGTAGGGACACCGTGCAAGAATTGTCGGGGCACCCCTAATTGTAGGGCTTTACGCCACAACTCATTCCGGTCCTTATCAGGCTTAAACCTTTCCTCCGATTTAGGGTTTTTAGTGTGAGTTCGGACTTGGCGAACCTTTCGGGGGTGTTCGGAGGATTTCTCACTAGTTAGGCTGGCCCAGCCCATTCGGCGCCCATATTGATCTATTTCCTGTACATATTCATTCCAGGTGGGCATGTAGTGACGACGGCCCCGCCTATGAGCACCCCGAGCCTCTCGTATACGATCTTGAGTACGAACAAGGAACGGTTTCAGGCAATCGGGAAGACCACGGATGAGAGGGGCTAATCGATCGGGGTCGATAGGGGCTGACATTGGGGATTTCCGAAATTCCTCTCTGTCATACATGGCTTGCAGACAAGCTGCTTTCCGTACAGCCGCAAACAGATCAGAGTAGCCTGTAGCTCTAATCTCTAACGGCTCCCCCCTCTCTCGCGGATCCATACCCCCTGCCCAATAGGCTGCTCGAGCAGTTAGGGAATAATTATGATCCCCAGGCATAGTGGTTAAAAACACTCCTGGTCCCCAAGAGTCTCCTGCTTCTTCCTCACTCAGCATAATTCTGTCCCCCCCTTCAGAAGAAACTCGCCACACGTACTCAACAGCTGACTCTTCTGGTCGCCTCGAATATTTCTCCCTTATTTTTGTTAACTCGGTTGGTGTCCGTGGAACGGTACGCACAGTGGTGTGAATTTCATCATCGTCATCAACCGCAGCTTCAGTTTTAACCAGAGGACGTAAAGGAAAAACTTGGGATTTCAAAGTAAAAGTCCTTTCCTCCTCATCTTCTTCGTCATCCTCACTATTAGACAAAAAATCTCCGGTCTGGGTTCCGGAATTTGGATAACACATTAACTTACGAATCTGTTGGACCTGGGTCGAGGGCTGCATTTTATCTAAGAGCCCAGTCACCCTTTCTAATAATATTTTAAGTTGAGCATTCTGGTTTCCTAAACATTCATTCTCACTCACAAGCTTATCGACGTGAGTTCTTAATTTTTCTCCTGTCTCCTTTTGCAAGGCTAATGATGACTTCAGCACCTCATTCTCCGATTTCAGGGTTGCATATTCTACAGCTGAAATCAGATTAGGAGCAGGGGTTTCTCTAGCTTCTTGTTGTGCACAAGATAAACAGGCGCCTAACACAGCACAAATCACACCCTTGCCTTTCCCCGCTCTGAGCTTCTGTGAAACCCGACACTCTTCAATACGTTCCACCACTTTCTCTTCATCCTTCCAAAATTTTTGGGCCCACTCCTTCCCAGCCTGGGAAGGGGCACAATCATATTTTTGCAGCAGTTTATCCATGGCAATCCTGCCGACTACGCCAAATTCTGTTGCGTGAAACGGGGCCAAGCGGTTTTGGCAGAAGATAAACCCCCTTGCGTTCTAACACTCCTCACCGAGGTGGGAGGCTAGGTGCGGCTAGGTTTAAATTCTGAGTGATGCCCAATTCAGCACTATCAGTCCAATCGCGTTTAATATGTATTAAACTACTACGATTTGGATACACTAATAGTGGACTGCACCTTCAGTCTAGTCGTGCTCCTGAACTAGCACGGCCTCTCTGTAGTTTTGGTCGCGTTCAGTGAGAAAGCGGAACGACTAGCTACTTAAACAGTGCAGTTTATTTAAACAACAGATATACAGGTTCTTTAGGATTGCCGGTGATAAATACACTGTCTGCAAAGCACGTGCAAATAAAGATATTGCTAAGTATACAAACGCGCGACAAAATTATAAACGATACAGCCTGGCTATAAACGTAGGGTAGAGATTCTCTAGAGAAATTTCTAAGTCCCCGAGAAAGCGCTCGGTGTAATCGAAGTCTTACCCAAAGGCGTCCCTATGGGGGGGAAGAAAGGCTCAGCCCGTCGACTGATCCCGGAAATCAGCGGTGGAATTCTTCGCGATGGTGTCTTCCCTGACATCCCCTCTCTCTTGGGCTATTTTTATATTATTTTTTTATCTTCAAAGTGGAGTTTGAGTGACTTTAGTCATACATACTTTTATTATGATTAATGTATTCAAGGAGGAGTGTTCACACCTCGGGGGCGGATAGCCTCCGGGATGGAGGTGTGTTTTGGTACATTGTGGTGAGCAAAGTTCGCACAAAAGGACAGCATTTCATCAACATTTGACGAAAGGTTGGCTCGGGTAGCGTGTAGGCCGCTTATCAGTTCCGTAGTACCATCTCGTCCCCATATCTGCTATTCGTCACAAGGGAAGGCCACGGAACAAGCGTGTTCCGTTCCATCCCTCGTGTAGTTTCGCAAACAACCTCGCGCAGGGAATCACAGATGTTGCATTCTTCGTGTGCTAGCTGTGGCTGTATTCTACCTCAGAAGCCTCTTGATTTTATGACTTTCCTTAATGTGTGAACAATGCTGTATTTTTGTATTCTTGGCCAATTTAGTAATTATTCCACATAATCCACCCCGTGACTACAGTCACTCAAGCTCCACGATAATCAATACTGATGGGGAATATCACATGTCCTCTTATGGCGAGGGATATCAAGTGCAAATACTTCTTGTGGGGTGATTAAGGGAGTTAAGCGTTTCATCATAATCCAAAGTCTAACATGCAAAACAATTGTCAAAGCAAAGCACAATACAGTGAGTACTAGTAGAACAACAACAGGATGGAGCATCTTGTTAAAAAGTCCTGTAGCTGTCGGTGACCATCCAAAGAGGGTGTCCCACCATTCATGTCCACCGTCTCTCTTGACCCTTTCCAGTACATGGTGTATTTCTTCAACATCATGATGGACAGTAATCAGAGTTCTTTGTCCATTTTCTTGGGCCTCTTTCAACAATCGCTTCAATTCATCGTGTTGTAGCAACTTCCTCACTAGTGAGAGATTCATTCCGATAGGGGTAGGCAGCAAATCTCGAATCAATGTGTAATTAGATTGTAGCAATTGAAAAGACGTAACAGGAGCTGAATAACTGAAGTCACATCCAATGATGTTAGTAAAGTTACAAACACAAAGATTTGAGTTATTACTTATATCTACTGCTATGTCATCTACGAATACAAAAGTACAGGGAGACCTCATGCAAACACACCCTTTCCCAATATATACAAGCACAGTTTCTGGGGTTTCATCAGGTTGTATCTCAAAATGACAAACATTCTGGTTGGTGTCAAGACAAATGTCTTGTGCCTTGAGAGTATTACTCTCACAAATGAATCCTTGTTGATCTCGTGAAATGCATGCTTCAACATCAACAGTTTGCCATTTATTCTCGTTTTGTTGTGCCCACACTCTATGCTCTACCGGATGGAGTATAGCTCCATGGTGATTCAACCCCAGTGCGATGATTGGGTATATGGTGTATACTGAGGCATTGCGTATCGTTAAGACAAAAGCTGTGGCTTTGCTCTCAGTGGGATCATAGGTGAAATTAACCAGATACCACCAGGATTGAAATTTTCTCTCAAACTCAATTGCATTATCCCATATTACTTTTCGAATTTCAGTGGGCAAGGTGCCTTCTTCACCTTCCCTTATAATTGCGGCTGTCATAGATTGCATCCACAGTTGGGCTTGGATACAACTAAGGGCCAAGGAAACATTGTTTTGGGTTGTACCAAGTGCATTTGTGATCAGCTGATGGTCTTTTTCACCTGTTTCCTCCCACTGAGGCAATATATTCGATAAAAGCCATTGGTGATTTCCCAATGCTGATAGAGAGGACTGTAGAGGATGTTTTAATTTGTCTAGATCACTAGTAGTTGTGACTAGTTTGTTTGCAAGTATCTCAGCATCTGTACTATTTAAGACTCCCAGTCCTGTTCCTAAGATACCAGTCACCTCTCTCTTCAGTCGTTGTGAGGTGTCAACAGTTCGCCGGCCCAACCATGCTGACCATCCTGCATAAGATGTACTCAGGAATGGTGAGCAGGTGGGTTTGATCGCAGAGATATTAATCTGCATTGACAATTCTACTCGTTTGAGGGAATATGTTGGGTTAAACGGTATTTGTTGTTGACCTGTGTGTTTAATGGCATAAGGGCCAATGTTAAAGGTGTAAGGAGTTAGACTAATGGAGGGCTGAGTAGCTACACCCTTGAAAGTTTGTGGGGGTGTAGGTTTTGGGTTCATTTCAACAGGTTCAGATGTATTTGAGTCAATCATAAATTCAAATAACAATTCCGTGCCCCTGTAGCCCCAAATACAATATACTATGATAGGTTTGATAAAGGTGAAGTTGTGCCAGCAATCTGAGTTTGGCTCTGTAATTTTGTAACAATCAATCAGTGTTATATTTGTCCGGTTTAGTAGAGTCTACATGGATGGTTTCAATTACAGTTGGTCTATGGTGAGCAGACCCATTGATTACTCGGCAGCTAATTTGTATTTTCTTTCCTGGGACGGCTTCAAGCTTAGCCATTTGGAGTGAGTCTTTCCAACTCCATTTATCTCTGGAATATACTTCACTTCCTTGTATGACCAGAGTGGAGAGATTTAAATCCCTCATGTTTTCTAGTGTCTCAGTGCTTGCAGTGTATCGTGACAGTGCATTATCCCAAAGCTCATCATCAAGGGGCAGATTCTTAAGTCCGCTCAATAAGGTGTCATTATCGGGGGTTTCAGATAGTGGCAGTGGAACCAGACTAGTCTGTGGAGTTGAGTCAGGTTCGACTTTATCTATGCTTTGATCTATCTCATGTTTTGAAAACACCTCATTTTCATGTAGGACTACAGTGGCCAGGCTCAATTTTCCTTTTCCTGTTCCTGCCATCGCATTGTGTTTTACATAAGCTTGAGACCACGGCCATTCTGGGTCTCTTTGACTACAAACAACAGGGAGTAAAAAGATAAAACTGAATAGCATCAATTCCATCTGCCAATTCGTCATTCTAAAATTTAGGCCTCCAGATGGCCATACATAACAAAAATAATATTATTGCCAGGATCAATGTCAGGATTCCCTGGAGACACTCGAGGTTAGCGTAGGCCAATGCGTCTGTCCACGTACAGTTCTTCCGAGGTTCCTGTAAGACACAAAGGAAAAGAAAATCTGCTCGGTCTCATTTGACCGACGGGGTTAAAAAGAGGGCGAGATCCACCGGGTGCTGATCCGGTGTATCTTCCCTGAACAGTCTTTGGCTTCCCGTGCATGGGGGTTTTTGGGAGTAGCTAACACCATTGGTACTGTGCCAATTTGAGGCATTTTCACTAACACAGGTTGCCCAGGGTGAAATTGTCCCAGGTATTTTCGTGGTTCATTGGGAACTTTTGGAGTGATGATATCAGCAGATACACAGAAAGCTTTCATTTTAGGACAGCCATCTCCACTCCATCTGTTATTTAATTGATAGATGGCATCATCCAATGGCAAATGCCAACCAGGTTCATGAGTTTTTGCAAAACGCTTAACCAATCCATTGGTGCGTTCAACAATGCCATTAGCCTGAGGATAATAGGGAGTATGAAATACCCATCGAATCCCTTCTTCTTTGGCCCAATCTTGTACCACTGTAGCGGTAAAGTGTGAACCGTTATCACTTTGGATTTCCTCAGGAAGGGGAAGTGTGCTGAACCACCCTTTTAGGCCTTTCACTGTGTTGTTCCCGGTAGCTGATTTGAAGCTGGTGGCCATAGCGAGGCCAGAGATAATCTCCACTCCGACTAGGACGTATCTTTTCTCACCTGATGATCTCAAGGGCCCAATATAATCAATTTGCCATGAATGCCACAATGTTTTCTTGTCCCGAATGTGTAAAGGAGGCGCCTTACTCGGATGATCTTTATTGAGTCGTAGGCGACATTGTGAACAGGCGGTTACTACTTGTTCACACAGCTTAACCGACACAGGCCACCCCCGGGCTAGACCTTCCTGATACAGATCAGCACGGCCTGTATGGCCACACTTAATATGTAACCATTCGAGTAAGCGTTCCCATTCCCGACCATCATCTACAATGTCAATTTGCTGCAACCGCGTGAGGCTATCTACCTGTTGGTTGAATTGAGCAGTGATCGAGTTCGAACGATCATGGCCTTTTACCCAACCAATGTGCAATGTTCTCTGTCCTCCCATTTCCAACAGTTGCTTCCAACTCTCTGTCTCCCAGATTGGGACTCTATTCACCTGCCAATCATTGGCTGCCCAGTGTCCAATCCATTCAGTGGCTCCTTTAAAAACAGCATATGAGTCAGTGTAAATGTAAGTAGCCCCACGTTGTGCAGCTAGTAGGACGGCTCTGAGTTCCCCTACTTGTGCGCTACCTTCTCCTGTTTCAATTGCTCTTTCCCCCGTTGCTACTTCCAGTGCTACGGCCTTGTATTTCCACTTATTGTTCTCACGGTGAGATGACGCATCAGTAAACCACACTCCTGTAAGATCACTGCCTTCTTTCAGAGGAGGTGCTTCTTGGATTGGAGATGGTCTGTTTGGTGGGGATTGGAACAATAGGGCACCATCTATATCCTTCTGGAGCTTGGATACTTTGATACTACCTTCAGAGATTGGCATGATATCATTAATGCCTTCTAAATAAGCATACCACTTTCGAACTGTGGGTTTCTGGGCAATGCCGGCTGGTGGTGCTGTCCCTTTACGGACCACATCTAGGAGACGAAAAGGGCCCCGAACAATCACGCTCTGTTCTCTCCTTATCTGCTCTGCTCGTTGCAATGCTCGCACCAGGGACAGTAAACCCTTCTCTAGGTCTGAATATCTGCTCTCAGTATCATTAAAGGAGTGAGAGCTAAATTCTAATGGTCTCTCCGGTCCTGCTGGTCCCTTTTGCCATAAGTTACAATGAGAACCATGTTCGCTGAACCCCCATTCTACATGGACAGGGTCAGTTGGATGTATGGGGCCAAGTTGTTGGAATAACCTTAGCTCTTTTATTAGCAATTCCAGTGCATTAGTATGTTGTTCAGTCCACTCCCAGGATTTACCTTTTTTGAGCAAACAATAAAGGGGGCGAGCAATGATGGAAAAGCCAGGGATGTGTTTACGCCAATAACTTAAAGTTCCCAGAACTTGCTGTAACTCCTTCGTGCTGGAAGGATTCTGTCCATGTTCTATTTTTTTCAGGGTATCCTGAGGGACAGAAGCAGCTCCCTTAATCCACCAGACCCCCAGGAATTTAACTTCCTGTGCAGGTCCCTGACATTTTGAGTCTGGAATTTCCAATCCCAAATCTGATAATGTTTTTCGGATGTTTTGCATCATGTCTTGTACACTTTCTTGGCTCTCTCCTCCCCTATTAAGATGTCGTCAATATATTGGTATACTGTACATCCCTGTGAAACAGGAATCTCTGATAGCGCTTTAGCTAAAGCATTATGAGCAATGGTGGGGGAATGTTTGTATCCTTGTGGAAGTCGGTTAAAGGTATATTGGACTCCTTTCCACGTGAATGCAAACTGCGCTTTGTCTTGCTCAAGGAGGGGAATCATAAAAAACATGTCTTTTACATCTAAGGCAGCCATCCAAGGATGGGCAGCTCCTTTTATCATTGTCACAATTTCCGCGATACTCGGAACCGCAGCGGTCAGGGGTGCAGTGTTGGCGTTTAACTTTCGGTAATCTACTGTGAAACGCCATTGCCCGGTTGGTTTCTTTACTGGCCACACCGGTGAATTATAAGGCGAGTGAGTCCTCTGAATGATGTTTCTTTTTTCTAAATCTGATACCACCCCGTCTGCTCCTGCAAGTGCAGCTGCAGGCAGTGGGTACTGTCGGACGTTGGTAATTTTAGAGGGAGGCAAAGGTATAGATGTTTCTAATAGGCCCAGTTTAACTGTGTCTAATCCTTTTTTGCGTCCTGCAAAACTCCACGCAGTTCCATCCGGGAATTTCCACATTCGCCCACGCAGCACGTCAAATCCTAGGAGGTTAGAATGTGAGGCACCCACTAACACTTCTGCCCTAGTCATTCGCTGCTCTCCCGGCAACCAGAGGTTAATTTTTGCAGTGGGGCATGTTTTTACCACACCATCAATTCCTGTGAAGTTGACTCTGCGTCGGGTGGGATTTATACCTAGAAGTTGTGCTGTTTCGTTAGTGATTGCAGACATTTGGGCTCCAGTATCAATAATAAAATTTACCAATATCTTCCGGGGTCCAACAGGAATGATAATAACGGGTTCGGAGTCTTTATGAGAGAGCCATTGAATTGCTAGTACCTGCCGGACAGGGTGGCTCACTGCCCTCCCCGGGGATAGGAGTTTTTTGGCTGGGACTCTGTCAAATCAATCAAGTTACGTTCCGGTGCAGAAGGCACAATTTTCTCACGACTTGGGGATTCTCTGGTTAGACTTTTCTCCCCAGCCACATTATTCTTTCTAGTTAGAGATTGGACTAGTGTACGGAGGTCTCCCGTAGGGACACCGTGCAAGAATTGTCGGGGCACCCCTAATTGTAGGGCTTTACGCCACAACTCATTCCGGTCCTTATCAGGCTTAAACCTTTCCTCCGATTTAGGGTTTTTAGTGTGAGTTCGGACTTGGCGAACCTTTCGGGGGTGTTCGGAGGATTTCTCACTAGTTAGGCTGGCCCAGCCCATTCGGCGCCCATATTGATCTATTTCCTGTACATATTCATTCCAGGTGGGCATGTAGTGACGACGGCCCCGCCTATGAGCACCCCGAGCCTCTCGTATACGATCTTGAGTACGAACAAGGAACGGTTTCAGGCAATCGGGAAGACCACGGATGAGAGGGGCTAATCGATCGGGGTCGATAGGGGCTGACATTGGGGATTTCCGAAATTCCTCTCTGTCATACATGGCTTGCAGACAAGCTGCTTTCCGTACAGCCGCAAACAGATCAGAGTAGCCTGTAGCTCTAATCTCTAACGGCTCCCCCCTCTCTCGCGGATCCATACCCCCTGCCCAATAGGCTGCTCGAGCAGTTAGGGAATAATTATGATCCCCAGGCATAGTGGTTAAAAACACTCCTGGTCCCCAAGAGTCTCCTGCTTCTTCCTCACTCAGCATAATTCTGTCCCCCCCTTCAGAAGAAACTCGCCACACGTACTCAACAGCTGACTCTTCTGGTCGCCTCGAATATTTCTCCCTTATTTTTGTTAACTCGGTTGGTGTCCGTGGAACGGTACGCACAGTGGTGTGAATTTCATCATCGTCATCAACCACAGCTTCAGTTTTAACCAGAGGACGTAAAGGAAAAACTTGGGATTTCAAAGTAAAAGTCCTTTCCTCCTCATCTTCTTCGTCATCCTCGCTATTAGACAAAAAATCTCCGGTCTGGGTTCCGGAATTTGGATAACACATTAACTTACGAATCTGTTGGACCTGGGTCGAGGGCTGCATTTTATCTAAGAGCCCAGTCACCCTTTCTAATAATATTTTAAGTTGAGCATTCTGGTTTCCTAAACATTCATTCTCACTCACAAGCTTATCGACGTGAGTTCTTAATTTTTCTCCTGTCTCCTTTTGCAAGGCTAATGATGACTTCAGCACCTCATTCTCCGATTTCAGGGTTGCATATTCTACAGCTGAAATCAGATTAGGAGCAGGGGTTTCTCTAGCTTCTTGTTGTGCACAAGATAAACAGGCGCCTAACGCAGCACAAATCACACCCTTGCCTTTCCCCGCTCTGAGCTTCTGTGAAACCCGACACTCTTCAATACGTTCCACCACTTTCTCTTCATCCTTCCAAAATTTTTGGGCCCACTCCTTCCCAGCCTGGGAAGGGGCACAATCATATTTTTGCAGCAGTTTATCCATGGCAATCCTGCCGACTACGCCAAATTCTGTTGCGTGAAACGGGGCCAAGCGGTTTTGGCAGAAGATGAACCCCCTTGCGTTCTAACACTCCTCACCGAGGTGGGAGGCTAGGTGCGGCTAGGTTTAAATTCTGAGTGATGCCCAATTCAGCACTATCAGTCCAATCGCGTTTAATATGTATTAAACTACTACGATTTGGATACACTAATAGTGGACTGCACCTTCAGTCTAGTCGTGCTCCTGAACTAGCACGGCCTCTCTGTAGTTTTGGTCGCGTTCAGTGAGAAAGCGGAACGACTAGCTACTTAAACAGTGCAGTTTATTTAAACAACAGATATACAGGTTCTTTAGGATTGCCGGTGATAAATACACTGTCTGCAAAGCACGTGCAAATAAAGATATTGCTAAGTATACAAACGCGCGACAAAATTATAAACGATACAGCCTGGCTATAAACGTAGGGTAGAGATTCTCTAGAGAAATTTCTAAGTCCCCGAGAAAGCGCTCGGTGTAATCGAAGTCTTACCCAAAGGCGTCCCTATGGGGGGGAAGAAAGGCTCAGCCCGTCGACTGATCCCGGAAATCAGCGGTGGAATTCTTCGCGATGGTGTCTTCCCTGACATCCCCTCTCTCTTGGGCTATTTTTATATTATTTTTTTATCTTCAAAGTGGAGTTTGAGTGACTTTAGTCATACATACTTTTATTATGATTAATGTATTCAAGGAGGAGTGTTCACACCTCGGGGGCGGATAGCCTCCGGGATGGAGGTGTGTTTTGGTACATTGTGGTGAGCAAAGTTCGCACAAAAGGACAGCATTTCATCAACATTTGACGAAAGGTTGGCTCGGGTAGCGTGTAGGCCGCTTATCAGTTCCGTAGTACCATCTCGTCCCCATATCTGCTATTCGTCACAAGGGAAGGCCACGGAACAAGCGTGTTCCGTTCCATCCCTCGTGTAGTTTCGCAAACAACCTTGCGCAGGGAATCACAGATGTTGCATTCTTCGTGTGCTAGCTGTGGCTGTATTCTACCTCAGAAGCCTCTTGATTTTATGACTTTCCTTAATGTGTGAACAATGCTGTATTTTTGTATTCTTGGCCAATTTAGTAATTATTCCACATAATCCACCCCGTGACTACAGTCACTCAAGCTCCACGATAATCAATACTGATGGGGAATATCACATGTCCTCTTATGGCGAGGGATATCAAGTGCAAATACTTCTTGCGGGGTGATTAAGCGAGTTAAGCGTTTCATCATAATCCAAAGTCTAACATGCAAAACAATTGTCAAAGCAAAGCACAATACAGTGAGTACTAGTAGAACAACAACAGGATGGAGCATCTTGTTAAAAAGTCCTGTAGCTGTCGGTGACCATCCAAAGAGGGTGTCCCACCATTCATGTCCACCGTCTCTCTTGACCCTTTCCAGTACATGGTGTATTTCTTCAACATCATGATGGACAGTAATCAGAGTTCTTTGTCCATTTTCTTGGGCCTCTTTCAACAATCGCTTCAATTCATCGTGTTGTAGCAACTTCCTCACTAGTGAGAGATTCATTCCGATAGGGGTAGGCAGCAAATCTCGAATCAATGTGTAATTAGATTGTAGCAATTGAAAAGACGTAACAGGAGCTGAATAACTGAAGTCACATCCAATGATGTTAGTAAAGTTACAAACACAAAGATTTGAGTTATTACTTATATCTACTGCTATGTCATCTACGAATACAAAAGTACAGGGAGACCTCATGCAAACACACCCTTTCCCAATATATACAAGCACAGTTTCTGGGGTTTCATCAGGTTGTATCTCAAAATGACAAACATTCTGGTTGGTGTCAAGACAAATGTCTTGTGCCTTGAGAGTATTACTCTCACAAATGAATCCTTGTTGATCTCGTGAAATGCATGCTTCAACATCAACAGTTTGCCATTTATTCTCGTTTTGTTGTGCCCACACTCTATGCTCTACCGGATGGAGTATAGCTCCATGGTGATTCAACCCCAGTGCGATGATTGGGTATATGGTGTATACTGAGGCATTGCGTATCGTTAAGACAAAAGCTGTGGCTTTGCTCTCAGTGGGATCATAGGTGAAATTAACCAGATACCACCAGGATTGAAATTTTCTCTCAAACTCAATTGCATTATCCCATATTACTTTTCGAATTTCAGTGGGCAAGGTGCCTTCTTCACCTTCCCTTATAATTGCGGCTGTCATAGATTGCATCCACAGTTGGGCTTGGATACAACTAAGGGCCAAGGAAACATTGTTTTGGGTTGTACCAAGTGCATTTGTGATCAGCTGATGGTCTTTTTCACCTGTTTCCTCCCACTGAGGCAATATATTCGATAAAAGCCATTGGTGATTTCCCAATGCTGATAGAGAGGACTGTAGAGGATGTTTTAATTTGTCTAGATCACTAGTAGTTGTGACTAGTTTGTTTGCAAGTATCTCAGCATCTGTACTATTTAAGACTCCCAGTCCTGTTCCTAAGATACCAGTCACCTCTCTCTTCAGTCGTTGTGAGGTGTCAACAGTTCGCCGGCCTAACCATGCTGACCATCCTGCATAAGATGTACTCAGGAATGGTGAGCAGGTGGGTTTGATCGCAGAGATATTAATCTGCATTGACAATTCTACTCGTTTGAGGGAATATGTTGGGTTAAACGGTATTTGTTGTTGACCTGTGTGTTTAATGGCATAAGGGCCAATGTTAAAGGTGTAAGGAGTTAGACTAATGGAGGGCTGAGTAGCTACACCCTTGAAAGTTTGTGGGGGTGTAGGTTTTGGGTTCATTTCAACAGGTTCAGATGTATTTGAGTCAATCATAAATTCAAATAACAATTCCGTGCCCCTGTAGCCCCAAATACAATATACTATGATAGGTTTGATAAAGGTGAAGTTGTGCCAGCAATCTGAGTTTGGCTCTATAATTTTGTAACAATCAATCAGTGTTATATTTGTCCGGTTTAGTAGAGTCTACATGGATGGTTTCAATTACAGTTGGTCTATGGTGAGCAGACCCATTGATTACTCGGCAGCTAATTTGTATTTTCTTTCCTGGGACGGCT
The DNA here is from genome assembly GCF_964199755.1 of Larus michahellis. NCBI lineage: Eukaryota > Metazoa > Chordata > Aves > Charadriiformes > Laridae > Larus > Larus michahellis. The sequence goes on from NW_027436071.1 coordinate 52,900, forward strand.
TCAAGCTTAGCCATTTGGAGTGAGTCTTTCCAACTCCATTTATCTCTGGAATATACTTCACTTCCTTGTATGACCAGAGTGGAGAGATTTAAATCCCTCATGTTTTCTAGTGTCTCAGTGCTTGCAGTGTATCGTGACAGTGCATTATCCCAAAGCTCATCATCAAGGGGCAGATTCTTAAGTCCGCTCAATAAGGTGTCATTATCGGGGGTTTCAGATAGTGGCAGTGGAACCAGACTAGTCTGTGGAGTTGAGTCAGGTTCGACTTTATCTATGCTTTGATCTATCTCATGTTTTGAAAACACCTCATTTTCATGTAGGACTACAGTGGCCAGGCTCAATTTTCCTTTTCCTGTTCCTGCCATCGCATTGTGTTTTACATAAGCTTGAGACCACGGCCATTCTGGGTCTCTTTGACTACAAACAACAGGGAGTAAAAAGATAAAACTGAATAGCATCAATTCCATCTGCCAATTCGTCATTCTAAAATTTAGGCCTCCAGATGGCCATACATAACAAAAATAATATTATTGCCAGGATCAATGTCAGGATTCCCTGGAGACACTCGAGGTTAGCGTAGGCCAATGCGTCTGTCCACGTACAGTTCTTCCGAGGTTCCTGTAAGACACAAAGGAAAAGAAAATCTGCTCGGTCTCATTTGACCGACGGGGTTAAAAAGAGGGCGAGATCCACCGGGTGCTGATCCGGTGTATCTTCCCTGAACAGTCTTTGGCTTCCCGTGCATGGGGGTTTTTGGGAGTAGCTAACACCATTGGTACTGTGCCAATTTGAGGCATTTTCACTAACACAGGTTGCCCAGGGTGAAATTGTCCCAGGTATTTTCGTGGTTCATTGGGAACTTTTGGAGTGATGATATCAGCAGATACACAGAAAGCTTTCATTTTAGGACAGCCATCTCCACTCCATCTGTTATTTAATTGATAGATGGCATCATCCAATGGCAAATGCCAACCAGGTTCATGAGTTTTTGCAAAACGCTTAACCAATCCATTGGTGCGTTCAACAATGCCATTAGCCTGAGGATAATAGGGAGTATGAAATACCCATCGAATCCCTTCTTCTTTGGCCCAATCTTGTACCACTGTAGCGGTAAAGTGTGAACCGTTATCACTTTGGATTTCCTCAGGAAGGGGAAGTGTGCTGAACCACCCTTTTAGGCCTTTCACTGTGTTGTTCCCGGTAGCTGATTTGAAGCTGGTGGCCATAGCGAGGCCAGAGATAATCTCCACTCCGACTAGGACGTATCTTTTCTCACCTGATGATCTCAAGGGCCCAATATAATCAATTTGCCATGAATGCCACAATGTTTTCTTGTCCCGAATGTGTAAAGGAGGCGCCTTACTCGGATGATCTTTATTGAGTCGTAGGCGACATTGTGAACAGGCGGTTACTACTTGTTCACACAGCTTAACCGACACAGGCCACCCCCGGGCTAGACCTTCCTGATACAGATCAGCACGGCCTGTATGGCCACGCTTAATATGTAACCATTCGAGTAAGCGTTCCCATTCCCGACCATCATCTACAATGTCAATTTGCTGCAACCGCGTGAGGCTATCTACCTGTTGGTTGAATTGAGCAGTGATCGAGTTCGAACGATCATGGCCTTTTACCCAACCGATGTGCAATGTTCTCTGTCCTCCCATTTCCAACAGTTGCTTCCAACTCTCTGTCTCCCAGATTGGGACTCTATTCACCTGCCAATCATTGGCTGCCCAGTGTCCAATCCATTCAGTGGCTCCTTTAAAAACAGCATATGAGTCAGTGTAAATGTAAGTAGCCCCACGTTGTGCAGCTAGTAGGACGGCTCTGAGTTCCCCTACTTGTGCGCTACCTTCTCCTGTTTCAATTGCTCTTTCCCCCGTTGCTACTTCCAGTGCTACGGCCTTGTATTTCCACTTATTGTTCTCACGGTGAGATGACGCATCAGTAAACCACACTCCTGTAAGATCACTGCCTTCTTTCAGAGGAGGTGCTTCTTGGATTGGAGATGGTCTGTTTGGTGGGGATTGGAACAATAGGGCACCATCTATATCCTTCTGGAGCTTGGATACTTTGATACTACCTTCAGAGATTGGCATGATATCATTAATGCCTTCTAAATAAGCATACCACTTTCGAACTGTGGGTTTCTGGGCAATGCCGGCTGGCGGTGCTGTCCCTTTACGGACCACATCTAGGAGACGAAAAGGGCCCCGAACAATCACGCTCTGTTCTCTCCTTATCTGCTCTGCTCGTTGCAATGCTCGCACCAGGGACAGTAAACCCTTCTCTAGGTCTGAATATCTGCTCTCAGTATCATTAAAGGAGTGAGAGCTAAATTCTAATGGTCTCTCCGGTCCTGCTGGTCCCTTTTGCCATAAGTTACAATGAGAACCATGTTCGCTGGACCCCCATTCTACATGGACAGGGTCAGTTGGATGTATGGGGCCAAGTTGTTGGAATAACCTTAGCTCTTTTATTAGCAATTCCAGTGCATTAGTATGTTCTTCAGTCCACTCCCAGGATTTACCTTTTTTGAGCAAACAATAAAGGGGGCGAGCAATGATGGAAAAGCCAGGGATGTGTTTACGCCAATAACTTAAAGTTCCCAGAACTTGCTGTAACTCCTTCGTGCTGGAAGGATTCTGTCCATGTTCTATTTTTTTCAGGGTATCCTGAGGGACAGAAGCAGCTCCCTTAATCCACCAGACCCCCAGGAATTTAACTTCCTGTGCAGGTCCCTGACATTTTGAGTCTGGAATTTCCAATCCCAAATCTGATAATGTTTTTCGGATGTTTTGCATCATGTCTTGTACACTTTCTTGGCTCTCTCCCCCCCTATTAAGATGTCGTCAATATATTGGTATACTGTACATCCCTGTGAAACAGGAATCTCTGATAGCGCTTTAGCTAAAGCATTATGAGCAATGGTGGGGGAATGTTTGTATCCTTGTGGAAGTCGGTTAAAGGTATATTGGACTCCTTTCCACGTGAATGCAAACTGCGCTTTGTCTTGCTCAAGGAGGGGAATCATAAAAAACATGTCTTTTACATCTAAGGCAGCCATCCAAGGATGGGCAGCTCCTTTTATCATTGTCACAATTTCCGCGATACTCGGAACCGCAGCGGTCAGGGGTGCAGTGTTGGCGTTTAACTTTCGGTAATCTACTGTGAAACGCCATTGCCCGGTTGGTTTCTTTACTGGCCACACCGGTGAATTATAAGGCGAGTGAGTCCTCTGAATGATGTTTCTTTTTTCTAAATCTGATACCACCCCGTCTGCTCCTGCAAGTGCAGCTGCAGGCAGTGGGTACTGTCGGACGTTGGTAATTTTAGAGGGAGGCAAAGGTATAGATGTTTCTAATAGGCCCAGTTTAACTGCGTCTAATCCTTTTTTGCGTCCTGCAAAACTCCACGCAGTTCCATCCGGGAATTTCCACATTCGCCCACGCAGCACGTCAAATCCTAGGAGGTTAGAATGTGAGGCACCCACTAACACTTCTGCCCTAGTCATTCGCTGCTCTCCCGGCAACCAGAGGTTAATTTTTGCAGTGGGGCATGTTTTTACCACACCATCAATTCCTGTGAAGTTGACTCTGCGTCGGGTGGGATTTATACCTAGAAGTTGTGCTGTTTCGTTAGTGATTGCAGACATTTGGGCTCCAGTATCAATAATAAAATTTACCAATATCTTCCGGGGTCCAACAGGAATGATAATAATGGGTTCGGAGTCTTTATGAGAGAGCCATTGAATTGCTAGTACCTGCCGGACAGGGTGGCTCACTGCCCTCCCCGGGGATAGGAGTTTTTTGGCTGGGACTCTGTCAAATCAATCAAGTTACGTTCCGGTGCAGAAGGCACAATTTTCTCACGACTTGGGGATTCTCTGGTTAGACTTTTCTCCCCAGCCACATTATTCTTTCTAGTTAGAGATTGGACTAGTGTACGGAGGTCTCCCGTAGGGACACCGTGCAAGAATTGTCGGGGCACCCCTAATTGTAGGGCTTTACGCCACAACTCATTCCGGTCCTTATCAGGCTTAAACCTTTCCTCCGATTTAGGGTTTTTAGTGTGAGTTCGGACTTGGCGAACCTTTCGGGGGTGTTCGGAGGATTTCTCACTAGTTAGGCTGGCCCAGCCCATTCGGCGCCCATATTGATCTATTTCCTGTACATATTCATTCCAGGTGGGCATGTAGTGACGACGGCCCCGCCTATGAGCACCCCGAGCCTCTCGTATACGATCTTGAGTACGAACAAGGAACGGTTTCAGGCAATCGGGAAGACCACGGATGAGAGGGGCTAATCGATCGGGGTCGATAGGGGCTGACATTGGGGATTTCCGAAATTCCTCTCTGTCATACATGGCTTGCAGACAAGCTGCTTTCCGTACAGCCGCAAACAGATCAGAGTAGCCTGTAGCTCTAATCTCTAACGGCTCCCCCCTCTCTCGCGGATCCATACCCCCTGCCCAATAGGCTGCTCGAGCAGTTAGGGAATAATTATGATCCCCAGGCATAGTGGTTAAAAACACTCCTGGTCCCCAAGAGTCTCCTGCTTCTTCCTCACTCAGCATAATTCTGTCCCCCCCTTCAGAAGAAACTCGCCACACGTACTCAACAGCTGACTCTTCTGGTCGCCTCGAATATTTCTCCCTTATTTTTGTTAACTCGGTTGGTGTCCGTGGAACGGTACGCACAGTGGTGTGAATTTCATCATCGTCATCAACCGCAGCTTCAGTTTTAACCAGAGGACGTAAAGGAAAAACTTGGGATTTCAAAGTAAAAGTCCTTTCCTCCTCATCTTCTTCGTCATCCTCACTATTAGACAAAAAATCTCCGGTCTGGGTTCCGGAATTTGGATAACACATTAACTTACGAATCTGTTGGACCTGGGTCGAGGGCTGCATTTTATCTAAGAGCCCAGTCACCCTTTCTAATAATATTTTAAGTTGAGCATTCTGGTTTCCTAAACATTCATTCTCACTCACAAGCTTATCGACGTGAGTTCTTAATTTTTCTCCTGTCTCCTTTTGCAAGGCTAATGATGACTTCAGCACCTCATTCTCCGATTTCAGGGTTGCATATTCTACAGCTGAAATCAGATTAGGAGCAGGGGTTTCTCTAGCTTCTTGTTGTGCACAAGATAAACAGGCGCCTAACGCAGCACAAATCACACCCTTGCCTTTCCCCGCTCTGAGCTTCTGTGAAACCCGACACTCTTCAATACGTTCCACCACTTTCTCTTCATCCTTCCAAAATTTTTGGGCCCACTCCTTCCCAGCCTGGGAAGGGGCACAATCATATTTTTGCAGCAGTTTATCCATGGCAATCCTGCCGACTACGCCAAATTCTGTTGCGTGAAACGGGGCCAAGCGGTTTTGGCAGAAGATAAACCCCCTTGCGTTCTAACACTCCTCACCGAGGTGGGAGGCTAGGTGCGGCTAGGTTTAAATTCTGAGTGATGCCCAATTCAGCACTATCAGTCCAATCGCGTTTAATATGTATTAAACTACTACGATTTGGATACACTAATAGTGGACTGCACCTTCAGTCTAGTCGTGCTCCTGAACTAGCACGGCCTCTCTGTAGTTTTGGTCGCGTTCAGTGAGAAAGCGGAACGACTAGCTACTTAAACAGTGCAGTTTATTTAAACAACAGATATACAGGTTCTTTAGGATTGCCGGTGATAAATACACTGTCTGCAAAGCACGTGCAAATAAAGATATTGCTAAGTATACAAACGCGCGACAAAATTATAAACGATACAGCCTGGCTATAAACGTAGGGTAGAGATTCTCTAGAGAAATTTCTAAGTCCCCGAGAAAGCGCTCGGTGTAATCGAAGTCTTACCCAAAGGCGTCCCTATGGGGGGGAAGAAAGGCTCAGCCCGTCGACTGATCCCGGAAATCAGCGGTGGAATTCTTCGCGATGGTGTCTTCCCTGACATCCCCTCTCTCTTGGGCTATTTTTATATTATTTTTTTATCTTCAAAGTGGAGTTTGAGTGACTTTAGTCATACATACTTTTATTATGATTAATGTATTCAAGGAGGAGTGTTCACACCTCGGGGGCGGATAGCCTCCGGGATGGAGGTGTGTTTTGGTACATTGTGGTGAGCAAAGTTCGCACAAAAGGACAGCATTTCATCAACATTTGACGAAAGGTTGGCTCGGGTAGCGTGTAGGCCGCTTATCAGTTCCGTAGTACCATCTCGTCCCCATATCTGCTATTCGTCACAAGGGAAGGCCACGGAACAAGCGTGTTCCGTTCCATCCCTCGTGTAGTTTCGCAAACAACCTCGCGCAGGGAATCACAGATGTTGCATTCTTCGTGTGCTAGCTGTGGCTGTATTCTACCTCAGAAGCCTCTTGATTTTATGACTTTCCTTAATGTGTGAACAATGCTGTATTTTTGTATTCTTGGCCAATTTAGTAATTATTCCACATAATCCACCCCGTGACTACAGTCACTCAAGCTCCACGATAATCAATACTGATGGGGAATATCACATGTCCTCTTATGGCGAGGGATATCAAGTGCAAATACTTCTTGCGGGGTGATTAAGCGAGTTAAGCGTTTCATCATAATCCAAAGTCTAACATGCAAAACAATTGTCAAAGCAAAGCACAATACAGTGAGTACTAGTAGAACAACAACAGGATGGAGCATCTTGTTAAAAAGTCCTGTAGCTGTCGGTGACCATCCAAAGAGGGTGTCCCACCATTCATGTCCACCGTCTCTCTTGACCCTTTCCAGTACATGGTGTATTTCTTCAACATCATGATGGACAGTAATCAGAGTTCTTTGTCCATTTTCTTGGGCCTCTTTCAACAATCGCTTCAATTCATCGTGTTGTAGCAACTTCCTCACTAGTGAGAGATTCATTCCGATAGGGGTAGGCAGCAAATCTCGAATCAATGTGTAATTAGATTGTAGCAATTGAAAAGACGTAACAGGAGCTGAATAACTGAAGTCACATCCAATGATGTTAGTAAAGTTACAAACACAAAGATTTGAGTTATTACTTATATCTACTGCTATGTCATCTACGAATACAAAAGTACAGGGAGACCTCATGCAAACACACCCTTTCCCAATATATACAAGCACAGTTTCTGGGGTTTCATCAGGTTGTATCTCAAAATGACAAACATTCTGGTTGGTGTCAAGACAAATGTCTTGTGCCTTGAGAGTATTACTCTCACAAATGAATCCTTGTTGATCTCGTGAAATGCATGCTTCAACATCAACAGTTTGCCGTTTATTCTCGTTTTGTTGTGCCCACACTCTATGCTCTACCGGATGGAGTATAGCTCCATGGTGATTCAACCCCAGTGCGATGATTGGGTATATGGTGTATACTGAGGCATTGCGTATCGTTAAGACAAAAGCTGTGGCTTTGCTCTCAGTGGGATCATAGGTGAAATTAACCAGATACCACCAGGATTGAAATTTTCTCTCAAACTCAATTGCATTATCCCATATTACTTTTCGAATTTCAGTGGGCAAGGTGCCTTCTTCACCTTCCCTTATAATTGCGGCTGTCATAGATTGCATCCACAGTTGGGCTTGGATACAACTAAGGGCCAAGGAAACATTGTTTGGGGTTGTACCAAGTGCATTTGTGATCAGCTGATGGTCTTTTTCACCTGTTTCCTCCCACTGAGGCAATATATTCGATAAAAGCCATTGGTGATTTCCCAATGCTGATAGAGAGGACTGTAGAGGATGTTTTAATTTGTCTAGATCACTAGTAGTTGTGACTAGTTTGTTTGCAAGTATCTCAGCATCTGTACTATTTAAGACTCCCAGTCCTGTTCCTAAGATACCAGTCACCTCTCTCTTCAGTCGTTGTGAGGTGTCAACAGTTCGCCGGCCTAACCATGCTGACCATCCTGCATAAGATGTACTCAGGAATGGTGAGCAGGTGGGTTTGATCGCAGAGATATTAATCTGCATTGACAATTCTACTCGTTTGAGGGAATATGTTGGGTTAAACGGTATTTGTTGTTGACCTGTGTGTTTAATGGCATAAGGGCCAATGTTAAAGGTGTAAGGAGTTAGACTAATGGAGGGCTGAGTAGCTACACCCTTGAAAGTTTGTGGGGGTGTAGGTTTTGGGTTCATTTCAACAGGTTCAGATGTATTTGAGTCAATCATAAATTCAAATAACAATTCCGTGCCCCTGTAGCCCCAAATACAATATACTATGATAGGTTTGATAAAGGTGAAGTTGTGCCAGCAATCTGAGTTTGGCTCTATAATTTTGTAACAATCAATCAGTGTTATATTTGTCCGGTTTAGTAGAGTCTACATGGATGGTTTCAATTACAGTTGGTCTATGGTGAGCAGACCCATTGATTACTCGGCAGCTAATTTGTATTTTCTTTCCTGGGACGGCTTCAAGCTTAGCCATTTGGAGTGAGTCTTTCCAACTCCATTTATCTCTGGAATATACTTCACTTCCTTGTATAACCAGAGTGGAGAGATTTAAATCCCTCATGTTTTCTAGTGTCTCAGTGCTTGCAGTGTATCGTGACAGTGCATTATCCCAAAGCTCATCATCAAGGGGCAGATTCTTAAGTCCGCTCAATAAGGTGTCATTATCGGGGGTTTCAGATAGTGGCAGTGGAACCAGACTAGTCTGTGGAGTTGAGTCAGGTTCGACTTTATCTATGCTTTGATCTATCTCATGTTTTGAAAACACCTCATTTTCATGTAGGACTACAGTGGCCAGGCTCAATTTTCCTTTTCCTGTTCCTGCCATCGCATTGTGTTTTACATAAGCTTGAGACCACGGCCATTCTGGGTCTCTTTGACTACAAACAACAGGGAGTAAAAAGATAAAACTGAATAGCATCAATTCCATCTGCCAATTCGTCATTCTAAAATTTAGGCCTCCAGATGGCCATACATAACAAAAATAATATTATTGCCAGGATCAATGTCAGGATTCCCTGGAGACACTCGAGGTTAGCGTAGGCCAATGCGTCTGTCCACGTACAGTTCTTCCGAGGTTCCTGTAAGACACAAAGGAAAAGAAAATCTGCTCGGTCTCATTTGACCGACGGGGTTAAAAAGAGGGCGAGATCCACCGGGTGCTGATCCGGTGTATCTTCCCTGAACAGTCTTTGGCTTCCCGTGCATGGGGGTTTTTGGGAGTAGCTAACACCATTGGTACTGTGCCAATTTGAGGCATTTTCACTAACACAGGTTGCCCAGGGTGAAATTGTCCCAGGTATTTTCGTGGTTCATTGGGAACTTTTGGAGTGATGATATCAGCAGATACACAGAAAGCTTTCATTTTAGGACAGCCATCTCCACTCCATCTGTTATTTAATTGATAGATGGCATCATCCAATCGCAAATGCCAACCAGGTTCATGAGTTTTTGCAAAACGCTTAACCAATCCATTGGTGCGTTCAACAATGCCATTAGCCTGAGGATAATAGGGAGTATGAAATACCCATCGAATCCCTTCTTCTTTGGCCCAATCTTGTACCACTGTAGCGGTAAAGTGTGAACCGTTATCACTTTGGATTTCCTCAGGAAGGGGAAGTGTGCTGAACCACCCTTTTAGGCCTTTCACTGTGTTGTTCCCGGTAGCTGATTTGAAGCTGGTGGCCATAGCGAGGCCAGAGATAATCTCCACTCCGACTAGGACGTATCTTTTCTCACCTGATGATCTCAAGGGCCCAATATAATCAATTTGCCATGAATGCCACAATGTTTTCTTGTCCCGAATGTGTAAAGGAGGCGCCTTACTCGGATGATCTTTATTGAGTCGTAGGCGACATTGTGAACAGGCGGTTACTACTTGTTCACACAGCTTAACCGACACAGGCCACCCCCGGGCTAGACCTTCCTGATACAGATCAGCACGGCCTGTATGGCCACGCTTAATATGTAACCATTCGAGTAAGCGTTCCCATTCCCGACCATCATCTACAATGTCAATTTGCTGCAACCGCGTGAGGCTATCTACCTGTTGGTTGAATTGAGCAGTGATCGAGTTCGAACGATCATGGCCTTTTACCCAACCGATGTGCAATGTTCTCTGTCCTCCCATTTCCAACAGTTGCTTCCAACTCTCTGTCTCCCAGATTGGGACTCTATTCACCTGCCAATCATTGGCTGCCCAGTGTCCAATCCATTCAGTGGCTCCTTTAAAAACAGCATATGAGTCAGTGTAAATGTAAGTAGCCCCACGTTGTGCAGCTAGTAGGACGGCTCTGAGTTCCCCTACTTGTGCGCTACCTTCTCCTGTTTCAATTGCTCTTTCCCCCGTTGCTACTTCCAGTGCTACGGCCTTGTATTTCCACTTATTGTTCTCACGGTGAGATGACGCATCAGTAAACCACACTCCTGTAAGATCACTGCCTTCTTTCAGAGGAGGTGCTTCTTGGATTGGAGATGGTCTGTTTGGTGGGGATTGGAACAATAGGGCACCATCTATATCCTTCTGGAGCTTGGATACTTTGATACTACCTTCAGAGATTGGCATGATATCATTAATGCCTTCTAAATAAGCATACCACTTTCGAACTGTGGGTTTCTGGGCAATGCCGGCTGGTGGTGCTGTCCCTTTACGGACCACATCTAGGAGACGAAAAGGGCCCCGAACAATCACGCTCTGTTCTCTCCTTATCTGCTCTGCTCGTTGCAATGCTCGCACCAGGGACAGTAAACCCTTCTCTAGGTCTGAATATCTGCTCTCAGTATCATTAAAGGAGTGAGAGCTAAATTCTAATGGTCTCTCCGGTCCTGCTGGTCCCTTTTGCCATAAGTTACAATGAGAGCCATGTTCGCTGGACCCCCATTCTACATGGACAGGGTCAGTTGGATGTATGGGGCCAAGTTGTTGGAATAACCTTAGCTCTTTTATTAGCAATTCCAGTGCATTAGTATGTTGTTCAGTCCACTCCCAGGATTTACCTTTTTTGAGCAAACAATAAAGGGGGCGAGCAATGATGGAAAAGCCAGGGATGTGTTTACGCCAATAACTTAAAGTTCCCAGAACTTGCTGTAACTCCTTCGTGCTGGAAGGATTCTGTCCATGTTCTATTTTTTTCAGGGTATCCTGAGGGACAGAAGCAGCTCCCTTAATCCACCAGACCCCCAGGAATTTAACTTCCTGTGCAGGTCCCTGACATTTTGAGTCTGGAATTTCCAATCCCAAATCTGATAATGTTTTTCGGATGTTTTGCATCATGTCTTGTACACTTTCTTGGCTCTCTCCCCCCCTATTAAGATGTCGTCAATATATTGGTATACTGTACATCCCTGTGAAACAGGAATCTCTGATAGCGCTTTAGCTAAAGCATTATGAGCAATGGTGGGGGAATGTTTGTATCCTTGTGGAAGTCGGTTAAAGGTATATTGGACTCCTTTCCACGTGAATGCAAACTGCGCTTTGTCTTGCTCAAGGAGGGGAATCATAAAAAACATGTCTTTTACATCTAAGGCAGCCATCCAAGGATGGGCAGCTCCTTTTATCATTGTCACAATTTCCGCGATACTCGGAACCGCAGCGGTCAGGGGTGCAGCGTTGGCGTTTAACTTTCGGTAATCTACTGTGAAACGCCATTGCCCGGTTGGTTTCTTTACTGGCCACACCGGTGAATTATAAGGCGAGTGAGTCCTCTGAATGATGTTTCTTTTTTCTAAATCTGATACCACCCCGTCTGCTCCTGCAAGTGCAGCTGCAGGCAGTGGGTACTGTCGGACGTTGGTAATTTTAGAGGGAGGCAAAGGTATAGATGTTTCTAATAGGCCCAGTTTAACTGTGTCTAATCCTTTTTTGCGTCCTGCAAAACTCCACGCAGTTCCATCCGGGAATTTCCACATTCGCCCACGCAGCACGTCAAATCCTAGGAGGTTAGAATGTGAGGCACCCACTAACACTTCTGCCCTAGTCATTCGCTGCTCTCCCGGCAACCAGAGGTTAATTTTTGCAGTGGGGCATGTTTTTACCACACCATCAATTCCTGTGAAGTTGACTCTGCGTCGGGTGGGATTTATACCTAGAAGTTGTGCTGTTTCGTTAGTGATTGCAGACATTTGGGCTCCAGTATCAATAATAAAATTTACCAATATCTTCCGGGGTCCAACAGGAATGATAATAACGGGTTCGGAGTCTTTATGAGAGAGCCATTGAATTGCTAGTACCTGCCGGACAGGGTGGCTCACTGCCCTCCCCGGGGATAGGAGTTTTTTGGCTGGGACTCTGTCAAATCAATCAAGTTACGTTCCGGTGCAGAAGGCACAATTTTCTCACGACTTGGGGATTCTCTGGTTAGACTTTTCTCCCCAGCCACATTATTCTTTCTAGTTAGAGATTGGACTAGTGTACGGAGGTCTCCCGTAGGGACACCGTGCAAGAATTGTCGGGGCACCCCTAATTGTAGGGCTTTACGCCACAACTCATTCCGGTCCTTATCAGGCTTAAACCTTTCCTCCGATTTAGGGTTTTTAGTGTGAGTTCGGACTTGGCGAACCTTTCGGGGGTGTTCGGAGGATTTCTCACTAGTTAGGCTGGCCCAGCCCATTCGGCGCCCATATTGATCTATTTCCTGTACATATTCATTCCAGGTGGGCATGTAGTGACGACGGCCCCGCCTATGAGCACCCCGAGCCTCTCGTATACGATCTTGAGTACGAACAAGGAACGGTTTCAGGCAATCGGGAAGACCACGGATGAGAGGGGCTAATCGATCGGGGTCGATAGGGGCTGACATTGGGGATTTCCGAAATTCCTCTCTGTCATACATGGCTTGCAGACAAGCTGCTTTCCGTACAGCCGCAAACAGATCAGAGTAGCCTGTAGCTCTAATCTCTAACGGCTCCCCCCTCTCTCGCGGATCCATACCCCCTGCCCAATAGGCTGCTCGAGCAGTTAGGGAATAATTATGATCCCCAGGCATAGTGGTTAAAAACACTCCTGGTCCCCAAGAGTCTCCTGCTTCTTCCTCACTCAGCATAATTCTGTCCCCCCCTTCAGAAGAAACTCGCCACACGTACTCAACAGCTGACTCTTCTGGTCGCCTCGAATATTTCTCCCTTATTTTTGTTAACTCGGTTGGTGTCCGTGGAACGGTACGCACAGTGGTGTGAATTTCATCATCGTCATCAACCGCAGCTTCAGTTTTAACCAGAGGACGTAAAGGAAAAACTTGGGATTTCAAAGTAAAAGTCCTTTCCTCCTCATCTTCTTCGTCATCCTCGCTATTAGACAAAAAATCTCCGGTCTGGGTTCCGGAATTTGGATAACACATTAACTTACGAATCTGTTGGACCTGGGTCGAGGGCTGCATTTTATCTAAGAGCCCAGTCACCCTTTCTAATAATATTTTAAGTTGAGCATTCTGGTTTCCTAAACATTCATTCTCACTCACAAGCTTATCGACGTGAGTTCTTAATTTTTCTCCTGTCTCCTTTTGCAAGGCTAATGATGACTTCAGCACCTCATTCTCCGATTTCAGGGTTGCATATTCTACAGCTGAAGTCAGATTAGGAGCAGGGGTTTCTCTAGCTTCTTGTTGTGCACAAGATAAACAGGCGCCTAACACAGCACAAATCACACCCTTGCCTTTCCCCGCTCTGAGCTTCTGTGAAACCCGACACTCTTCAATACGTTCCACCACTTTCTCTTCATCCTTCCAAAATTTTTGGGCCCACTCCTTCCCAGCCTGGGAAGGGGCACAATCATATTTTTGCAGCAGTTTATCCATGGCAATCCTGCCGACTACGCCAAATTCTGTTGCGTGAAACGGGGCCAAGCGGTTTTGGCAGAAGATAAACCCCCTTGCGTTCTAACACTCCTCACCGAGGTGGGAGGCTAGGTGCGGCTAGGTTTAAATTCTGAGTGATGCCCAATTCAGCACTATCAGTCCAATCGCGTTTAATATGTATTAAACTACTACGATTTGGATACACTAATAGTGGACTGCACCTTCAGTCTAGTCGTGCTCCTGAACTAGCACGGCCTCTCTGTAGTTTTGGTCGCGTTCAGTGAGAAAGCGGAACGACTAGCTACTTAAACAGTGCAGTTTATTTAAACAACAGATATACAGGTTCTTTAGGATTGCCGGTGATAAATACACTGTCTGCAAAGCACGTGCAAATAAAGATATTGCTAAGTATACAAACGCGCGACAAAATTATAAACGATACAGCCTGGCTATAAACGTAGGGTAGAGATTCTCTAGAGAAATTTCTAAGTCCCCGAGAAAGCGCTCGGTGTAATCGAAGTCTTACCCAAAGGCGTCCCTATGGGGGGGAAGAAAGGCTCAGCCCGTCGACTGATCCCGGAAATCAGCGGTGGAATTCTTCGCGATGGTGTCTTCCCTGACATCCCCTCTCTCTTGGGCTATTTTTATATTATTTTTTTATCTTCAAAGTGGAGTTTGAGTGACTTTAGTCATACATACTTTTATTATGATTAATGTATTCAAGGAGGAGTGTTCACACCTCGGGGGCGGATAGCCTCCGGGATGGAGGTGTGTTTTGGTACATTGTGGTGAGCAAAGTTCGCACAAAAGGACAGCATTTCATCAACATTTGACGAAAGGTTGGCTCGGGTAGCGTGTAGGCCGCTTATCAGTTCCGTAGTACCATCTCGTCCCCATATCTGCTATTCGTCACAAGGGAAGGCCACGGAACAAGCGTGTTCCGTTCCATCCCTCGTGTAGTTTCGCAAACAACCTCGCGCAGGGAATCACAGATGTTGCATTCTTCGTGTGCTAGCTGTGGCTGTATTCTACCTCAGAAGCCTCTTGATTTTATGACTTTCCTTAATGTGTGAACAATGCTGTATTTTTGTATTCTTGGCCAATTTAGTAATTATTCCACATAATCCACCCCGTGACTACAGTCACTCAAGCTCCACGATAATCAATACTGATGGGGAATATCACATGTCCTCTTATGGCGAGGGATATCAAGTGCAAATACTTCTTGCGGGGTGATTAAGCGAGTTAAGCGTTTCATCATAATCCAAAGTCTAACATGCAAAACAATTGTCAAAGCAAAGCACAATACAGTGAGTACTAGTAGAACAACAACAGGATGGAGCATCTTGTTAAAAAGTCCTGTAGCTGTCGGTGACCATCCAAAGAGGGTGTCCCACCATTCATGTCCACCGTCTCTCTTGACCCTTCCCAGTACATGGTGTATTTCTTCAACATCATGATGGACAGTAATCAGAGTTCTTTGTCCATTTCCTTGGGCCTCTTTCAACAATCGCTTCAATTCATCGTGTTGTAGCAACTTCCTCACTAGTGAGAGATTCATTCCGATAGGGGTAGGCAGCAAATCTCGAATCAATGTGTAATTAGATTGTAGCAATTGAAAAGACGTAACAGGAGCTGAATAACTGAAGTCACATCCAATGATGTTAGTAAAGTTACAAACACAAAGATTTGAGTTATTACTTATATCTACTGCTATGTCATCTACGAATACAAAAGTACAGGGAGACCTCATGCAAACACACCCTTTCCCAATATATACAAGCACAGTTTCTGGGGTTTCATCAGGTTGTATCTCAAAATGACAAACATTCTGGTTGGTGTCAAGACAAATGTCTTGTGCCTTGAGAGTATTACTCTCACAAATGAATCCTTGTTGATCTCGTGAAATGCATGCTTCAACATCAACAGTTTGCCATTTATTCTCGTTTTGTTGTGCCCACACTCTATGCTCTACCGGATGGAGTATAGCTCCATGGTGATTCAACCCCAGTGCGATGATTGGGTATATGGTGTATACTGAGGCATTGCGTATCGTTAAGACAAAAGCTGTGGCTTTGCTCTCAGTGGGATCATAGGTGAAATTAACCAGATACCACCAGGATTGAAATTTTCTCTCAAACTCAATTGCATTATCCCATATTACTTTTCGAATTTCAGTGGGCAAGGTGCCTTCTTCACCTTCCCTTATAATTGCGGCTGTCATAGATTGCATCCACAGTTGGGCTTGGATACAACTAAGGGCCAAGGAAACATTGTTTGGGGTTGTACCAAGTGCATTTGTGATCAGCTGATGGTCTTTTTCACCTGTTTCCTCCCACTGAGGCAATATATTCGATAAAAGCCATTGGTGATTTCCCAATGCTGATAGAGAGGACTGTAGAGGATGTTTTAATTTGTCTAGATCACTAGTAGTTGTGACTAGTTTGTTTGCAAGTATCTCAGCATCTGTACTATTTAAGACTCCCAGTCCTGTTCCTAAGATACCAGTCACCTCTCTCTTCAGTCGTTGTGAGGTGTCAACAGTTCGCCGGCCTAACCATGCTGACCATCCTGCATAAGATGTACTCAGGAATGGTGAGCAGGTGGGTTTGATCGCAGAGATATTAATCTGCATTGACAATTCTACTCGTTTGAGGGAATATGTTGGGTTAAACGGTATTTGTTGTTGACCTGTGTGTTTAATGGCATAAGGGCCAATGTTAAAGGTGTAAGGAGTTAGACTAATGGAGGGCTGAGTAGCTACACCCTTGAAAGTTTGTGGGGGTGTAGGTTTTGGGTTCATTTCAACAGGTTCAGATGTATTTGAGTCAATCATAAATTCAAATAACAATTCCGTGCCCCTGTAGCCCCAAATACAATATACTATGATAGGTTTGATAAAGGTGAAGTTGTGCCAGCAATCTGAGTTTGGCTCTATAATTTTGTAACAATCAATCAGTGTTATATTTGTCCGGTTTAGTAGAGTCTACATGGATGGTTTCAATTACAGTTGGTCTATGGTGAGCAGACCCATTGATTACTCGGCAGCTAATTTGTATTTTCTTTCCTGGGACGGCTTCAAGCTTAGCCATTTGGAGTGAGTCTTTCCAACTCCATTTATCTCTGGAATATACTTCACTTCCTTGTATGACCAGAGTGGAGAGATTTAAATCCCTCATGTTTTCTAGTGTCTCAGTGCTTGCAGTGTATCGTGACAGTGCATTATCCCAAAGCTCATCATCAAGGGGCAGATTCTTAAGTCCGCTCAATAAGGTGTCATTATCGGGGGTTTCAGATAGTGGCAGTGGAACCAGACTAGTCTGTGGAGTTGAGTCAGGTTCGACTTTATCTATGCTTTGATCTATCTCATGTTTTGAAAACACCTCATTTTCATGTAGGACTACAGTGGCCAGGCTCAATTTTCCTTTTCCTGTTCCTGCCATCGCATTGTGTTTTACATAAGCTTGAGACCACGGCCATTCTGGGTCTCTTTGACTACAAACAACAGGGAGTAAAAAGATAAAACTGAATAGCATCAATTCCATCTGCCAATTCGTCATTCTAAAATTTAGGCCTCCAGATGGCCATACATAACAAAAATAATATTATTGCCAGGATCAATGTCAGGATTCCCTGGAGACACTCGAGGTTAGCGTAGGCCAATGCGTCTGTCCACGTACAGTTCTTCCGAGGTTCCTGTAAGACACAAAGGAAAAGAAAATCTGCTCGGTCTCATTTGACCGACGGGGTTAAAAAGAGGGCGAGATCCACCGGGTGCTGATCCGGTGTATCTTCCCTGAACAGTCTTTGGCTTCCCGTGCATGGGGGTTTTTGGGAGTAGCTAACACCATTGGTACTGTGCCAATTTGAGGCATTTTCACTAACACAGGTTGCCCAGGGTGAAATTGTCCCAGGTATTTTCGTGGTTCATTGGGAACTTTTGGAGTGATGATATCAGCAGATACACAGAAAGCTTTCATTTTAGGACAGCCATCTCCACTCCATCTGTTATTTAATTGATAGATGGCATCATCCAATCGCAAATGCCAACCAGGTTCATGAGTTTTTGCAAAACGCTTAACCAATCCATTGGTGCGTTCAACAATGCCATTAGCCTGAGGATAATAGGGAGTATGAAATACCCATCGAATCCCTTCTTCTTTGGCCCAATCTTGTACCACTGTAGCGGTAAAGTGTGAACCGTTATCACTTTGGATTTCCTCAGGAAGGGGAAGTGTGCTGAACCACCCTTTTAGGCCTTTCACTGTGTTGTTCCCGGTAGCTGATTTGAAGCTGGTGGCCATAGCGAGGCCAGAGATAATCTCCACTCCGACTAGGACGTATCTTTTCTCACCTGATGATCTCAAGGGCCCAATATAATCAATTTGCCATGAATGCCACAATGTTTTCTTGTCCCGAATGTGTAAAGGAGGCGCCTTACTCGGATGATCTTTATTGAGTCGTAGGCGACATTGTGAACAGGCGGTTACTACTTGTTCACACAGCTTAACCGACACAGGCCACCCCCGGGCTAGACCTTCCTGATACAGATCAGCACGGCCTGTATGGCCACGCTTAATATGTAACCATTCGAGTAAGCGTTCCCATTCCCGACCATCATCTACAATGTCAATTTGCTGCAACCGCGTGAGGCTATCTACCTGTTGGTTGAATTGAGCAGTGATCGAGTTCGAACGATCATGGCCTTTTACCCAACCGATGTGCAATGTTCTCTGTCCTCCCATTTCCAACAGTTGCTTCCAACTCTCTGTCTCCCAGATTGGGACTCTATTCACCTGCCAATCATTGGCTGCCCAGTGTCCAATCCATTCAGTGGCTCCTTTAAAAACAGCATATGAGTCAGTGTAAATGTAAGTAGCCCCACGTTGTGCAGCTAGTAGGACGGCTCTGAGTTCCCCTACTTGTGCGCTACCTTCTCCTGTTTCAATTGCTCTTTCCCCCGTTGCTACTTCCAGTGCTACGGCCTTGTATTTCCACTTATTGTTCTCACGGTGAGATGACGCATCAGTAAACCACACTCCTGTAAGATCACTGCCTTCTTTCAGAGGAGGTGCTTCTTGGATTGGAGATGGTCTGTTTGGTGGGGATTGGAACAATAGGGCACCATCTATATCCTTCTGGAGCTTGGATACTTTGATACTACCTTCAGAGATTGGCATGATATCATTAATGCCTTCTAAATAAGCATACCACTTTCGAACTGTGGGTTTCTGGGCAATGCCGGCTGGTGGTGCTGTCCCTTTACGGACCACATCTAGGAGACGAAAAGGGCCCCGAACAATCACGCTCTGTTCTCTCCTTATCTGCTCTGCTCGTTGCAATGCTCGCACCAGGGACAGTAAACCCTTCTCTAGGTCTGAATATCTGCTCTCAGTATCATTAAAGGAGTGAGAGCTAAATTCTAATGGTCTCTCCGGTCCTGCTGGTCCCTTTTGCCATAAGTTACAATGAGAGCCATGTTCGCTGGACCCCCATTCTACATGGACAGGGTCAGTTGGATGTATGGGGCCAAGTTGTTGGAATAACCTTAGCTCTTTTATTAGCAATTCCAGTGCATTAGTATGTTGTTCAGTCCACTCCCAGGATTTACCTTTTTTGAGCAAACAATAAAGGGGGCGAGCAATGATGGAAAAGCCAGGGATGTGTTTACGCCAATAACTTAAAGTTCCCAGAACTTGCTGTAACTCCTTCGTGCTGGAAGGATTCTGTCCATGTTCTATTTTTTTCAGGGTATCCTGAGGGACAGAAGCAGCTCCCTTAATCCACCAGACCCCCAGGAATTTAACTTCCTGTGCAGGTCCCTGACATTTTGAGTCTGGAATTTCCAATCCCAAATCTGATAATGTTTTTCGGATGTTTTGCATCATGTCTTGTACACTTTCTTGGCTCTCTCCCCCCCTATTAAGATGTCGTCAATATATTGGTATACTGTACATCCCTGTGAAACAGGAATCTCTGATAGCGCTTTAGCTAAAGCATTATGAGCAATGGTGGGGGAATGTTTGTATCCTTGTGGAAGTCGGTTAAAGGTATATTGGACTCCTTTCCACGTGAATGCAAACTGCGCTTTGTCTTGCTCAAGGAGGGGAATCATAAAAAACATGTCTTTTACATCTAAGGCAGCCATCCAAGGATGGGCAGCTCCTTTTATCATTGTCACAATTTCCGCGATACTCGGAACCGCAGCGGTCAGGGGTGCAGCGTTGGCGTTTAACTTTCGGTAATCTACTGTGAAACGCCATTGCCCGGTTGGTTTCTTTACTGGCCACACCGGTGAATTATAAGGCGAGTGAGTCCTCTGAATGATGTTTCTTTTTTCTAAATCTGATACCACCCCGTCTGCTCCTGCAAGTGCAGCTGCAGGCAGTGGGTACTGTCGGACGTTGGTAATTTTAGAGGGAGGCAAAGGTATAGATGTTTCTAATAGGCCCAGTTTAACTGCGTCTAATCCTTTTTTGCGTCCTGCAAAACTCCACGCAGTTCCATCCGGGAATTTCCACATTCGCCCACGCAGCACGTCAAATCCTAGGAGGTTAGAATGTGAGGCACCCACTAACACTTCTGCCCTAGTCATTCGCTGCTCTCCCGGCAACCAGAGGTTAATTTTTGCAGTGGGGCATGTTTTTACCACACCATCAATTCCTGTGAAGTTGACTCTGCGTCGGGTGGGATTTATACCTAGAAGTTGTGCTGTTTCGTTAGTGATTGCAGACATTTGGGCTCCAGTATCAATAATAAAATTTACCAATATCTTCCGGGGTCCAACAGGAATGATAATAACGGGTTCGGAGTCTTTATGAGAGAGCCATTGAATTGCTAGTACCTGCCGGACAGGGTGGCTCACTGCCCTCCCCGGGGATAGGAGTTTTTTGGCTGGGACTCTGTCAAATCAATCAAGTTACGTTCCGGTGCAGAAGGCACAATTTTCTCACGACTTGGGGATTCTCTGGTTAGACTTTTCTCCCCAGCCACATTATTCTTTCTAGTTAGAGATTGGACTAGTGTACGGAGGTCTCCCGTAGGGACACCGTGCAAGAATTGTCGGGGCACCCCTAATTGTAGGGCTTTACGCCACAACTCATTCCGGTCCTTATCAGGCTTAAACCTTTCCTCCGATTTAGGGTTTTTAGTGTGAGTTCGGACTTGGCGAACCTTTCGGGGGTGTTCGGAGGATTTCTCACTAGTTAGGCTGGCCCAGCCCATTCGGCGCCCATATTGATCTATTTCCTGTACATATTCATTCCAGGTGGGCATGTAGTGACGACGGCCCCGCCTATGAGCACCCCGAGCCTCTCGTATACGATCTTGAGTACGAACAAGGAACGGTTTCAGGCAATCGGGAAGACCACGGATGAGAGGGGCTAATCGATCGGGGTCGATAGGGGCTGACATTGGGGATTTCCGAAATTCCTCTCTGTCATACATGGCTTGCAGACAAGCTGCTTTCCGTACAGCCGCAAACAGATCAGAGTAGCCTGTAGCTCTAATCTCTAACGGCTCCCCCCTCTCTCGCGGATCCATACCCCCTGCCCAATAGGCTGCTCGAGCAGTTAGGGAATAATTATGATCCCCAGGCATAGTGGTTAAAAACACTCCTGGTCCCCAAGAGTCTCCTGCTTCTTCCTCACTCAGCATAATTCTGTCCCCCCCTTCAGAAGAAACTCGCCACACGTACTCAACAGCTGACTCTTCTGGTCGCCTCAAATATTTCTCCCTTATTTTTGTTAACTCGGTTGGTGTCCGTGGAACGGTACGCACAGTGGTGTGAATTTCATCATCGTCATCAACCGCAGCTTCAGTTTTAACCAGAGGACGTAAAGGAAAAACTTGGGATTTCAAAGTAAAAGTCCTTTCCTCCTCATCTTCTTCGTCATCCTCGCTATTAGACAAAAAATCTCCGGTCTGGGTTCCGGAATTTGGATAACACATTAACTTACGAATCTGTTGGACCTGGGTCGAGGGCTGCATTTTATCTAAGAGCCCAGTCACCCTTTCTAATAATATTTTAAGTTGAGCATTCTGGTTTCCTAAACATTCATTCTCACTCACAAGCTTATCGACGTGAGTTCTTAATTTTTCTCCTGTCTCCTTTTGCAAGGCTAATGATGACTTCAGCACCTCATTCTCCGATTTCAGGGTTGCATATTCTACAGCTGAAATCAGATTAGGAGCAGGGGTTTCTCTAGCTTCTTGTTGTGCACAAGATAAACAGGCGCCTAACGCAGCACAAATCACACCCTTGCCTTTCCCCGCTCTGAGCTTCTGTGAAACCCGACACTCTTCAATACGTTCCACCACTTTCTCTTCATCCTTCCAAAATTTTTGGGCCCACTCCTTCCCAGCCTGGGAAGGGGCACAATCATATTTTTGCAGCAGTTTATCCATGGCAATCCTGCCGACTACGCCAAATTCTGTTGCGTGAAACGGGGCCAAGCGGTTTTGGCAGAAGATGAACCCCCTTGCGTTCTAACACTCCTCACCGAGGTGGGAGGCTAGGTGCGGCTAGGTTTAAATTCTGAGTGATGCCCAATTCAGCACTATCAGTCCAATCGCGTTTAATATGTATTAAACTACTACGATTTGGATACACTAATAGTGGACTGCACCTTCAGTCTAGTCGTGCTCCTGAACTAGCACGGCCTCTCTGTAGTTTTGGTCGCGTTCAGTGAGAAAGCGGAACGACTAGCTACTTAAACAGTGCAGTTTATTTAAACAACAGATATACAGGTTCTTTAGGATTGCCGGTGATAAATACACTGTCTGCAAAGCACGTGCAAATAAAGATATTGCTAAGTATACAAACGCGCGACAAAATTATAAACGATACAGCCTGGCTATAAACGTAGGGTAGAGATTCTCTAGAGAAATTTCTAAGTCCCCGAGAAAGCGCTCGGTGTAATCGAAGTCTTACCCAAAGGCGTCCCTATGGGGGGGAAGAAAGGCTCAGCCCGTCGACTGATCCCGGAAATCAGCGGTGGAATTCTTCGCGATGGTGTCTTCCCTGACATCCCCTCTCTCTTGGGCTATTTTTATATTATTTTTTTATCTTCAAAGTGGAGTTTGAGTGACTTTAGTCATACATACTTTTATTATGATTAATGTATTCAAGGAGGAGTGTTCACACCTCGGGGGCGGATAGCCTCCGGGATGGAGGTGTGTTTTGGTACATTGTGGTGAGCAAAGTTCGCACAAAAGGACAGCATTTCATCAACATTTGACGAAAGGTTGGCTCGGGTAGCGTGTAGGCCGCTTATCAGTTCCGTAGTACCATCTCGTCCCCATATCTGCTATTCGTCACAAGGGAAGGCCACGGAACAAGCGTGTTCCGTTCCATCCCTCGTGTAGTTTCGCAAACAACCTCGCGCAGGGAATCACAGATGTTGCATTCTTCGTGTGCTAGCTGTGGCTGTATTCTACCTCAGAAGCCTCTTGATTTTATGACTTTCCTTAATGTGTGAACAATGCTGTATTTTTGTATTCTTGGCCAATTTAGTAATTATTCCACATAATCCACCCCGTGACTACAGTCACTCAAGCTCCACGATAATCAATACTGATGGGGAATATCACATGTCCTCTTATGGCGAGGGATATCAAGTGCAAATACTTCTTGCGGGGTGATTAAGCGAGTTAAGCGTTTCATCATAATCCAAAGTCTAACATGCAAAACAATTGTCAAAGCAAAGCACAATACAGTGAGTACTAGTAGAACAACAACAGGATGGAGCATCTTGTTAAAAAGTCCTGTAGCTGTCGGTGACCATCCAAAGAGGGTGTCCCACCATTCATGTCCACCGTCTCTCTTGACCCTTTCCAGTACATGGTGTATTTCTTCAACATCATGATGGACAGTAATCAGAGTTCTTTGTCCATTTTCTTGGGCCTCTTTCAACAATCGCTTCAATTCATCGTGTTGTAGCAACTTCCTCACTAGTGAGAGATTCATTCCGATAGGGGTAGGCAGCAAATCTCGAATCAATGTGTAATTAGATTGTAGCAATTGAAAAGACGTAACAGGAGCTGAATAACTGAAGTCACATCCAATGATGTTAGTAAAGTTACAAACACAAAGATTTGAGTTATTACTTATATCTACTGCTATGTCATCTACGAATACAAAAGTACAGGGAGACCTCATGCAAACACACCCTTTCCCAATATATACAAGCACAGTTTCTGGGGTTTCATCAGGTTGTATCTCAAAATGACAAACATTCTGGTTGGTGTCAAGACAAATGTCTTGTGCCTTGAGAGTATTACTCTCACAAATGAATCCTTGTTGATCTCGTGAAATGCATGCTTCAACATCAACAGTTTGCCATTTATTCTCGTTTTGTTGTGCCCACACTCTATGCTCTACCGGATGGAGTATAGCTCCATGGTGATTCAACCCCAGTGCGATGATTGGGTATATGGTGTATACTGAGGCATTGCGTATCGTTAAGACAAAAGCTGTGGCTTTGCTCTCAGTGGGATCATAGGTGAAATTAACCAGATACCACCAGGATTGAAATTTTCTCTCAAACTCAATTGCATTATCCCATATTACTTTTCGAATTTCAGTGGGCAAGGTGCCTTCTTCACCTTCCCTTATAATTGCGGCTGTCATAGATTGCATCCACAGTTGGGCTTGGATACAACTAAGGGCCAAGGAAACATTGTTTGGGGTTGTACCAAGTGCATTTGTGATCAGCTGATGGTCTTTTTCACCTGTTTCCTCCCACTGAGGCAATATATTCGATAAAAGCCATTGGTGATTTCCCAATGCTGATAGAGAGGACTGTAGAGGATGTTTTAATTTGTCTAGATCACTAGTAGTTGTGACTAGTTTGTTTGCAAGTATCTCAGCATCTGTACTATTTAAGACTCCCAGTCCTGTTCCTAAGATACCAGTCACCTCTCTCTTCAGTCGTTGTGAGGTGTCAACAGTTCGCCGGCCTAACCATGCTGACCATCCTGCATAAGATGTACTCAGGAATGGTGAGCAGGTGGGTTTGATCGCAGAGATATTAATCTGCATTGACAATTCTACTCGTTTGAGGGAATATGTTGGGTTAAACGGTATTTGTTGTTGACCTGTGTGTTTAATGGCATAAGGGCCAATGTTAAAGGTGTAAGGAGTTAGACTAATGGAGGGCTGAGTAGCTACACCCTTGAAAGTTTGTGGGGGTGTAGGTTTTGGGTTCATTTCAACAGGTTCAGATGTATTTGAGTCAATCATAAATTCAAATAACAATTCCGTGCCCCTGTAGCCCCAAATACAATATACTATGATAGGTTTGATAAAGGTGAAGTTGTGCCAGCAATCTGAGTTTGGCTCTATAATTTTGTAACAATCAATCAGTGTTATATTTGTCCGGTTTAGTAGAGTCTACATGGATGGTTTCAATTACAGTTGGTCTATGGTGAGCAGACCCATTGATTACTCGGCAGCTAATTTGTATTTTCTTTCCTGGGACGGCTTCAAGCTTAGCCATTTGGAGTGAGTCTTTCCAACTCCATTTATCTCTGGAATATACTTCACTTCCTTGTATGACCAGAGTGGAGAGATTTAAATCCCTCATGTTTTCTAGTGTCTCAGTGCTTGCAGTGTATCGTGACAGTGCATTATCCCAAAGCTCATCATCAAGGGGCAGATTCTTAAGTCCGCTCAATAAGGTGTCATTATCGGGGGTTTCAGATAGTGGCAGTGGAACCAGACTAGTCTGTGGAGTTGAGTCAGGTTCGACTTTATCTATGCTTTGATCTATCTCATGTTTTGAAAACACCTCATTTTCATGTAGGACTACAGTGGCCAGGCTCAATTTTCCTTTTCCTGTTCCTGCCATCGCATTGTGTTTTACATAAGCTTGAGACCACGGCCATTCTGGGTCTCTTTGACTACAAACAACAGGGAGTAAAAAGATAAAACTGAATAGCATCAATTCCATCTGCCAATTCGTCATTCTAAAATTTAGGCCTCCAGATGGCCATACATAACAAAAATAATATTATTGCCAGGATCAATGTCAGGATTCCCTGGAGACACTCGAGGTTAGCGTAGGCCAATGCGTCTGTCCACGTACAGTTCTTCCGAGGTTCCTGTAAGACACAAAGGAAAAGAAAATCTGCTCGGTCTCATTTGACCGACGGGGTTAAAAAGAGGGCGAGATCCACCGGGTGCTGATCCGGTGTATCTTCCCTGAACAGTCTTTGGCTTCCCGTGCATGGGGGTTTTTGGGAGTAGCTAACACCATTGGTACTGTGCCAATTTGAGGCATTTTCACTAACACAGGTTGCCCAGGGTGAAATTGTCCCAGGTATTTTCGTGGTTCATTGGGAACTTTTGGAGTGATGATATCAGCAGATACACAGAAAGCTTTCATTTTAGGACAGCCATCTCCACTCCATCTGTTATTTAATTGATAGATGGCATCATCCAATCGCAAATGCCAACCAGGTTCATGAGTTTTTGCAAAACGCTTAACCAATCCATTGGTGCGTTCAACAATGCCATTAGCCTGAGGATAATAGGGAGTATGAAATACCCATCGAATCCCTTCTTCTTTGGCCCAATCTTGTACCACTGTAGCGGTAAAGTGTGAACCGTTATCACTTTGGATTTCCTCAGGAAGGGGAAGTGTGCTGAACCACCCTTTTAGGCCTTTCACTGTGTTGTTCCCGGTAGCTGATTTGAAGCTGGTGGCCATAGCGAGGCCAGAGATAATCTCCACTCCGACTAGGACGTATCTTTTCTCACCTGATGATCTCAAGGGCCCAATATAATCAATTTGCCATGAATGCCACAATGTTTTCTTGTCCCGAATGTGTAAAGGAGGCGCCTTACTCGGATGATCTTTATTGAGTCGTAGGCGACATTGTGAACAGGCGGTTACTACTTGTTCACACAGCTTAACCGACACAGGCCACCCCCGGGCTAGACCTTCCTGATACAGATCAGCACGGCCTGTATGGCCACGCTTAATATGTAACCATTCGAGTAAGCGTTCCCATTCCCGACCATCATCTACAATGTCAATTTGCTGCAACCGCGTGAGGCTATCTACCTGTTGGTTGAATTGAGCAGTGATCGAGTTCGAACGATCATGGCCTTTTACCCAACCGATGTGCAATGTTCTCTGTCCTCCCATTTCCAACAGTTGCTTCCAACTCTCTGTCTCCCAGATTGGGACTCTATTCACCTGCCAATCATTGGCTGCCCAGTGTCCAATCCATTCAGTGGCTCCTTTAAAAACAGCATATGAGTCAGTGTAAATGTAAGTAGCCCCACGTTGTGCAGCTAGTAGGACGGCTCTGAGTTCCCCTACTTGTGCGCTACCTTCTCCTGTTTCAATTGCTCTTTCCCCCGTTGCTACTTCCAGTGCTACGGCCTTGTATTTCCACTTATTGTTCTCACGGTGAGATGACGCATCAGTAAACCACACTCCTGTAAGATCACTGCCTTCTTTCAGAGGAGGTGCTTCTTGGATTGGAGATGGTCTGTTTGGTGGGGATTGGAACAATAGGGCACCATCTATATCCTTCTGGAGCTTGGATACTTTGATACTACCTTCAGAGATTGGCATGATATCATTAATGCCTTCTAAATAAGCATACCACTTTCGAACTGTGGGTTTCCGGGCAATGCCGGCTGGTGGTGCTGTCCCTTTACGGACCACATCTAGGAGACGAAAAGGGCCCCGAACAATCACGCTCTGTTCTCTCCTTATCTGCTCTGCTCGTTGCAATGCTCGCACCAGGGACAGTAAACCCTTCTCTAGGTCTGAATATCTGCTCTCAGTATCATTAAAGGAGTGAGAGCTAAATTCTAATGGTCTCTCCGGTCCTGCTGGTCCCTTTTGCCATAAGTTACAATGAGAACCATGTTCGCTGAACCCCCATTCTACATGGACAGGGTCAGTTGGATGTATGGGGCCAAGTTGTTGGAATAACCTTAGCTCTTTTATTAGCAATTCCAGTGCATTAGTATGTTGTTCAGTCCACTCCCAGGATTTACCTTTTTTGAGCAAACAATAAAGGGGGCGAGCAATGATGGAAAAGCCAGGGATGTGTTTACGCCAATAACTTAAAGTTCCCAGAACTTGCTGTAACTCCTTCGTGCTGGAAGGATTCTGTCCATGTTCTATTTTTTTCAGGGTATCCTGAGGGACAGAAGCAGCTCCCTTAATCCACCAGACCCCCAGGAATTTAACTTCCTGTGCAGGTCCCTGACATTTTGAGTCTGGAATTTCCAATCCCAAATCTGATAATGTTTTTCGGATGTTTTGCATCATGTCTTGTACACTTTCTTGGCTCTCTCCCCCCCTATTAAGATGTCGTCAATATATTGGTATACTGTACATCCCTGTGAAACAGGAATCTCTGATAGCGCTTTAGCTAAAGCATTATGAGCAATGGTGGGGGAATGTTTGTATCCTTGTGGAAGTCGGTTAAAGGTATATTGGACTCCTTTCCACGTGAATGCAAACTGCGCTTTGTCTTGCTCAAGGAGGGGAATCATAAAAAACATGTCTTTTACATCTAAGGCAGCCATCCAAGGATGGGCAGCTCCTTTTATCATTGTCACAATTTCCGCGATACTCGGAACCGCAGCGGTCAGGGGTGCAGCATTGGCGTTTAACTTTCGGTAATCTACTGTGAAACGCCATTGCCCGGTTGGTTTCTTTACTGGCCACACCGGTGAATTATAAGGCGAGTGAGTCCTCTGAATGATGTTTCTTTTTTCTAAATCTGATACCACCCCGTCTGCTCCTGCAAGTGCAGCTGCAGGCAGTGGGTACTGTCGGACGTTGGTAATTTTAGAGGGAGGCAAAGGTATAGATGTTTCTAATAGGCCCAGTTTAACTGCGTCTAATCCTTTTTTGCGTCCTGCAAAACTCCACGCAGTTCCATCCGGGAATTTCCACATTCGCCCACGCAGCACGTCAAATCCTAGGAGGTTAGAATGTGAGGCACCCACTAACACTTCTGCCCTAGTCATTCGCTGCTCTCCCGGCAACCAGAGGTTAATTTTTGCAGTGGGGCATGTTTTTACCACACCATCAATTCCTGTGAAGTTGACTCTGCGTCGGGTGGGATTTATACCTAGAAGTTGTGCTGTTTCGTTAGTGATTGCAGACATTTGGGCTCCAGTATCAATAATAAAATTTACCAATATCTTCCGGGGTCCAACAGGAATGATAATAACGGGTTCGGAGTCTTTATGAGAGAGCCATTGAATTGCTAGTACCTGCCGGACAGGGTGGCTCACTGCCCTCCCCGGGGATAGGAGTTTTTTGGCTGGGACTCTGTCAAATCAATCAAGTTACGTTCCGGTGCAGAAGGCACAATTTTCTCACGACTTGGGGATTCTCTGGTTAGACTTTTCTCCCCAGCCACATTATTCTTTCTAGTTAGAGATTGGACTAGTGTACGGAGGTCTCCCGTAGGGACACCGTGCAAGAATTGTCGGGGCACCCCTAATTGTAGGGCTTTACGCCACAACTCATTCCGGTCCTTATCAGGCTTAAACCTTTCCTCCGATTTAGGGTTTTTAGTGTGAGTTCGGACTTGGCGAACCTTTCGGGGGTGTTCGGAGGATTTCTCACTAGTTAGGCTGGCCCAGCCCATTCGGCGCCCATATTGATCTATTTCCTGTACATATTCATTCCAGGTGGGCATGTAGTGACGACGGCCCCGCCTATGAGCACCCCGAGCCTCTCGTATACGATCTTGAGTACGAACAAGGAACGGTTTCAGGCAATCGGGAAGACCACGGATGAGAGGGGCTAATCGATCGGGGTCGATAGGGGCTGACATTGGGGATTTCCGAAATTCCTCTCTGTCATACATGGCTTGCAGACAAGCTGCTTTCCGTACAGCCGCAAACAGATCAGAGTAGCCTGTAGCTCTAATCTCTAACGGCTCCCCCCTCTCTCGCGGATCCATACCCCCTGCCCAATAGGCTGCTCGAGCAGTTAGGGAATAATTATGATCCCCAGGCATAGTGGTTAAAAACACTCCTGGTCCCCAAGAGTCTCCTGCTTCTTCCTCACTCAGCATAATTCTGTCCCCCCCTTCAGAAGAAACTCGCCACACGTACTCAACAGCTGACTCTTCTGGTCGCCTCGAATATTTCTCCCTTATTTTTGTTAACTCGGTTGGTGTCCGTGGAACGGTACGCACAGTGGTGTGAATTTCATCATCGTCATCAACCGCAGCTTCAGTTTTAACCAGAGGACGTAAAGGAAAAACTTGGGATTTCAAAGTAAAAGTCCTTTCCTCCTCATCTTCTTCGTCATCCTCGCTATTAGACAAAAAATCTCCGGTCTGGGTTCCGGAATTTGGATAACACATTAACTTACGAATCTGTTGGACCTGGGTCGAGGGCTGCATTTTATCTAAGAGCCCAGTCACCCTTTCTAATAATATTTTAAGTTGAGCATTCTGGTTTCCTAAACATTCATTCTCACTCACAAGCTTATCGACGTGAGTTCTTAATTTTTCTCCTGTCTCCTTTTGCAAGGCTAATGATGACTTCAGCACCTCATTCTCCGATTTCAGGGTTGCATATTCTACAGCTGAAATCAGATTAGGAGCAGGGGTTTCTCTAGCTTCTTGTTGTGCACAAGATAAACAGGCGCCTAACGCAGCACAAATCACACCCTTGCCTTTCCCCGCTCTGAGCTTCTGTGAAACCCGACACTCTTCAATACGTTCCACCACTTTCTCTTCATCCTTCCAAAATTTTTGGGCCCACTCCTTCCCAGCCTGGGAAGGGGCACAATCATATTTTTGCAGCAGTTTATCCATGGCAATCCTGCCGACTACGCCAAATTCTGTTGCGTGAAACGGGGCCAAGCGGTTTTGGCAGAAGATGAACCCCCTTGCGTTCTAACACTCCTCACCGAGGTGGGAGGCTAGGTGCGGCTAGGTTTAAATTCTGAGTGATGCCCAATTCAGCACTATCAGTCCAATCGCGTTTAATATGTATTAAACTACTACGATTTGGATACACTAATAGTGGACTGCACCTTCAGTCTAGTCGTGCTCCTGAACTAGCACGGCCTCTCTGTAGTTTTGGTCGCGTTCAGTGAGAAAGCGGAACGACTAGCTACTTAAACAGTGCAGTTTATTTAAACAACAGATATACAGGTTCTTTAGGATTGCCGGTGATAAATACACTGTCTGCAAAGCACGTGCAAATAAAGATATTGCTAAGTATACAAACGCGCGACAAAATTATAAACGATACAGCCTGGCTATAAACGTAGGGTAGAGATTCTCTAGAGAAATTTCTAAGTCCCCGAGAAAGCGCTCGGTGTAATCGAAGTCTTACCCAAAGGCGTCCCTATGGGGGGGAAGAAAGGCTCAGCCCGTCGACTGATCCCGGAAATCAGCGGTGGAATTCTTCGCGATGGTGTCTTCCCTGACATCCCCTCTCTCTTGGGCTATTTTTATATTATTTTTTTATCTTCAAAGTGGAGTTTGAGTGACTTTAGTCATACATACTTTTATTATGATTAATGTATTCAAGGAGGAGTGTTCACACCTCGGGGGCGGATAGCCTCCGGGATGGAGGTGTGTTTTGGTACATTGTGGTGAGCAAAGTTCGCACAAAAGGACAGCATTTCATCAACATTTGACGAAAGGTTGGCTCGGGTAGCGTGTAGGCCGCTTATCAGTTCCGTAGTACCATCTCGTCCCCATATCTGCTATTCGTCACAAGGGAAGGCCACGGAACAAGCGTGTTCCGTTCCATCCCTCGTGTAGTTTCGCAAACAACCTCGCGCAGGGAATCACAGATGTTGCATTCTTCGTGTGCTAGCTGTGGCTGTATTCTACCTCAGAAGCCTCTTGATTTTATGACTTTCCTTAATGTGTGAACAATGCTGTATTTTTGTATTCTTGGCCAATTTAGTAATTATTCCACATAATCCACCCCGTGACTACAGTCACTCAAGCTCCACGATAATCAATACTGATGGGGAATATCACATGTCCTCTTATGGCGAGGGATATCAAGTGCAAATACTTCTTGCGGGGTGATTAAGCGAGTTAAGCGTTTCATCATAATCCAAAGTCTAACATGCAAAACAATTGTCAAAGCAAAGCACAATACAGTGAGTACTAGTAGAACAACAACAGGATGGAGCATCTTGTTAAAAAGTCCTGTAGCTGTCGGTGACCATCCAAAGAGGGTGTCCCACCATTCATGTCCACCGTCTCTCTTGACCCTTTCCAGTACATGGTGTATTTCTTCAACATCATGATGGACAGTAATCAGAGTTCTTTGTCCATTTTCTTGGGCCTCTTTCAACAATCGCTTCAATTCATCGTGTTGTAGCAACTTCCTCACTAGTGAGAGATTCATTCCGATAGGGGTAGGCAGCAAATCTCGAATCAATGTGTAATTAGATTGTAGCAATTGAAAAGACATAACAGGAGCTGAATAACTGAAGTCACATCCAATGATGTTAGTAAAGTTACAAACACAAAGATTTGAGTTATTACTTATATCTACTGCTATGTCATCTACGAATACAAAAGTACAGGGAGACCTCATGCAAACACACCCTTTCCCAATATATACAAGCACAGTTTCTGGGGTTTCATCAGGTTGTATCTCAAAATGACAAACATTCTGGTTGGTGTCAAGACAAATGTCTTGTGCCTTGAGAGTATTACTCTCACAAATGAATCCTTGTTGATCTCGTGAAATGCATGCTTCAACATCAACAGTTTGCCATTTATTCTCGTTTTGTTGTGCCCACACTCTATGCTCTACCGGATGGAGTATAGCTCCATGGTGATTCAACCCCAGTGCGATGATTGGGTATATGGTGTATACTGAGGCATTGCGTATCGTTAAGACAAAAGCTGTGGCTTTGCTCTCAGTGGGATCATAGGTGAAATTAACCAGATACCACCAGGATTGAAATTTTCTCTCAAACTCAATTGCATTATCCCATATTACTTTTCGAATTTCAGTGGGCAAGGTGCCTTCTTCACCTTCCCTTATAATTGCGGCTGTCATAGATTGCATCCACAGTTGGGCTTGGATACAACTAAGGGCCAAGGAAACATTGTTTTGGGTTGTACCAAGTGCATTTGTGATCAGCTGATGGTCTTTTTCACCTGTTTCCTCCCACTGAGGCAATATATTCGATAAAAGCCATTGGTGATTTCCCAATGCTGATAGAGAGGACTGTAGAGGATGTTTTAATTTGTCTAGATCACTAGTAGTTGTGACTAGTTTGTTTGCAAGTATCTCAGCATCTGTACTATTTAAGACTCCCAGTCCTGTTCCTAAGATACCAGTCACCTCTCTCTTCAGTCGTTGTGAGGTGTCAACAGTTCGCCGGCCTAACCATGCTGACCATCCTGCATAAGATGTACTCAGGAATGGTGAGCAGGTGGGTTTGATCGCAGAGATATTAATCTGCATTGACAATTCTACTCGTTTGAGGGAATATGTTGGGTTAAACGGTATTTGTTGTTGACCTGTGTGTTTAATGGCATAAGGGCCAATGTTAAAGGTGTAAGGAGTTAGACTAATGGAGGGCTGAGTAGCTACACCCTTGAAAGTTTGTGGGGGTGTAGGTTTTGGGTTCATTTCAACAGGTTCAGATGTATTTGAGTCAATCATAAATTCAAATAACAATTCCGTGCCCCTGTAGCCCCAAATACAATATACTATGATAGGTTTGATAAAGGTGAAGTTGTGCCAGCAATCTGAGTTTGGCTCTATAATTTTGTAACAATCAATCAGTGTTATGTTTGTCCGGTTTAGTAGAGTCTACATGGATGGTTTCAATTACAGTTGGTCTATGGTGAGCAGACCCATTGATTACTCGGCAGCTAATTTGTATTTTCTTTCCTGGGACGGCTTCAAGCTTAGCCATTTGGAGTGAGTCTTTCCAACTCCATTTATCTCTGGAATATACTTCACTTCCTTGTATAACCAGAGTGGAGAGATTTAAATCCCTCATGTTTTCTAGTGTCTCAGTGCTTGCAGTGTATCGTGACAGTGCATTATCCCAAAGCTCATCATCAAGGGGCAGATTCTTAAGTCCGCTCAATAAGGTGTCATTATCGGGGGTTTCAGATAGTGGCAGTGGAACCAGACTAGTCTGTGGAGTTGAGTCAGGTTCGACTTTATCTATGCTTTGATCTATCTCATGTTTTGAAAACACCTCATTTTCATGTAGGACTACAGTGGCCAGGCTCAATTTTCCTTTTCCTGTTCCTGCCATCGCATTGTGTTTTACATAAGCTTGAGACCACGGCCATTCTGGGTCTCTTTGACTACAAACAACAGGGAGTAAAAAGATAAAACTGAATAGCATCAATTCCATCTGCCAATTCGTCATTCTAAAATTTAGGCCTCCAGATGGCCATACATAACAAAAATAATATTATTGCCAGGATCAATGTCAGGATTCCCTGGAGACACTCGAGGTTAGCGTAGGCCAATGCGTCTGTCCACGTACAGTTCTTCCGAGGTTCCTGTAAGACACAAAGGAAAAGAAAATCTGCTCGGTCTCATTTGACCGACGGGGTTAAAAAGAGGGCGAGATCCACCGGGTGCTGATCCGGTGTATCTTCCCTGAACAGTCTTTGGCTTCCCGTGCATGGGGGTTTTTGGGAGTAGCTAACACCATTGGTACTGTGCCAATTTGAGGCATTTTCACTAACACAGGTTGCCCAGGGTGAAATTGTCCCAGGTATTTTCGTGGTTCATTGGGAACTTTTGGAGTGATGATATCAGCAGATACACAGAAAGCTTTCATTTTAGGACAGCCATCTCCACTCCATCTGTTATTTAATTGATAGATGGCATCATCCAATGGCAAATGCCAACCAGGTTCATGAGTTTTTGCAAAACGCTTAACCAATCCATTGGTGCGTTCAACAATGCCATTAGCCTGAGGATAATAGGGAGTATGAAATACCCATCGAATCCCTTCTTCTTTGGCCCAATCTTGTACCACTGTAGCGGTAAAGTGTGAACCGTTATCACTTTGGATTTCCTCAGGAAGGGGAAGTGTGCTGAACCACCCTTTTAGGCCTTTCACTGTGTTGTTCCCGGTAGCTGATTTGAAGCTGGTGGCCATAGCGAGGCCAGAGATAATCTCCACTCCGACTAGGACGTATCTTTTCTCACCTGATGATCTCAAGGGCCCAATATAATCAATTTGCCATGAATGCCACAATGTTTTCTTGTCCCGAATGTGTAAAGGAGGCGCCTTACTCGGATGATCTTTATTGAGTCGTAGGCGACATTGTGAACAGGCGGTTACTACTTGTTCACACAGCTTAACCGACACAGGCCACCCCCGGGCTAGACCTTCCTGATACAGATCAGCACGGCCTGTATGGCCACGCTTAATATGTAACCATTCGAGTAAGCGTTCCCATTCCCGACCATCATCTACAATGTCAATTTGCTGCAACCGCGTGAGGCTATCTACCTGTTGGTTGAATTGAGCAGTGATCGAGTTCGAACGATCATGGCCTTTTACCCAACCGATGTGCAATGTTCTCTGTCCTCCCATTTCCAACAGTTGCTTCCAACTCTCTGTCTCCCAGATTGGGACTCTATT
The DNA here is from genome assembly GCF_964199755.1 of Larus michahellis. NCBI lineage: Eukaryota > Metazoa > Chordata > Aves > Charadriiformes > Laridae > Larus > Larus michahellis. The sequence goes on from NW_027436071.1 coordinate 88,239, forward strand.
CACCTGCCAATCATTGGCTGCCCAGTGTCCAATCCATTCAGTGGCTCCTTTAAAAACAGCATATGAGTCAGTGTAAATGTAAGTAGCCCCACGTTGTGCAGCTAGTAGGACGGCTCTGAGTTCCCCTACTTGTGCGCTACCTTCTCCTGTTTCAATTGCTCTTTCCCCCGTTGCTACTTCCAGTGCTACGGCCTTGTATTTCCACTTATTGTTCTCACGGTGAGATGACGCATCAGTAAACCACACTCCTGTAAGATCACTGCCTTCTTTCAGAGGAGGTGCTTCTTGGATTGGAGATGGTCTGTTTGGTGGGGATTGGAACAATAGGGCACCATCTATATCCTTCTGGAGCTTGGATACTTTGATACTACCTTCAGAGATTGGCATGATATCATTAATGCCTTCTAAATAAGCATACCACTTTCGAACTGTGGGTTTCCGGGCAATGCCGGCTGGTGGTGCTGTCCCTTTACGGACCACATCTAGGAGACGAAAAGGGCCCCGAACAATCACGCTCTGTTCTCTCCTTATCTGCTCTGCTCGTTGCAATGCTCGCACCAGGGACAGTAAACCCTTCTCTAGGTCTGAATATCTGCTCTCAGTATCATTAAAGGAGTGAGAGCTAAATTCTAATGGTCTCTCCGGTCCTGCTGGTCCCTTTTGCCATAAGTTACAATGAGAACCATGTTCGCTGAACCCCCATTCTACATGGACAGGGTCAGTTGGATGTATGGGGCCAAGTTGTTGGAATAACCTTAGCTCTTTTATTAGCAATTCCAGTGCATTAGTATGTTGTTCAGTCCACTCCCAGGATTTACCTTTTTTGAGCAAACAATAAAGGGGGCGAGCAATGATGGAAAAGCCAGGGATGTGTTTACGCCAATAACTTAAAGTTCCCAGAACTTGCTGTAACTCCTTCGTGCTGGAAGGATTCTGTCCATGTTCTATTTTTTTCAGGGTATCCTGAGGGACAGAAGCAGCTCCCTTAATCCACCAGACCCCCAGGAATTTAACTTCCTGTGCAGGTCCCTGACATTTTGAGTCTGGAATTTCCAATCCCAAATCTGATAATGTTTTTCGGATGTTTTGCATCATGTCTTGTACACTTTCTTGGCTCTCTCCCCCCCTATTAAGATGTCGTCAATATATTGGTATACTGTACATCCCTGTGAAACAGGAATCTCTGATAGCGCTTTAGCTAAAGCATTATGAGCAATGGTGGGGGAATGTTTGTATCCTTGTGGAAGTCGGTTAAAGGTATATTGGACTCCTTTCCACGTGAATGCAAACTGCGCTTTGTCTTGCTCAAGGAGGGGAATCATAAAAAACATGTCTTTTACATCTAAGGCAGCCATCCAAGGATGGGCAGCTCCTTTTATCATTGTCACAATTTCCGCGATACTCGGAACCGCAGCGGTCAGGGGTGCAGTGTTGGCGTTTAACTTTCGGTAATCTACTGTGAAACGCCATTGCCCGGTTGGTTTCTTTACTGGCCACACCGGTGAATTATAAGGCGAGTGAGTCCTCTGAATGATGTTTCTTTTTTCTAAATCTGATACCACCCCGTCTGCTCCTGCAAGTGCAGCTGCAGGCAGTGGGTACTGTCGGACGTTGGTAATTTTAGAGGGAGGCAAAGGTATAGATGTTTCTAATAGGCCCAGTTTAACTGTGTCTAATCCTTTTTTGCGTCCTGCAAAACTCCACGCAGTTCCATCCGGGAATTTCCACATTCGCCCACGCAGCACGTCAAATCCTAGGAGGTTAGAATGTGAGGCACCCACTAACACTTCTGCCCTAGTCATTCGCTGCTCTCCCGGCAACCAGAGGTTAATTTTTGCAGTGGGGCATGTTTTTACCACACCATCAATTCCTGTGAAGTTGACTCTGCGTCGGGTGGGATTTATACCTAGAAGTTGTGCTGTTTCGTTAGTGATTGCAGACATTTGGGCTCCAGTATCAATAATAAAATTTACCAATATCTTCCGGGGTCCAACAGGAATGATAATAACGGGTTCAGAGTCTTTATGAGAGAGCCATTGAATTGCTAGTACCTGCCGGACAGGGTGGCTCACTGCCCTCCCCGGGGATAGGAGTTTTTTGGCTGGGACTCTGTCAAATCAATCAAGTTACGTTCCGGTGCAGAAGGCACAATTTTCTCACGACTTGGGGATTCTCTGGTTAGACTTTTCTCCCCAGCCACATTATTCTTTCTAGTTAGAGATTGGACTAGTGTACGGAGGTCTCCCGTAGGGACACCGTGCAAGAATTGTCGGGGCACCCCTAATTGTAGGGCTTTACGCCACAACTCATTCCGGTCCTTATCAGGCTTAAACCTTTCCTCCGATTTAGGGTTTTTAGTGTGAGTTCGGACTTGGCGAACCTTTCGGGGGTGTTCGGAGGATTTCTCACTAGTTAGGCTGGCCCAGCCCATTTGGCGCCCATATTGATCTATTTCCTGTACATATTCATTCCAGGTGGGCATGTAGTGACGACGGCCCCGCCTATGAGCACCCCGAGCCTCTCGTATACGATCTTGAGTACGAACAAGGAACGGTTTCAGGCAATCGGGAAGACCACGGATGAGAGGGGCTAATCGATCGGGGTCGATAGGGGCTGACATTGGGGATTTCCGAAATTCCTCTCTGTCATACATGGCTTGCAGACAAGCTGCTTTCCGTACAGCCGCAAACAGATCAGAGTAGCCTGTAGCTCTAATCTCTAACGGCTCCCCCCTCTCTCGCGGATCCATACCCCCTGCCCAATAGGCTGCTCGAGCAGTTAGGGAATAATTATGATCCCCAGGCATAGTGGTTAAAAACACTCCTGGTCCCCAAGAGTCTCCTGCTTCTTCCTCACTCAGCATAATTCTGTCCCCCCCTTCAGAAGAAACTCGCCACACGTACTCAACAGCTGACTCTTCTGGTCGCCTCGAATATTTCTCCCTTATTTTTGTTAACTCGGTTGGTGTCCGTGGAACGGTACGCACAGTGGTGTGAATTTCATCATCGTCATCAACCGCAGCTTCAGTTTTAACCAGAGGACGTAAAGGAAAAACTTGGGATTTCAAAGTAAAAGTCCTTTCCTCCTCATCTTCTTCGTCATCCTCGCTATTAGACAAAAAATCTCCGGTCTGGGTTCCGGAATTTGGATAACACATTAACTTACGAATCTGTTGGACCTGGGTCGAGGGCTGCATTTTATCTAAGAGCCCAGTCACCCTTTCTAATAATATTTTAAGTTGAGCATTCTGGTTTCCTAAACATTCATTCTCACTCACAAGCTTATCGACGTGAGTTCTTAATTTTTCTCCTGTCTCCTTTTGCAAGGCTAATGATGACTTCAGCACCTCATTCTCCGATTTCAGGGTTGCATATTCTACAGCTGAAATCAGATTAGGAGCAGGGGTTTCTCTAGCTTCTTGTTGTGCACAAGATAAACAGGCGCCTAACGCAGCACAAATCACACCCTTGCCTTTCCCCGCTCTGAGCTTCTGTGAAACCCGACACTCTTCAATACGTTCCACCACTTTCTCTTCATCCTTCCAAAATTTTTGGGCCCACTCCTTCCCAGCCTGGGAAGGGGCACAATCATATTTTTGCAGCAGTTTATCCATGGCAATCCTGCCGACTACGCCAAATTCTGTTGCGTGAAACGGGGCCAAGCGGTTTTGGCAGAAGATAAACCCCCTTGCGTTCTAACACTCCTCACCGAGGTGGGAGGCTAGGTGCGGCTAGGTTTAAATTCTGAGTGATGCCCAATTCAGCACTATCAGTCCAATCGCGTTTAATATGTATTAAACTACTACGATTTGGATACACTAATAGTGGACTGCACCTTCAGTCTAGTCGTGCTCCTGAACTAGCACGGCCTCTCTGTAGTTTTGGTCGCGTTCAGTGAGAAAGCGGAACGACTAGCTACTTAAACAGTGCAGTTTATTTAAACAACAGATATACAGGTTCTTTAGGATTGCCGGTGATAAATACACTGTCTGCAAAGCACGTGCAAATAAAGATATTGCTAAGTATACAAACGCGCGACAAAATTATAAACGATACAGCCTGGCTATAAACGTAGGGTAGAGATTCTCTAGAGAAATTTCTAAGTCCCCGAGAAAGCGCTCGGTGTAATCGAAGTCTTACCCAAAGGCGTCCCTATGGGGGGGAAGAAAGGCTCAGCCCGTCGACTGATCCCGGAAATCAGCGGTGGAATTCTTCGCGATGGTGTCTTCCCTGACATCCCCTCTCTCTTGGGCTATTTTTATATTATTTTTTTATCTTCAAAGTGGAGTTTGAGTGACTTTAGTCATACATACTTTTATTATGATTAATGTATTCAAGGAGGAGTGTTCACACCTCGGGGGCGGATAGCCTCCGGGATGGAGGTGTGTTTTGGTACATTGTGGTGAGCAAAGTTCGCACAAAAGGACAGCATTTCATCAACATTTGACGAAAGGTTGGCTCGGGTAGCGTGTAGGCCGCTTATCAGTTCCGTAGTACCATCTCGTCCCCATATCTGCTATTCGTCACAAGGGAAGGCCACGGAACAAGCGTGTTCCGTTCCATCCCTCGTGTAGTTTCGCAAACAACCTCGCGCAGGGAATCACAGATGTTGCATTCTTCGTGTGCTAGCTGTGGCTGTATTCTACCTCAGAAGCCTCTTGATTTTATGACTTTCCTTAATGTGTGAACAATGCTGTATTTTTGTATTCTTGGCCAATTTAGTAATTATTCCACATAATCCACCCCGTGACTACAGTCACTCAAGCTCCACGATAATCAATACTGATGGGGAATATCACATGTCCTCTTATGGCGAGGGATATCAAGTGCAAATACTTCTTGCGGGGTGATTAAGCGAGTTAAGCGTTTCATCATAATCCAAAGTCTAACATGCAAAACAATTGTCAAAGCAAAGCACAATACAGTGAGTACTAGTAGAACAACAACAGGATGGAGCATCTTGTTAAAAAGTCCTGTAGCTGTCGGTGACCATCCAAAGAGGGTGTCCCACCATTCATGTCCACCGTCTCTCTTGACCCTTTCCAGTACATGGTGTATTTCTTCAACATCATGATGGACAGTAATCAGAGTTCTTTGTCCATTTTCTTGGGCCTCTTTCAACAATCGCTTCAATTCATCGTGTTGTAGCAACTTCCTCACTAGTGAGAGATTCATTCCGATAGGGGTAGGCAGCAAATCTCGAATCAATGTGTAATTAGATTGTAGCAATTGAAAAGACGTAACAGGAGCTGAATAACTGAAGTCACATCCAATGATGTTAGTAAAGTTACAAACACAAAGATTTGAGTTATTACTTATATCTACTGCTATGTCATCTACGAATACAAAAGTACAGGGAGACCTCATGCAAACACACCCTTTCCCAATATATACAAGCACAGTTTCTGGGGTTTCATCAGGTTGTATCTCAAAATGACAAACATTCTGGTTGGTGTCAAGACAAATGTCTTGTGCCTTGAGAGTATTACTCTCACAAATGAATCCTTGTTGATCTCGTGAAATGCATGCTTCAACATCAACAGTTTGCCATTTATTCTCGTTTTGTTGTGCCCACACTCTATGCTCTACCGGATGGAGTATAGCTCCATGGTGATTCAACCCCAGTGCGATGATTGGGTATATGGTGTATACTGAGGCATTGCGTATCGTTAAGACAAAAGCTGTGGCTTTGCTCTCAGTGGGATCATAGGTGAAATTAACCAGATACCACCAGGATTGAAATTTTCTCTCAAACTCAATTGCATTATCCCATATTACTTTTCGAATTTCAGTGGGCAAGGTGCCTTCTTCACCTTCCCTTATAATTGCGGCTGTCATAGATTGCATCCACAGTTGGGCTTGGATACAACTAAGGGCCAAGGAAACATTGTTTGGGGTTGTACCAAGTGCATTTGTGATCAGCTGATGGTCTTTTTCACCTGTTTCCTCCCACTGAGGCAATATATTCGATAAAAGCCATTGGTGATTTCCCAATGCTGATAGAGAGGACTGTAGAGGATGTTTTAATTTGTCTAGATCACTAGTAGTTGTGACTAGTTTGTTTGCAAGTATCTCAGCATCTGTACTATTTAAGACTCCCAGTCCTGTTCCTAAGATACCAGTCACCTCTCTCTTCAGTCGTTGTGAGGTGTCAACAGTTCGCCGGCCTAACCATGCTGACCATCCTGCATAAGATGTACTCAGGAATGGTGAGCAGGTGGGTTTGATCGCAGAGATATTAATCTGCATTGACAATTCTACTCGTTTGAGGGAATATGTTGGGTTAAACGGTATTTGTTGTTGACCTGTGTGTTTAATGGCATAAGGGCCAATGTTAAAGGTGTAAGGAGTTAGACTAATGGAGGGCTGAGTAGCTACACCCTTGAAAGTTTGTGGGGGTGTAGGTTTTGGGTTCATTTCAACAGGTTCAGATGTATTTGAGTCAATCATAAATTCAAATAACAATTCCGTGCCCCTGTAGCCCCAAATACAATATACTATGATAGGTTTGATAAAGGTGAAGTTGTGCCAGCAATCTGAGTTTGGCTCTATAATTTTGTAACAATCAATCAGTGTTATATTTGTCCGGTTTAGTAGAGTCTACATGGATGGTTTCAATTACAGTTGGTCTATGGTGAGCAGACCCATTGATTACTCGGCAGCTAATTTGTATTTTCTTTCCTGGGACGGCTTCAAGCTTAGCCATTTGGAGTGAGTCTTTCCAACTCCATTTATCTCTGGAATATACTTCACTTCCTTGTATAACCAGAGTGGAGAGATTTAAATCCCTCATGTTTTCTAGTGTCTCAGTGCTTGCAGTGTATCGTGACAGTGCATTATCCCAAAGCTCATCATCAAGGGGCAGATTCTTAAGTCCGCTCAATAAGGTGTCATTATCGGGGGTTTCAGATAGTGGCAGTGGAACCAGACTAGTCTGTGGAGTTGAGTCAGGTTCGACTTTATCTATGCTTTGATCTATCTCATGTTTTGAAAACACCTCATTTTCATGTAGGACTACAGTGGCCAGGCTCAATTTTCCTTTTCCTGTTCCTGCCATCGCATTGTGTTTTACATAAGCTTGAGACCACGGCCATTCTGGGTCTCTTTGACTACAAACAACAGGGAGTAAAAAGATAAAACTGAATAGCATCAATTCCATCTGCCAATTCGTCATTCTAAAATTTAGGCCTCCAGATGGCCATACATAACAAAAATAATATTATTGCCAGGATCAATGTCAGGATTCCCTGGAGACACTCGAGGTTAGCGTAGGCCAATGCGTCTGTCCACGTACAGTTCTTCCGAGGTTCCTGTAAGACACAAAGGAAAAGAAAATCTGCTCGGTCTCATTTGACCGACGGGGTTAAAAAGAGGGCGAGATCCACCGGGTGCTGATCCGGTGTATCTTCCCTGAACAGTCTTTGGCTTCCCGTGCATGGGGGTTTTTGGGAGTAGCTAACACCATTGGTACTGTGCCAATTTGAGGCATTTTCACTAACACAGGTTGCCCAGGGTGAAATTGTCCCAGGTATTTTCGTGGTTCATTGGGAACTTTTGGAGTGATGATATCAGCAGATACACAGAAAGCTTTCATTTTAGGACAGCCATCTCCACTCCATCTGTTATTTAATTGATAGATGGCATCATCCAATCGCAAATGCCAACCAGGTTCATGAGTTTTTGCAAAACGCTTAACCAATCCATTGGTGCGTTCAACAATGCCATTAGCCTGAGGATAATAGGGAGTATGAAATACCCATCGAATCCCTTCTTCTTTGGCCCAATCTTGTACCACTGTAGCGGTAAAGTGTGAACCGTTATCACTTTGGATTTCCTCAGGAAGGGGAAGTGTGCTGAACCACCCTTTTAGGCCTTTCACTGTGTTGTTCCCGGTAGCTGATTTGAAGCTGGTGGCCATAGCGAGGCCAGAGATAATCTCCACTCCGACTAGGACGTATCTTTTCTCACCTGATGATCTCAAGGGCCCAATATAATCAATTTGCCATGAATGCCACAATGTTTTCTTGTCCCGAATGTGTAAAGGAGGCGCCTTACTCGGATGATCTTTATTGAGTCGTAGGCGACATTGTGAACAGGCGGTTACTACTTGTTCACACAGCTTAACCGACACAGGCCACCCCCGGGCTAGACCTTCCTGATACAGATCAGCACGGCCTGTATGGCCACGCTTAATATGTAACCATTCGAGTAAGCGTTCCCATTCCCGACCATCATCTACAATGTCAATTTGCTGCAACCGCGTGAGGCTATCTACCTGTTGGTTGAATTGAGCAGTGATCGAGTTCGAACGATCATGGCCTTTTACCCAACCGATGTGCAATGTTCTCTGTCCTCCCATTTCCAACAGTTGCTTCCAACTCTCTGTCTCCCAGATTGGGACTCTATTCACCTGCCAATCATTGGCTGCCCAGTGTCCAATCCATTCAGTGGCTCCTTTAAAAACAGCATATGAGTCAGTGTAAATGTAAGTAGCCCCACGTTGTGCAGCTAGTAGGACGGCTCTGAGTTCCCCTACTTGTGCGCTACCTTCTCCTGTTTCAATTGCTCTTTCCCCCGTTGCTACTTCCAGTGCTACGGCCTTGTATTTCCACTTATTGTTCTCACGGTGAGATGACGCATCAGTAAACCACACTCCTGTAAGATCACTGCCTTCTTTCAGAGGAGGTGCTTCTTGGATTGGAGATGGTCTGTTTGGTGGGGATTGGAACAATAGGGCACCATCTATATCCTTCTGGAGCTTGGATACTTTGATACTACCTTCAGAGATTGGCATGATATCATTAATGCCTTCTAAATAAGCATACCACTTTCGAACTGTGGGTTTCCGGGCAATGCCGGCTGGTGGTGCTGTCCCTTTACGGACCACATCTAGGAGACGAAAAGGGCCCCGAACAATCACGCTCTGTTCTCTCCTTATCTGCTCTGCTCGTTGCAATGCTCGCACCAGGGACAGTAAACCCTTCTCTAGGTCTGAATATCTGCTCTCAGTATCATTAAAGGAGTGAGAGCTAAATTCTAATGGTCTCTCCGGTCCTGCTGGTCCCTTTTGCCATAAGTTACAATGAGAACCATGTTCGCTGAACCCCCATTCTACATGGACAGGGTCAGTTGGATGTATGGGGCCAAGTTGTTGGAATAACCTTAGCTCTTTTATTAGCAATTCCAGTGCATTAGTATGTTGTTCAGTCCACTCCCAGGATTTACCTTTTTTGAGCAAACAATAAAGGGGGCGAGCAATGATGGAAAAGCCAGGGATGTGTTTACGCCAATAACTTAAAGTTCCCAGAACTTGCTGTAACTCCTTCGTGCTGGAAGGATTCTGTCCATGTTCTATTTTTTTCAGGGTATCCTGAGGGACAGAAGCAGCTCCCTTAATCCACCAGACCCCCAGGAATTTAACTTCCTGTGCAGGTCCCTGACATTTTGAGTCTGGAATTTCCAATCCCAAATCTGATAATGTTTTTCGGATGTTTTGCATCATGTCTTGTACACTTTCTTGGCTCTCTCCCCCCCTATTAAGATGTCGTCAATATATTGGTATACTGTACATCCCTGTGAAACAGGAATCTCTGATAGCGCTTTAGCTAAAGCATTATGAGCAATGGTGGGGGAATGTTTGTATCCTTGTGGAAGTCGGTTAAAGGTATATTGGACTCCTTTCCACGTGAATGCAAACTGCGCTTTGTCTTGCTCAAGGAGGGGAATCATAAAAAACATGTCTTTTACATCTAAGGCAGCCATCCAAGGATGGGCAGCTCCTTTTATCATTGTCACAATTTCCGCGATACTCGGAACCGCAGCGGTCAGGGGTGCAGTGTTGGCGTTTAACTTTCGGTAATCTACTGTGAAACGCCATTGCCCGGTTGGTTTCTTTACTGGCCACACCGGTGAATTATAAGGCGAGTGAGTCCTCTGAATGATGTTTCTTTTTTCTAAATCTGATACCACCCCGTCTGCTCCTGCAAGTGCAGCTGCAGGCAGTGGGTACTGTCGGACGTTGGTAATTTTAGAGGGAGGCAAAGGTATAGATGTTTCTAATAGGCCCAGTTTAACTGTGTCTAATCCTTTTTTGCGTCCTGCAAAACTCCACGCAGTTCCATCCGGGAATTTCCACATTCGCCCACGCAGCACGTCAAATCCTAGGAGGTTAGAATGTGAGGCACCCACTAACACTTCTGCCCTAGTCATTCGCTGCTCTCCCGGCAACCAGAGGTTAATTTTTGCAGTGGGGCATGTTTTTACCACACCATCAATTCCTGTGAAGTTGACTCTGCGTCGGGTGGGATTTATACCTAGAAGTTGTGCTGTTTCGTTAGTGATTGCAGACATTTGGGCTCCAGTATCAATAATAAAATTTACCAATATCTTCCGGGGTCCAACAGGAATGATAATAACGGGTTCGGAGTCTTTATGAGAGAGCCATTGAATTGCTAGTACCTGCCGGACAGGGTGGCTCACTGCCCTCCCCGGGGATAGGAGTTTTTTGGCTGGGACTCTGTCAAATCAATCAAGTTACGTTCCGGTGCAGAAGGCACAATTTTCTCACGACTTGGGGATTCTCTGGTTAGACTTTTCTCCCCAGCCACATTATTCTTTCTAGTTAGAGATTGGACTAGTGTACGGAGGTCTCCCGTAGGGACACCGTGCAAGAATTGTCGGGGCACCCCTAATTGTAGGGCTTTACGCCACAACTCATTCCGGTCCTTATCAGGCTTAAACCTTTCCTCCGATTTAGGGTTTTTAGTGTGAGTTCGGACTTGGCGAACCTTTCGGGGGTGTTCGGAGGATTTCTCACTAGTTAGGCTGGCCCAGCCCATTCGGCGCCCATATTGATCTATTTCCTGTACATATTCATTCCAGGTGGGCATGTAGTGACGACGGCCCCGCCTATGAGCACCCCGAGCCTCTCGTATACGATCTTGAGTACGAACAAGGAACGGTTTCAGGCAATCGGGAAGACCACGGATGAGAGGGGCTAATCGATCGGGGTCGATAGGGGCTGACATTGGGGATTTCCGAAATTCCTCTCTGTCATACATGGCTTGCAGACAAGCTGCTTTCCGTACAGCCGCAAACAGATCAGAGTAGCCTGTAGCTCTAATCTCTAACGGCTCCCCCCTCTCTCGCGGATCCATACCCCCTGCCCAATAGGCTGCTCGAGCAGTTAGGGAATAATTATGATCCCCAGGCATAGTGGTTAAAAACACTCCTGGTCCCCAAGAGTCTCCTGCTTCTTCCTCACTCAGCATAATTCTGTCCCCCCCTTCAGAAGAAACTCGCCACACGTACTCAACAGCTGACTCTTCTGGTCGCCTCGAATATTTCTCCCTTATTTTTGTTAACTCGGTTGGTGTCCGTGGAACGGTACGCACAGTGGTGTGAATTTCATCATCGTCATCAACCGCAGCTTCAGTTTTAACCAGAGGACGTAAAGGAAAAACTTGGGATTTCAAAGTAAAAGTCCTTTCCTCCTCATCTTCTTCGTCATCCTCGCTATTAGACAAAAAATCTCCGGTCTGGGTTCCGGAATTTGGATAACACATTAACTTACGAATCTGTTGGACCTGGGTCGAGGGCTGCATTTTATCTAAGAGCCCAGTCACCCTTTCTAATAATATTTTAAGTTGAGCATTCTGGTTTCCTAAACATTCATTCTCACTCACAAGCTTATCGACGTGAGTTCTTAATTTTTCTCCTGTCTCCTTTTGCAAGGCTAATGATGACTTCAGCACCTCATTCTCCGATTTCAGGGTTGCATATTCTACAGCTGAAATCAGATTAGGAGCAGGGGTTTCTCTAGCTTCTTGTTGTGCACAAGATAAACAGGCGCCTAACGCAGCACAAATCACACCCTTGCCTTTCCCCGCTCTGAGCTTCTGTGAAACCCGACACTCTTCAATACGTTCCACCACTTTCTCTTCATCCTTCCAAAATTTTTGGGCCCACTCCTTCCCAGCCTGGGAAGGGGCACAATCATATTTTTGCAGCAGTTTATCCATGGCAATCCTGCCGACTACGCCAAATTCTGTTGCGTGAAACGGGGCCAAGCGGTTTTGGCAGAAGATAAACCCCCTTGCGTTCTAACACTCCTCACCGAGGTGGGAGGCTAGGTGCGGCTAGGTTTAAATTCTGAGTGATGCCCAATTCAGCACTATCAGTCCAATCGCGTTTAATATGTATTAAACTACTACGATTTGGATACACTAATAGTGGACTGCACCTTCAGTCTAGTCGTGCTCCTGAACTAGCACGGCCTCTCTGTAGTTTTGGTCGCGTTCAGTGAGAAAGCGGAACGACTAGCTACTTAAACAGTGCAGTTTATTTAAACAACAGATATACAGGTTCTTTAGGATTGCCGGTGATAAATACACTGTCTGCAAAGCACGTGCAAATAAAGATATTGCTAAGTATACAAACGCGCGACAAAATTATAAACGATACAGCCTGGCTATAAACGTAGGGTAGAGATTCTCTAGAGAAATTTCTAAGTCCCCGAGAAAGCGCTCGGTGTAATCGAAGTCTTACCCAAAGGCGTCCCTATGGGGGGGAAGAAAGGCTCAGCCCGTCGACTGATCCCGGAAATCAGCGGTGGAATTCTTCGCGATGGTGTCTTCCCTGACATCCCCTCTCTCTTGGGCTATTTTTATATTATTTTTTTATCTTCAAAGTGGAGTTTGAGTGACTTTAGTCATACATACTTTTATTATGATTAATGTATTCAAGGAGGAGTGTTCACACCTCGGGGGCGGATAGCCTCCGGGATGGAGGTGTGTTTTGGTACATTGTGGTGAGCAAAGTTCGCACAAAAGGACAGCATTTCATCAACATTTGACGAAAGGTTGGCTCGGGTAGCGTGTAGGCCGCTTATCAGTTCCGTAGTACCATCTCGTCCCCATATCTGCTATTCGTCACAAGGGAAGGCCACGGAACAAGCGTGTTCCGTTCCATCCCTCGTGTAGTTTCGCAAACAACCTCGCGCAGGGAATCACAGATGTTGCATTCTTCGTGTGCTAGCTGTGGCTGTATTCTACCTCAGAAGCCTCTTGATTTTATGACTTTCCTTAATGTGTGAACAATGCTGTATTTTTGTATTCTTGGCCAATTTAGTAATTATTCCACATAATCCACCCCGTGACTACAGTCACTCAAGCTCCACGATAATCAATACTGATGGGGAATATCACATGTCCTCTTATGGCGAGGGATATCAAGTGCAAATACTTCTTGCGGGGTGATTAAGCGAGTTAAGCGTTTCATCATAATCCAAAGTCTAACATGCAAAACAATTGTCAAAGCAAAGCACAATACAGTGAGTACTAGTAGAACAACAACAGGATGGAGCATCTTGTTAAAAAGTCCTGTAGCTGTCGGTGACCATCCAAAGAGGGTGTCCCACCATTCATGTCCACCGTCTCTCTTGACCCTTCCCAGTACATGGTGTATTTCTTCAACATCATGATGGACAGTAATCAGAGTTCTTTGTCCATTTCCTTGGGCCTCTTTCAACAATCGCTTCAATTCATCGTGTTGTAGCAACTTCCTCACTAGTGAGAGATTCATTCCGATAGGGGTAGGCAGCAAATCTCGAATCAATGTGTAATTAGATTGTAGCAATTGAAAAGACGTAACAGGAGCTGAATAACTGAAGTCACATCCAATGATGTTAGTAAAGTTACAAACACAAAGATTTGAGTTATTACTTATATCTACTGCTATGTCATCTACGAATACAAAAGTACAGGGAGACCTCATGCAAACACACCCTTTCCCAATATATACAAGCACAGTTTCTGGGGTTTCATCAGGTTGTATCTCAAAATGACAAACATTCTGGTTGGTGTCAAGACAAATGTCTTGTGCCTTGAGAGTATTACTCTCACAAATGAATCCTTGTTGATCTCGTGAAATGCATGCTTCAACATCAACAGTTTGCCATTTATTCTCGTTTTGTTGTGCCCACGCTCTATGCTCTACCGGATGGAGTATAGCTCCATGGTGATTCAACCCCAGTGCGATGATTGGGTATATGGTGTATACTGAGGCATTGCGTATCGTTAAGACAAAAGCTGTGGCTTTGCTCTCAGTGGGATCATAGGTGAAATTAACCAGATACCACCAGGACTGAAATTTTCTCTCAAACTCAATTGCATTATCCCATATTACTTTTCGAATTTCAGTGGGCAAGGTGCCTTCTTCACCTTCCCTTATAATTGCGGCTGTCATAGATTGCATCCACAGTTGGGCTTGGATACAACTAAGGGCCAAGGAAACATTGTTTTGGGTTGTACCAAGTGCATTTGTGATCAGCTGATGGTCTTTTTCACCTGTTTCCTCCCACTGAGGCAATATATTCGATAAAAGCCATTGGTGATTTCCCAATGCTGATAGAGAGGACTGTAGAGGATGTTTTAATTTGTCTAGATCACTAGTAGTTGTGACTAGTTTGTTTGCAAGTATCTCAGCATCTGTACTATTTAAGACTCCCAGTCCTGTTCCTAAGATACCAGTCACCTCTCTCTTCAGTCGTTGTGAGGTGTCAACAGTTCGCCGGCCTAACCATGCTGACCATCCTGCATAAGATGTACTCAGGAATGGTGAGCAGGTGGGTTTGATCGCAGAGATATTAATCTGCATTGACAATTCTACTCGTTTGAGGGAATATGTTGGGTTAAACGGTATTTGTTGTTGACCTGTGTGTTTAATGGCATAAGGGCCAATGTTAAAGGTGTAAGGAGTTAGACTAATGGAGGGCTGAGTAGCTACACCCTTGAAAGTTTGTGGGGGTGTAGGTTTTGGGTTCATTTCAACAGGTTCAGATGTATTTGAGTCAATCATAAATTCAAATAACAATTCCGTGCCCCTGTAGCCCCAAATACAATATACTATGATAGGTTTGATAAAGGTGAAGTTGTGCCAGCAATCTGAGTTTGGCTCTATAATTTTGTAACAATCAATCAGTGTTATGTTTGTCCGGTTTAGTAGAGTCTACATGGATGGTTTCAATTACAGTTGGTCTATGGTGAGCAGACCCATTGATTACTCGGCAGCTAATTTGTATTTTCTTTCCTGGGACGGCTTCAAGCTTAGCCATTTGGAGTGAGTCTTTCCAACTCCATTTATCTCTGGAATATACTTCACTTCCTTGTATGACCAGAGTGGAGAGATTTAAATCCCTCATGTTTTCTAGTGTCTCAGTGCTTGCAGTGTATCGTGACAGTGCATTATCCCAAAGCTCATCATCAAGGGGCAGATTCTTAAGTCCGCTCAATAAGGTGTCATTATCGGGGGTTTCAGATAGTGGCAGTGGAACCAGACTAGTCTGTGGAGTTGAGTCAGGTTCGACTTTATCTATGCTTTGATCTATCTCATGTTTTGAAAACACCTCATTTTCATGTAGGACTACAGTGGCCAGGCTCAATTTTCCTTTTCCTGTTCCTGCCATCGCATTGTGTTTTACATAAGCTTGAGACCACGGCCATTCTGGGTCTCTTTGACTACAAACAACAGGGAGTAAAAAGATAAAACTGAATAGCATCAATTCCATCTGCCAATTCGTCATTCTAAATTTAGGCCTCCAGATGGCCATACATAACAAAAATAATATTATTGCCAGGATCAATGTCAGGATTCCCTGGAGACACTCGAGGTTAGCGTAGGCCAATGCGTCTGTCCACGTACAGTTCTTCCGAGGTTCCTGTAAGACACAAAGGAAAAGAAAATCTGCTCGGTCTCATTTGACCGACGGGGTTAAAAAGAGGGCGAGATCCACCGGGTGCTGATCCGGTGTATCTTCCCTGAACAGTCTTTGGCTTCCCGTGCATGGGGGTTTTTGGGAGTAGCTAACACCATTGGTACTGTGCCAATTTGAGGCATTTTTCACTAACACAGGTTGCCCAGGGTGAAATTGTCCCAGGTATTTTCGTGGTTCATTGGGAACTTTTGGAGTGATGATATCAGCAGATACACAGAAAGCTTTCATTTTAGGACAGCCATCTCCACTCCATCTGTTATTTAATTGATAGATGGCATCATCCAATCGCAAATGCCAACCAGGTTCATGAGTTTTTGCAAAACGCTTAACCAATCCATTGGTGCGTTCAACAATGCCATTAGCCTGAGGATAATAGGGAGTATGAAATACCCATCGAATCCCTTCTTCTTTGGCCCAATCTTGTACCACTGTAGCGGTAAAGTGTGAACCGTTATCACTTTGGATTTCCTCAGGAAGGGGAAGTGTGCTGAACCACCCTTTTAGGCCTTTCACTGTGTTGTTCCCGGTAGCTGATTTGAAGCTGGTGGCCATAGCGAGGCCAGAGATAATCTCCACTCCGACTAGGACGTATCTTTTCTCACCTGATGATCTCAAGGGCCCAATATAATCAATTTGCCATGAATGCCACAATGTTTTCTTGTCCCGAATGTGTAAAGGAGGCGCCTTACTCGGATGATCTTTATTGAGTCGTAGGCGACATTGTGAACAGGCGGTTACTACTTGTTCACACAGCTTAACCGACACAGGCCACCCCCGGGCTAGACCTTCCTGATACAGATCAGCACGGCCTGTATGGCCACGCTTAATATGTAACCATTCGAGTAAGCGTTCCCATTCCGACCATCATCTACAATGTCAATTTGCTGCAACCGCGTGAGGCTATCTACCTGTTGGTTGAATTGAGCAGTGATCGAGTTCGAACGATCATGGCCTTTTACCCAACCAACGTGCAATGTTCTCTGTCCTCCCATTTCCAACAGTTGCTTCCAACTCTCTGTCTCCCAGATTGGGACTCTATTCACCTGCCAATCATTGGCTGCCCAGTGTCCAATCCATTCAGTGGCTCCTTTAAAAACAGCATATGAGTCAGTGTAAATGTAAGTAGCCCCACGTTGTGCAGCTAGTAGGACGGCTCTGAGTTCCCCTACTTGTGCGCTACCTTCTCCTGTTTCAATTGCTCTTTCCCCCGTTGCTACTTCCAGTGCTACGGCCTTGTATTTCCACTTATTGTTCTCACGGTGAGATGACGCATCAGTAAACCACACTCCTGTAAGATCACTGCCTTCTTTCAGAGGAGGTGCTTCTTGGATTGGAGATGGTCTGTTTGGTGGGGATTGGAACAATAGGGCACCATCTATATCCTTCTGGAGCTTGGATACTTTGATACTACCTTCAGAGATTGGCATGATATCATTAATGCCTTCTAAATAAGCATACCACTTTCGAACTGTGGGTTTCTGGGCAATGCCCGGCTGGTGGTGCTGTCCCTTTACGGACCACATCTAGGAGACGAAAAGGGCCCCGAACAATCACGCTCTGTTCTCTCCTTATCTGCTCTGCTCGTTGCAATGCTCGCACCAGGGACAGTAAACCCTTCTCTAGGTCTGAATATCTGCTCTCAGTATCATTAAAGGAGTGAGAGCTAAATTCTAATGGTCTCTCCGGTCCTGCTGGTCCCTTTTGCCATAAGTTACAATGAGAACCATGTTCGCTGGACCCCCATTCTACATGGACAGGGTCAGTTGGATGTATGGGGCCAAGTTGTTGGAATAACCTTAGCTCTTTTATTAGCAATTCCAGTGCATTAGTATGTTGTTCAGTCCACTCCCAGGATTTACCTTTTTTGAGCAAACAATAAAGGGGGCGAGCAATGATGGAAAAGCCAGGGATGTGTTTACGCCAATAACTTAAAGTTCCCAGAACTTGCTGTAACTCCTTCGTGCTGGAAGGATTCTGTCCATGTTCTATTTTTTTCAGGGTATCCTGAGGGACAGAAGCAGCTCCCTTAATCCACCAGACCCCCAGGAATTTAACTTCCTGTGCAGGTCCCTGACATTTTGAGTCTGGAATTTCCAATCCCAAATCTGATAATGTTTTTCGGATGTTTTGCATCATGTCTTGTACACTTTCTTGGCTCTCTCCCCCCCTATTAAGATGTCGTCAATATATTGGTATACTGTACATCCCTGTGAAACAGGAATCTCTGATAGCGCTTTAGCTAAAGCATTATGAGCAATGGTGGGGGAATGTTTGTATCCTTGTGGAAGTCGGTTAAAGGTATATTGGACTCCTTTCCACGTGAATGCAAACTGCGCTTTGTCTTGCTCAAGGAGGGGAATCATAAAAAACATGTCTTTTACATCTAAGGCAGCCATCCAAGGATGGGCAGCTCCTTTTATCATTGTCACAATTTCCGCGATACTCGGAACCGCAGCGGTCAGGGGTGCAGCGTTGGCGTTTAACTTTCGGTAATCTACTGTGAAACGCCATTGCCCGGTTGGTTTCTTTACTGGCCACACCGGTGAATTATAAGGCGAGTGAGTCCTCTGAATGATGTTTCTTTTTTCTAAATCTGATACCACCCCGTCTGCTCCTGCAAGTGCAGCTGCAGGCAGTGGGTACTGTCGGACGTTGGTAATTTTAGAGGGAGGCAAAGGTATAGATGTTTCTAATAGGCCCAGTTTAACTGTGTCTAATCCTTTTTTGCGTCCTGCAAAACTCCACGCAGTTCCATCCGGGAATTTCCACATTCGCCCACGCAGCACGTCAAATCCTAGGAGGTTAGAATGTGAGGCACCCACTAACACTTCTGCCCTAGTCATTCGCTGCTCTCCCGGCAACCAGAGGTTAATTTTTGCAGTGGGGCATGTTTTTACCACACCATCAATTCCTGTGAAGTTGACTCTGCGTCGGGTGGGATTTATACCTAGAAGTTGTGCTGTTTCGTTAGTGATTGCAGACATTTGGGCTCCAGTATCAATAATAAAATTTACCAATATCTTCCGGGGTCCAACAGGAATGATAATAACGGGTTCGGAGTCTTTATGAGAGAGCCATTGAATTGCTAGTACCTGCCGGACAGGGTGGCTCACTGCCCTCCCCGGGGATAGGAGTTTTTTGGCTGGGACTCTGTCAAATCAATCAAGTTACGTTCCGGTGCAGAAGGCACAATTTTCTCACGACTTGGGGATTCTCTGGTTAGACTTTTCTCCCCAGCCACATTATTCTTTCTAGTTAGAGATTGGACTAGTGTACGGAGGTCTCCCGTAGGGACACCGTGCAAGAATTGTCGGGGCACCCCTAATTGTAGGGCTTTACGCCACAACTCATTCCGGTCCTTATCAGGCTTAAACCTTTCCTCCGATTTAGGGTTTTTAGTGTGAGTTCGGACTTGGCGAACCTTTCGGGGGTGTTCGGAGGATTTCTCACTAGTTAGGCTGGCCCAGCCCATTCGGCGCCCATATTGATCTATTTCCTGTACATATTCATTCCAGGTGGGCATGTAGTGACGACGGCCCCGCCTATGAGCACCCCGAGCCTCTCGTATACGATCTTGAGTACGAACAAGGAACGGTTTCAGGCAATCGGGAAGACCACGGATGAGAGGGGCTAATCGATCGGGGTCGATAGGGGCTGACATTGGGGATTTCCGAAATTCCTCTCTGTCATACATGGCTTGCAGACAAGCTGCTTTCCGTACAGCCGCAAACAGATCAGAGTAGCCTGTAGCTCTAATCTCTAACGGCTCCCCCCTCTCTCGCGGATCCATACCCCCTGCCCAATAGGCTGCTCGAGCAGTTAGGGAATAATTATGATCCCCAGGCATAGTGGTTAAAAACACTCCTGGTCCCCAAGAGTCTCCTGCTTCTTCCTCACTCAGCATAATTCTGTCCCCCCCTTCAGAAGAAACTCGCCACACGTACTCAACAGCTGACTCTTCTGGTCGCCTCGAATATTTCTCCCTTATTTTTGTTAACTCGGTTGGTGTCCGTGGAACGGTACGCACAGTGGTGTGAATTTCATCATCGTCATCAACCGCAGCTTCAGTTTTAACCAGAGGACGTAAAGGAAAAACTTGGGATTTCAAAGTAAAAGTCCTTTCCTCCTCATCTTCTTCGTCATCCTCACTATTAGACAAAAAATCTCCGGTCTGGGTTCCGGAATTTGGATAACACATTAACTTACGAATCTGTTGGACCTGGGTCGAGGGCTGCATTTTATCTAAGAGCCCAGTCACCCTTTCTAATAATATTTTAAGTTGAGCATTCTGGTTTCCTAAACATTCATTCTCACTCACAAGCTTATCGACGTGAGTTCTTAATTTTTCTCCTGTCTCCTTTTGCAAGGCTAATGATGACTTCAGCACCTCATTCTCCGATTTCAGGGTTGCATATTCTACAGCTGAAATCAGATTAGGAGCAGGGGTTTCTCTAGCTTCTTGTTGTGCACAAGATAAACAGGCGCCTAACACAGCACAAATCACACCCTTGCCTTTCCCCGCTCTGAGCTTCTGTGAAACCCGACACTCTTCAATACGTTCCACCACTTTCTCTTCATCCTTCCAAAATTTTTGGGCCCACTCCTTCCCAGCCTGGGAAGGGGCACAATCATATTTTTGCAGCAGTTTATCCATGGCAATCCTGCCGACTACGCCAAATTCTGTTGCGTGGAACGGGGCCAAGCGGTTTTGGCAGAAGATAAACCCCCTTGCGTTCTAACACTCCTCACCGAGGTGGGAGGCTAGGTGCGGCTAGGTTTAAATTCTGAGTGATGCCCAATTCAGCACTATCAGTCCAATCGCGTTTAATATGTATTAAACTACTACGATTTGGATACACTAATAGTGGACTGCACCTTCAGTCTAGTCGTGCTCCTGAACTAGCACGGCCTCTCTGTAGTTTTGGTCGCATTCAGTGAGAAAGCGGAATGACTAGCTACTTAAACAGTGCAGTTTATTTAAACAACAGATATACAGGTTCTTTAGGATTGCCGGTGATAAATACACTGTCTGCAAAGCACGTGCAAATAAAGATATTGCTAAGTATACAAACGCGCGACAAAATTATAAACGATACAGCCTGGCTATAAACGTAGGGTAGAGATTCTCTAGAGAAATTTCTAAGTCCCCGAGAAAGCGCTCGGTGTAATCGAAGTCTTACCCAAAGGCGTCCCTATGGGGGGGAAGAAAGGCTCAGCCCGTCGACTGATCCCGGAAATCAGCGGTGGAATTCTTCGCGATGGTGTCTTCCCTGACATCCCCTCTCTCTTGGGCTATTTTTATATTATTTTTTTATCTTCAAAGTGGAGTTTGAGTGACTTTAGTCATACATACTTTTATTATGATTAATGTATTCAAGGAGGAGTGTTCACACCTCGGGGGCGGATAGCCTCCGGGATGGAGGTGTGTTTTGGTACATTGTGGTGAGCAAAGTTCGCACAAAAGGACAGCATTTCATCAACATTTGACGAAAGGTTGGCTCGGGTAGCGTGTAGGCCGCTTATCAGTTCCGTAGTACCATCTCGTCCCCATATCTGCTATTCGTCACAAGGGAAGGCCACGGAACAAGCGTGTTCCGTTCCATCCCTCGTGTAGTTTCGCAAACAACCTCGCGCAGGGAATCACAGATGTTGCATTCTTCGTGTGCTAGCTGTGGCTGTATTCTACCTCAGAAGCCTCTTGATTTTATGACTTTCCTTAATGTGTGAACAATGCTGTATTTTTGTATTCTTGGCCAATTTAGTAATTATTCCACATAATCCACCCCGTGACTACAGTCACTCAAGCTCCACGATAATCAATACTGATGGGGAATATCACATGTCCTCTTATGGCGAGGGATATCAAGTGCAAATACTTCTTGCGGGGTGATTAAGCGAGTTAAGCGTTTCATCATAATCCAAAGTCTAACATGCAAAACAATTGTCAAAGCAAAGCACAATACAGTGAGTACTAGTAGAACAACAACAGGATGGAGCATCTTGTTAAAAAGTCCTGTAGCTGTCGGTGACCATCCAAAGAGGGTGTCCCACCATTCATGTCCACCGTCTCTCTTGACCCTTTCCAGTACATGGTGTATTTCTTCAACATCATGATGGACAGTAATCAGAGTTCTTTGTCCATTTTCTTGGGCCTCTTTCAACAATCGCTTCAATTCATCGTGTTGTAGCAACTTCCTCACTAGTGAGAGATTCATTCCGATAGGGGTAGGCAGCAAATCTCGAATCAATGTGTAATTAGATTGTAGCAATTGAAAAGACGTAACAGGAGCTGAATAACTGAAGTCACATCCAATGATGTTAGTAAAGTTACAAACACAAAGATTTGAGTTATTACTTATATCTACTGCTATGTCATCTACGAATACAAAAGTACAGGGAGACCTCATGCAAACACACCCTTTCCCAATATATACAAGCACAGTTTCTGGGGTTTCATCAGGTTGTATCTCAAAATGACAAACATTCTGGTTGGTGTCAAGACAAATGTCTTGTGCCTTGAGAGTATTACTCTCACAAATGAATCCTTGTTGATCTCGTGAAATGCATGCTTCAACATCAACAGTTTGCCATTTATTCTCATTTTGTTGTGCCCACACTCTATGCTCTACCGGATGGAGTATAGCTCCATGGTGATTCAACCCCAGTGCGATGATTGGGTATATGGTGTATACTGAGGCATTGCGTATCGTTAAGACAAAAGCTGTGGCTTTGCTCTCAGTGGGATCATAGGTGAAATTAACCAGATACCACCAGGATTGAAATTTTCTCTCAAACTCAATTGCATTATCCCATATTACTTTTCGAATTTCAGTGGGCAAGGTGCCTTCTTCACCTTCCCTTATAATTGCGGCTGTCATAGATTGCATCCACAGTTGGGCTTGGATACAACTAAGGGCCAAGGAAACATTGTTTGGGGTTGTACCAAGTGCATTTGTGATCAGCTGATGGTCTTTTTCACCTGTTTCCTCCCACTGAGGCAATATATTCGATAAAAGCCATTGGTGATTTCCCAATGCTGATAGAGAGGACTGTAGAGGATGTTTTAATTTGTCTAGAGCACTAGTAGTTGTGACTAGTTTGTTTGCAAGTATCTCAGCATCTGTACTATTTAAGACTCCCAGTCCTGTTCCTAAGATACCAGTCACCTCTCTCTTCAGTCGTTGTGAGGTGTCAACAGTTCGCCGGCCTAACCATGCTGACCATCCTGCATAAGATGTACTCAGGAATGGTGAGCAGGTGGGTTTGATCGCAGAGATATTAATCTGCATTGACAATTCTACTCGTTTGAGGGAATATGTTGGGTTAAACGGTATTTGTTGTTGACCTGTGTGTTTAATGGCATAAGGGCCAATGTTAAAGGTGTAAGGAGTTAGACTAATGGAGGGCTGAGTAGCTACACCCTTGAAAGTTTGTGGGGGTGTAGGTTTTGGGTTCATTTCAACAGGTTCAGATGTATTTGAGTCAATCATAAATTCAAATAACAATTCCGTGCCCCTGTAGCCCCAAATACAATATACTATGATAGGTTTGATAAAGGTGAAGTTGTGCCAGCAATCTGAGTTTGGCTCTATAATTTTGTAACAATCAATCAGTGTTATGTTTGTCCGGTTTAGTAGAGTCTACATGGATGGTTTCAATTACAGTTGGTCTATGGTGAGCAGACCCATTGATTACTCGGCAGCTAATTTGTATTTTCTTTCCTGGGACGGCTTCAAGCTTAGCCATTTGGAGTGAGTCTTTCCAACTCCATTTATCTCTGGAATATACTTCACTTCCTTGTATAACCAGAGTGGAGAGATTTAAATCCCTCATGTTTTCTAGTGTCTCAGTGCTTGCAGTGTATCGTGACAGTGCATTATCCCAAAGCTCATCATCAAGGGGCAGATTCTTAAGTCCGCTCAATAAGGTGTCATTATCGGGGGTTTCAGATAGTGGCAGTGGAACCAGACTAGTCTGTGGAGTTGAGTCAGGTTCGACTTTATCTATGCTTTGATCTATCTCATGTTTTGAAAACACCTCATTTTCATGTAGGACTACAGTGGCCAGGCTCAATTTTCCTTTTCCTGTTCCTGCCATCGCATTGTGTTTTACATAAGCTTGAGACCACGGCCATTCTGGGTCTCTTTGACTACAAACAACAGGGAGTAAAAAGATAAAACTGAATAGCATCAATTCCATCTGCCAATTCGTCATTCTAAAATTTAGGCCTCCAGATGGCCATACATAACAAAAATAATATTATTGCCAGGATCAATGTCAGGATTCCCTGGAGACACTCGAGGTTAGCGTAGGCCAATGCGTCTGTCCACGTACAGTTCTTCCGAGGTTCCTGTAAGACACAAAGGAAAAGAAAATCTGCTCGGTCTCATTTGACCGACGGGGTTAAAAAGAGGGCGAGATCCACCGGGTGCTGATCCGGTGTATCTTCCCTGAACAGTCTTTGGCTTCCCGTGCATGGGGGTTTTTGGGAGTAGCTAACACCATTGGTACTGTGCCAATTTGAGGCATTTTCACTAACACAGGTTGCCCAGGGTGAAATTGTCCCAGGTATTTTCGTGGTTCATTGGGAACTTTTGGAGTGATGATATCAGCAGATACACAGAAAGCTTTCATTTTAGGACAGCCATCTCCACTCCATCTGTTATTTAATTGATAGATGGCATCATCCAATGGCAAATGCCAACCAGGTTCATGAGTTTTTGCAAAACGCTTAACCAATCCATTGGTGCGTTCAACAATGCCATTAGCCTGAGGATAATAGGGAGTATGAAATACCCATCGAATCCCTTCTTCTTTGGCCCAATCTTGTACCACTGTAGCGGTAAAGTGTGAACCGTTATCACTTTGGATTTCCTCAGGAAGGGGAAGTGTGCTGAACCACCCTTTTAGGCCTTTCACTGTGTTGTTCCCGGTAGCTGATTTGAAGCTGGTGGCCATAGCGAGGCCAGAGATAATCTCCACTCCGACTAGGACGTATCTTTTCTCACCTGATGATCTCAAGGGCCCAATATAATCAATTTGCCATGAATGCCACAATGTTTTCTTGTCCCGAATGTGTAAAGGAGGCGCCTTACTCGGATGATCTTTATTGAGTCGTAGGCGACATTGTGAACAGGCGGTTACTACTTGTTCACACAGCTTAACCGACACAGGCCACCCCCGGGCTAGACCTTCCTGATACAGATCAGCACGGCCTGTATGGCCACGCTTAATATGTAACCATTCGAGTAAGCGTTCCCATTCCCGACCATCATCTACAATGTCAATTTGCTGCAACCGCGTGAGGCTATCTACCTGTTGGTTGAATTGAGCAGTGATCGAGTTCGAACGATCATGGCCTTTTACCCAACCAACGTGCAATGTTCTCTGTCCTCCCATTTCCAACAGTTGCTTCCAACTCTCTGTCTCCCAGATTGGGACTCTATTCACCTGCCAATCATTGGCTGCCCAGTGTCCAATCCATTCAGTGGCTCCTTTAAAAACAGCATATGAGTCAGTGTAAATGTAAGTAGCCCCACGTTGTGCAGCTAGTAGGACGGCTCTGAGTTCCCCTACTTGTGCGCTACCTTCTCCTGTTTCAATTGCTCTTTCCCCCGTTGCTACTTCCAGTGCTACGGCCTTGTATTTCCACTTATTGTTCTCACGGTGAGATGACGCATCAGTAAACCACACTCCTGTAAGATCACTGCCTTCTTTCAGAGGAGGTGCTTCTTGGATTGGAGATGGTCTGTTTGGTGGGGATTGGAACAATAGGGCACCATCTATATCCTTCTGGAGCTTGGATACTTTGATACTACCTTCAGAGATTGGCATGATATCATTAATGCCTTCTAAATAAGCATACCACTTTCGAACTGTGGGTTTCTGGGCAATGCCGGCTGGTGGTGCTGTCCCTTTACGGACCACGTCTAGGAGACGAAAAGGGCCCCGAACAATCACGCTCTGTTCTCTCCTTATCTGCTCTGCTCGTTGCAATGCTCGCACCAGGGACAGTAAACCCTTCTCTAGGTCTGAATATCTGCTCTCAGTATCATTAAAGGAGTGAGAGCTAAATTCTAATGGTCTCTCCGGTCCTGCTGGTCCCTTTTGCCATAAGTTACAATGAGAACCATGTTCGCTGGACCCCCATTCTACATGGACAGGGTCAGTTGGATGTATGGGGCCAAGTTGTTGGAATAACCTTAGCTCTTTTATTAGCAATTCCAGTGCATTAGTATGTTGTTCAGTCCACTCCCAGGATTTACCTTTTTTGAGCAAACAATAAAGGGGGCGAGCAATGATGGAAAAGCCAGGGATGTGTTTACGCCAATAACTTAAAGTTCCCAGAACTTGCTGTAACTCCTTCGTGCTGGAAGGATTCTGTCCATGTTCTATTTTTTTCAGGGTATCCTGAGGGACAGAAGCAGCTCCCTTAATCCACCAGACCCCCAGGAATTTAACTTCCTGTGCAGGTCCCTGACATTTTGAGTCTGGAATTTCCAATCCCAAATCTGATAATGTTTTTCGGATGTTTTGCATCATGTCTTGTACACTTTCTTGGCTCTCTCCCCCCCTATTAAGATGTCGTCAATATATTGGTATACTGTACATCCCTGTGAAACAGGAATCTCTGATAGCGCTTTAGCTAAAGCATTATGAGCAATGGTGGGGGAATGTTTGTATCCTTGTGGAAGTCGGTTAAAGGTATATTGGACTCCTTTCCACGTGAATGCAAACTGCGCTTTGTCTTGCTCAAGGAGGGGAATCATAAAAAACATGTCTTTTACATCTAAGGCAGCCATCCAAGGATGGGCAGCTCCTTTTATCATTGTCACAATTTCCGCGATACTCGGAACCGCAGCGGTCAGGGGTGCAGTGTTGGCGTTTAACTTTCGGTAATCTACTGTGAAACGCCATTGCCCGGTTGGTTTCTTTACTGGCCACACCGGTGAATTATAAGGCGAGTGAGTCCTCTGAATGATGTTTCTTTTTTCTAAATCTGATACCACCCCGTCTGCTCCTGCAAGTGCAGCTGCAGGCAGTGGGTACTGTCGGACGTTGGTAATTTTAGAGGGAGGCAAAGGTATAGATGTTTCTAATAGGCCCAGTTTAACTGCGTCTAATCCTTTTTTGCGTCCTGCAAAACTCCACGCAGTTCCATCCGGGAATTTCCACATTCGCCCACGCAGCACGTCAAATCCTAGGAGGTTAGAATGTGAGGCACCCACTAACACTTCTGCCCTAGTCATTCGCTGCTCTCCCGGCAACCAGAGGTTAATTTTTGCAGTGGGGCATGTTTTTACCACACCATCAATTCCTGTGAAGTTGACTCTGCGTCGGGTGGGATTTATACCTAGAAGTTGTGCTGTTTCGTTAGTGATTGCAGACATTTGGGCTCCAGTATCAATAATAAAATTTACCAATATCTTCCGGGGTCCAACAGGAATGATAATAATGGGTTCGGAGTCTTTATGAGAGAGCCATTGAATTGCTAGTACCTGCCGGACAGGGTGGCTCACTGCCCTCCCCGGGGATAGGAGTTTTTTGGCTGGGACTCTGTCAAATCAATCAAGTTACGTTCCGGTGCAGAAGGCACAATTTTCTCACGACTTGGGGATTCTCTGGTTAGACTTTTCTCCCCAGCCACATTATTCTTTCTAGTTAGAGATTGGACTAGTGTACGGAGGTCTCCCGTAGGGACACCGTGCAAGAATTGTCGGGGCACCCCTAATTGTAGGGCTTTACGCCACAACTCATTCCGGTCCTTATCAGGCTTAAACCTTTCCTCCGATTTAGGGTTTTTAGTGTGAGTTCGGACTTGGCGAACCTTTCGGGGGTGTTCGGAGGATTTCTCACTAGTTAGGCTGGCCCAGCCCATTCGGCGCCCATATTGATCTATTTCCTGTACATATTCATTCCAGGTGGGCATGTAGTGACGACGGCCCCGCCTATGAGCACCCCGAGCCTCTCGTATACGATCTTGAGTACGAACAAGGAACGGTTTCAGGCAATCGGGAAGACCACGGATGAGAGGGGCTAATCGATCGGGGTCGATAGGGGCTGACATTGGGGATTTCCGAAATTCCTCTCTGTCATACATGGCTTGCAGACAAGCTGCTTTCCGTACAGCCGCAAACAGATCAGAGTAGCCTGTAGCTCTAATCTCTAACGGCTCCCCCCTCTCTCGCGGATCCATACCCCCTGCCCAATAGGCTGCTCGAGCAGTTAGGGAATAATTATGATCCCCAGGCATAGTGGTTAAAAACACTCCTGGTCCCCAAGAGTCTCCTGCTTCTTCCTCACTCAGCATAATTCTGTCCCCCCCTTCAGAAGAAACTCGCCACACGTACTCAACAGCTGACTCTTCTGGTCGCCTCGAATATTTCTCCCTTATTTTTGTTAACTCGGTTGGTGTCCGTGGAACGGTACGCACAGTGGTGTGAATTTCATCATCGTCATCAACCGCAGCTTCAGTTTTAACCAGAGGACGTAAAGGAAAAACTTGGGATTTCAAAGTAAAAGTCCTTTCCTCCTCATCTTCTTCGTCATCCTCACTATTAGACAAAAAATCTCCGGTCTGGGTTCCGGAATTTGGATAACACATTAACTTACGAATCTGTTGGACCTGGGTCGAGGGCTGCATTTTATCTAAGAGCCCAGTCACCCTTTCTAATAATATTTTAAGTTGAGCATTCTGGTTTCCTAAACATTCATTCTCACTCACAAGCTTATCGACGTGAGTTCTTAATTTTTCTCCTGCCTCCTTTTGCAAGGCTAATGATGACTTCAGCACCTCATTCTCCGATTTCAGGGTTGCATATTCTACAGCTGAAATCAGATTAGGAGCAGGGGTTTCTCTAGCTTCTTGTTGTGCACAAGATAAACAGGCGCCTAACGCAGCACAAATCACACCCTTGCCTTTCCCCGCTCTGAGCTTCTGTGAAACCCGACACTCTTCAATACGTTCCACCACTTTCTCTTCATCCTTCCAAAATTTTTGGGCCCACTCCTTCCCAGCCTGGGAAGGGGCACAATCATATTTTTGCAGCAGTTTATCCATGGCAATCCTGCCGACTACGCCAAATTCTGTTGCGTGAAACGGGGCCAAGCGGTTTTGGCAGAAGATAAACCCCCTTGCGTTCTAACACTCCTCACCGAGGTGGGAGGCTAGGTGCGGCTAGGTTTAAATTCTGAGTGATGCCCAATTCAGCACTATCAGTCCAATCGCGTTTAATATGTATTAAACTACTACGATTTGGATACACTAATAGTGGACTGCACCTTCAGTCTAGTCGTGCTCCTGAACTAGCACGGCCTCTCTGTAGTTTTGGTCGCGTTCAGTGAGAAAGCGGAACGACTAGCTACTTAAACAGTGCAGTTTATTTAAACAACAGATATACAGGTTCTTTAGGATTGCCGGTGATAAATACACTGTCTGCAAAGCACGTGCAAATAAAGATATTGCTAAGTATACAAACGCGCGACAAAATTATAAACGATACAGCCTGGCTATAAACGTAGGGTAGAGATTCTCTAGAGAAATTTCTAAGTCCCCGAGAAAGCGCTCGGTGTAATCGAAGTCTTACCCAAAGGCGTCCCTATGGGGGGGAAGAAAGGCTCAGCCCGTCGACTGATCCCGGAAATCAGCGGTGGAATTCTTCGCGATGGTGTCTTCCCTGACATCCCCTCTCTCTTGGGCTATTTTTATATTATTTTTTTATCTTCAAAGTGGAGTTTGAGTGACTTTAGTCATACATACTTTTATTATGATTAATGTATTCAAGGAGGAGTGTTCACACCTCGGGGGCGGATAGCCTCCGGGATGGAGGTGTGTTTTGGTACATTGTGGTGAGCAAAGTTCGCACAAAAGGACAGCATTTCATCAACATTTGACGAAAGGTTGGCTCGGGTAGCGTGTAGGCCGCTTATCAGTTCCGTAGTACCATCTCGTCCCCATATCTGCTATTCGTCACAAGGGAAGGCCACGGAACAAGCGTGTTCCGTTCCATCCCTCGTGTAGTTTCGCAAACAACCTCGCGCAGGGAATCACAGATGTTGCATTCTTCGTGTGCTAGCTGTGGCTGTATTCTACCTCAGAAGCCTCTTGATTTTATGACTTTCCTTAATGTGTGAACAATGCTGTATTTTTGTATTCTTGGCCAATTTAGTAATTATTCCACATAATCCACCCCGTGACTACGGTCACTCAAGCTCCACGATAATCAATACTGATGGGGAATATCACATGTCCTCTTATGGCGAGGGATATCAAGTGCAAATACTTCTTGCGGGGTGATTAAGGGAGTTAAGCGTTTCATCATAATCCAAAGTCTAACATGCAAAACAATTGTCAAAGCAAAGCACAATACAGTGAGTACTAGTAGAACAACAACAGGATGGAGCATCTTGTTAAAAAGTCCTGTAGCTGTCGGTGACCATCCAAAGAGGGTGTCCCACCGTTCATGTCCACCGTCTCTCTTGACCCTTTCCAGTACATGGTGTATTTCTTCAACATCATGATGGACAGTAATCAGAGTTCTTTGTCCATTTTCTTGGGCCTCTTTCAACAATCGCTTCAATTCATCGTGTTGTAGCAACTTCCTCACTAGTGAGAGATTCATTCCGATAGGGGTAGGCAGCAAATCTCGAATCAATGTGTAATTAGATTGTAGCAATTGAAAAGACGTAACAGGAGCTGAATAACTGAAGTCACATCCAATGATGTTAGTAAAGTTACAAACACAAAGATTTGAGTTATTACTTATATCTACTGCTATGTCATCTACGAATACAAAAGTACAGGGAGACCTCATGCAAACACACCCTTTCCCAATATATACAAGCACAGTTTCTGGGGTTTCATCAGGTTGTATCTCAAAATGACAAACATTCTGGTTGGTGTCAAGACAAATGTCTTGTGCCTTGAGAGTATTACTCTCACAAATGAATCCTTGTTGATCTCGTGAAATGCATGCTTCAACATCAACAGTTTGCCATTTATTCTCGTTTTGTTGTGCCCACACTCTATGCTCTACCGGATGGAGTATAGCTCCATGGTGATTCAACCCCAGTGCGATGATTGGGTATATGGTGTATACTGAGGCATTGCGTATCGTTAAGACAAAAGCTGTGGCTTTGCTCTCAGTGGGGTCATAGGTGAAATTAACCAGATACCACCAGGATTGAAATTTTCTCTCAAACTCAATTGCATTATCCCATATTACTTTTCGAATTTCAGTGGGCAAGGTGCCTTCTTCACCTTCCCTTATAATTGCGGCTGTCATAGATTGCATCCACAGTTGGGCTTGGATACAACTAAGGGCCAAGGAAACATTGTTTGGGGTTGTACCAAGTGCATTTGTGATCAGCTGATGGTCTTTTTCACCTGTTTCCTCCCACTGAGGCAATATATTCGATAAAAGCCATTGGTGATTTCCCAATGCTGATAGAGAGGACTGTAGAGGATGTTTTAATTTGTCTAGATCACTAGTAGTTGTGACTAGTTTGTTTGCAAGTATCTCAGCATCTGTACTATTTAAGACTCCCAGTCCTGTTCCTAAGATACCAGTCACCTCTCTCTTCAGTCGTTGTGAGGTGTCAACAGTTCGCCGGCCTAACCATGCTGACCATCCTGCATAAGATGTACTCAGGAATGGTGAGCAGGTGGGTTTGATCGCAGAGATATTAATCTGCATTGACAATTCTACTCGTTTGAGGGAATATGTTGGGTTAAACGGTATTTGTTGTTGACCTGTGTGTTTAATGGCATAAGGGCCAATGTTAAAGGTGTAAGGAGTTAGACTAATGGAGGGCTGAGTAGCTACACCCTTGAAAGTTTGTGGGGGTGTAGGTTTTGGGTTCATTTCAACAGGTTCAGATGTATTTGAGTCAATCATAAATTCAAATAACAATTCCGTGCCCCTGTAGCCCCAAATACAATATACTATGATAGGTTTGATAAAGGTGAAGTTGTGCCAGCAATCTGAGTTTGGCTCTATAATTTTGTAACAATCAATCAGTGTTATATTTGTCCGGTTTAGTAGAGTCTACATGGATGGTTTCAATTACAGTTGGTCTATGGTGAGCAGACCCATTGATTACTCGGCAGCTAATTTGTATTTTCTTTCCTGGGACGGCTTCAAGCTTAGCCATTTGGAGTGAGTCTTTCCAACTCCATTTATCTCTGGAATATACTTCACTTCCTTGTATAACCAGAGTGGAGAGATTTAAATCCCTCATGTTTTCTAGTGTCTCAGTGCTTGCAGTGTATCGTGACAGTGCATTATCCCAAAGCTCATCATCAAGGGGCAGATTCTTAAGTCCGCTCAATAAGGTGTCATTATCGGGGGTTTCAGATAGTGGCAGTGGAACCAGACTAGTCTGTGGAGTTGAGTCAGGTTCGACTTTATCTATGCTTTGATCTATCTCATGTTTTGAAAACACCTCATTTTCATGTAGGACTACAGTGGCCAGGCTCAATTTTCCTTTTCCTGTTCCTGCCATCGCATTGTGTTTTACATAAGCTTGAGACCACGGCCATTCTGGGTCTCTTTGACTACAAACAACAGGGAGTAAAAAGATAAAACTGAATAGCATCAATTCCATCTGCCAATTCGTCATTCTAAAATTTAGGCCTCCAGATGGCCATACATAACAAAAATAATATTATTGCCAGGATCAATGTCAGGATTCCCTGGAGACACTCGAGGTTAGCGTAGGCCAATGCGTCTGTCCACGTACAGTTCTTCCGAGGTTCCTGTAAGACACAAAGGAAAAGAAAATCTGCTCGGTCTCATTTGACCGACGGGGTTAAAAAGAGGGCGAGATCCACCGGGTGCTGATCCGGTGTATCTTCCCTGAACAGTCTTTGGCTTCCCGTGCATGGGGGTTTTTGGGAGTAGCTAACACCATTGGTACTGTGCCAATTTGAGGCATTTTCATTAACACAGGTTGCCCAGGGTGAAATTGTCCCAGGTATTTTCGTGGTTCATTGGGAACTTTTGGAGTGATGATATCAGCAGATACACAGAAAGCTTTCATTTTAGGACAGCCATCTCCACTCCATCTGTTATTTAATTGATAGATGGCATCATCCAATCGCAAATGCCAACCAGGTTCATGAGTTTTTGCAAAACGCTTAACCAATCCATTGGTGCGTTCAACAATGCCATTAGCCTGAGGATAATAGGGAGTATGAAATACCCATCGAATCCCTTCTTCTTTGGCCCAATCTTGTACCACTGTAGCGGTAAAGTGTGAACCGTTATCACTTTGGATTTCCTCAGGAAGGGGAAGTGTGCTGAACCACCCTTTTAGGCCTTTCACTGTGTTGTTCCCGGTAGCTGATTTGAAGCTGGTGGCCATAGCGAGGCCAGAGATAATCTCCACTCCGACTAGGACGTATCTTTTCTCACCTGATGATCTCAAGGGCCCAATATAATCAATTTGCCATGAATGCCACAATGTTTTCTTGTCCCGAATGTGTAAAGGAGGCGCCTTACTCGGATGATCTTTATTGAGTCGTAGGCGACATTGTGAACAGGCGGTTACTACTTGTTCACACAGCTTAACCGACACAGGCCACCCCCGGGCTAGACCTTCCTGATACAGATCAGCACGGCCTGTATGGCCACGCTTAATATGTAACCATTCGAGTAAGCGTTCCCATTCCCGACCATCATCTACAATGTCAATTTGCTGCAACCGCGTGAGGCTATCTACCTGTTGGTTGAATTGAGCAGTGATCGAGTTCGAACGATCATGGCCTTTTACCCAACCAACGTGCAATGTTCTCTGTCCTCCCATTTCCAACAGTTGCTTCCAACTCTCTGTCTCCCAGATTGGGACTCTATTCACCTGCCAATCATTGGCTGCCCAGTGTCCAATCCATTCAGTGGCTCCTTTAAAAACAGCATATGAGTCAGTGTAAATGTAAGTAGCCCCACGTTGTGCAGCTAGTAGGACGGCTCTGAGTTCCCCTACTTGTGCGCTACCTTCTCCTGTTTCAATTGCTCTTTCCCCCATTGCTACTTCCAGTGCTACGGCCTTGTATTTCCACTTATTGTTCTCACGGTGAGATGACGCATCAGTAAACCACACTCCTGTAAGATCACTGCCTTCTTTCAGAGGAGGTGCTTCTTGGATTGGAGATGGTCTGTTTGGTGGGGATTGGAACAATAGGGCACCATCTATATCCTTCTGGAGCTTGGATACTTTGATACTACCTTCAGAGATTGGCATGATATCATTAATGCCTTCTAAATAAGCATACCACTTTCGAACTGTGGGTTTCTGGGCAATGCCGGCTGGTGGTGCTGTCCCTTTACGGACCACATCTAGGAGACGAAAAGGGCCCCGAACAATCACGCTCTGTTCTCTCCTTATCTGCTCTGCTCGTTGCAATGCTCGCACCAGGGACAGTAAACCCTTCTCTAGGTCTGAATATCTGCTCTCAGTATCATTAAAGGAGTGAGAGCTAAATTCTAATGGTCTCTCCGGTCCTGCTGGTCCCTTTTGCCATAAGTTACAATGAGAGCCATGTTCGCTGGACCCCCATTCTACATGGACAGGGTCAGTTGGATGTATGGGGCCAAGTTGTTGGAATAACCTTAGCTCTTTTATTAGCAATTCCAGTGCATTAGTATGTTGTTCAGTCCACTCCCAGGATTTACCTTTTTTGAGCAAACAATAAAGGGGGCGAGCAATGATGGAAAAGCCAGGGATGTGTTTACGCCAATAACTTAAAGTTCCCAGAACTTGCTGTAACTCCTTCGTGCTGGAAGGATTCTGTCCATGTTCTATTTTTTTCAGGGTATCCTGAGGGACAGAAGCAGCTCCCTTAATCCACCAGACCCCCAGGAATTTAACTTCCTGTGCAGGTCCCTGACATTTTGAGTCTGGAATTTCCAATCCCAAATCTGATAATGTTTTTCGGATGTTTTGCATCATGTCTTGTACACTTTCTTGGCTCTCTCCCCCCCTATTAAGATGTCGTCAATATATTGGTATACTGTACATCCCTGTGAAACAGGAATCTCTGATAGCGCTTTAGCTAAAGCATTATGAGCAATGGTGGGGGAATGTTTGTATCCTTGTGGAAGTCGGTTAAAGGTATATTGGACTCCTTTCCACGTGAATGCAAACTGCGCTTTGTCTTGCTCAAGGAGGGGAATCATAAAAAACATGTCTTTTACATCTAAGGCAGCCATCCAAGGATGGGCAGCTCCTTTTATCATTGTCACAATTTCCGCGATACTCGGAACCGCAGCGGTCAGGGGTGCAGCGTTGGCGTTTAACTTTCGGTAATCTACTGTGAAACGCCATTGCCCGGTTGGTTTCTTTACTGGCCACACCGGTGAATTATAAGGCGAGTGAGTCCTCTTAATGATGTTTCTTTTTTCTAAATCTGATACCACCCCGTCTGCTCCTGCAAGTGCAGCTGCAGGCAGTGGGTACTGTCGGACGTTGGTAATTTTAGAGGGAGGCAAAGGTATAGATGTTTCTAATAGGCCCAGTTTAACTGTGTCTAATCCTTTTTTGCGTCCTGCAAAACTCCACACAGTTCCATCCGGGAATTTCCACATTCGCCCACGCAGCACGTCAAATCCTAGGAGGTTAGAATGTGAGGCACCCACTAACACTTCTGCCCTAGTCATTCGCTGCTCTCCTGGCAACCAGAGGTTAATTTTTGCAGTGGGGCATGTTTTTACCACACCATCAATTCCTGTGAAGTTGACTCTGCGTCGGGTGGGATTTATACCTAGAAGTTGTGCTGTTTCGTTAGTGATTGCAGACATTTGGGCTCCAGTATCAATAATAAAATTTACCAATATCTTCCGGGGTC
Source organism: Larus michahellis (assembly GCF_964199755.1). Lineage (NCBI taxonomy): Eukaryota > Metazoa > Chordata > Aves > Charadriiformes > Laridae > Larus > Larus michahellis. The sequence goes on from NW_027436071.1 coordinate 123,853, forward strand.
CAACAGGAATGATAATAACGGGTTCGGAGTCTTTATGAGAGAGCCATTGAATTGCTAGTACCTGCCGGACAGGGTGGCTCACTGCCCTCCCCGGGGATAGGAGTTTTTTGGCTGGGACTCTGTCAAATCAATCAAGTTACGTTCCGGTGCAGAAGGCACAATTTTCTCACGACTTGGGGATTCTCTGGTTAGACTTTTCTCCCCAGCCACATTATTCTTTCTAGTTAGAGATTGGACTAGTGTACGGAGGTCTCCCGTAGGGACACCGTGCAAGAATTGTCGGGGCACCCCTAATTGTAGGGCTTTACGCCACAACTCATTCCGGTCCTTATCAGGCTTAAACCTTTCCTCCGATTTAGGGTTTTTAGTGTGAGTTCGGACTTGGCGAACCTTTCGGGGGTGTTCGGAGGATTTCTCACTAGTTAGGCTGGCCCAGCCCATTCGGCGCCCATATTGATCTATTTCCTGTACATATTCATTCCAGGTGGGCATGTAGTGACGACGGCCCCGCCTATGAGCACCCCGAGCCTCTCGTATACGATCTTGAGTACGAACAAGGAACGGTTTCAGGCAATCGGGAAGACCACGGATGAGAGGGGCTAATCGATCGGGGTCGATAGGGGCTGACATTGGGGATTTCCGAAATTCCTCTCTGTCATACATGGCTTGCAGACAAGCTGCTTTCCGTACAGCCGCAAACAGATCAGAGTAGCCTGTAGCTCTAATCTCTAACGGCTCCCCCCTCTCTCGCGGATCCATACCCCCTGCCCAATAGGCTGCTCGAGCAGTTAGGGAATAATTATGATCCCCAGGCATAGTGGTTAAAAACACTCCTGGTCCCCAAGAGTCTCCTGCTTCTTCCTCACTCAGCATAATTCTGTCCCCCCCTTCAGAAGAAACTCGCCACACGTACTCAACAGCTGACTCTTCTGGTCGCCTCGAATATTTCTCCCTTATTTTTGTTAACTCGGTTGGTGTCCGTGGAACGGTACGCACAGTGGTGTGAATTTCATCATCGTCATCAACCGCAGCTTCAGTTTTAACCAGAGGACGTAAAGGAAAAACTTGGGATTTCAAAGTAAAAGTCCTTTCCTCCTCATCTTCTTCGTCATCCTCGCTATTAGACAAAAAATCTCCGGTCTGGGTTCCGGAATTTGGATAACACATTAACTTACGAATCTGTTGGACCTGGGTCGAGGGCTGCATTTTATCTAAGAGCCCAGTCACCCTTTCTAATAATATTTTAAGTTGAGCATTCTGGTTTCCTAAACGTTCATTCTCACTCACAAGCTTATCGACGTGAGTTCTTAATTTTTCTCCTGTCTCCTTTTGCAAGGCTAATGATGACTTCAGCACCTCATTCTCCGATTTCAGGGTTGCATATTCTACAGCTGAAATCAGATTAGGAGCAGGGGTTTCTCTAGCTTCTTGTTGTGCACAAGATAAACAGGCGCCTAACGCAGCACAAATCACACCCTTGCCTTTCCCCGCTCTGAGCTTCTGTGAAACCCGACACTCTTCAATACGTTCCACCACTTTCTCTTCATCCTTCCAAAATTTTTGGGCCCACTCCTTCCCAGCCTGGGAAGGGGCACAATCATATTTTTGCAGCAGTTTATCCATGGCAATCCTGCCGACTACGCCAAATTCTGTTGCGTGAAACGGGGCCAAGCGGTTTTGGCAGAAGATAAACCCCCTTGCGTTCTAACACTCCTCACCGAGGTGGGAGGCTAGGTGCGGCTAGGTTTAAATTCTGAGTGATGCCCAATTCAGCACTATCAGTCCAATCGCGTTTAATATGTATTAAACTACTACGATTTGGATACACTAATAGTGGACTGCACCTTCAGTCTAGTCGTGCTCCTGAACTAGCACGGCCTCTCTGTAGTTTTGGTCGCGTTCAGTGAGAAAGCGGAACGACTAGCTACTTAAACAGTGCAGTTTATTTAAACAACAGATATACAGGTTCTTTAGGATTGCCGGTGATAAATACACTGTCTGCAAAGCACGTGCAAATAAAGATATTGCTAAGTATACAAACGCGCGACAAAATTATAAACGATACAGCCTGGCTATAAACGTAGGGTAGAGATTCTCTAGAGAAATTTCTAAGTCCCCGAGAAAGCGCTCGGTGTAATCGAAGTCTTACCCAAAGGCGTCCCTATGGGGGGGAAGAAAGGCTCAGCCCGTCGACTGATCCCGGAAATCAGCGGTGGAATTCTTCGCGATGGTGTCTTCCCTGACATCCCCTCTCTCTTGGGCTATTTTTATATTATTTTTTTATCTTCAAAGTGGAGTTTGAGTGACTTTAGTCATACATACTTTTATTATGATTAATGTATTCAAGGAGGAGTGTTCACACCTCGGGGGCGGATAGCCTCCGGGATGGAGGTGTGTTTTGGTACATTGTGGTGAGCAAAGTTCGCACAAAAGGACAGCATTTCATCAACATTTGACGAAAGGTTGGCTCGGGTAGCGTGTAGGCCGCTTATCAGTTCCGTAGTACCATCTCGTCCCCATATCTGCTATTCGTCACAAGGGAAGGCCACGGAACAAGCGTGTTCCGTTCCATCCCTCGTGTAGTTTCGCAAACAACCTCGCGCAGGGAATCACAGATGTTGCATTCTTCGTGTGCTAGCTGTGGCTGTATTCTACCTCAGAAGCCTCTTGATTTTATGACTTTCCTTAATGTGTGAACAATGCTGTATTTTTGTATTCTTGGCCAATTTAGTAATTATTCCACATAATCCACCCCGTGACTACAGTCACTCAAGCTCCACGATAATCAATACTGATGGGGAATATCACATGTCCTCTTATGGCGAGGGATATCAAGTGCAAATACTTCTTGCGGGGTGATTAAGCGAGTTAAGCGTTTCATCATAATCCAAAGTCTAACATGCAAAACAATTGTCAAAGCAAAGCACAATACAGTGAGTACTAGTAGAACAACAACAGGATGGAGCATCTTGTTAAAAAGTCCTGTAGCTGTCGGTGACCATCCAAAGAGGGTGTCCCACCGTTCATGTCCACCGTCTCTCTTGACCCTTTCCAGTACATGGTGTATTTCTTCAACCTCATGATGGACAGTAATCAGAGTTCTTTGTCCATTTTCTTGGGCCTCTTTCAACAATCGCTTCAATTCATCGTGTTGTAGCAACTTCCTCACTAGTGAGAGATTCATTCCGATAGGGGTAGGCAGCAAATCTCGAATCAATGTGTAATTAGATTGTAGCAATTGAAAAGACGTAACAGGAGCTGAATAACTGAAGTCACATCCAATGATGTTAGTAAAGTTACAAACACAAAGATTTGAGTTATTACTTATATCTACTGCTATGTCATCTACGAATACAAAAGTACAGGGAGACCTCATGCAAACACACCCTTTCCCAATATATACAAGCACAGTTTCTGGGGTTTCATCAGGTTGTATCTCAAAATGACAAACATTCTGGTTGGTGTCAAGACAAATGTCTTGTGCCTTGAGAGTATTACTCTCACAAATGAATCCTTGTTGATCTCGTGAAATGCATGCTTCAACATCAACAGTTTGCCATTTATTCTCGTTTTGTTGTGCCCACACTCTATGCTCTACCGGATGGAGTATAGCTCCATGGTGATTCAACCCCAGTGCGATGATTGGGTATATGGTGTATACTGAGGCATTGCGTATCGTTAAGACAAAAGCTGTGGCTTTGCTCTCAGTGGGATCATAGGTGAAATTAACCAGATACCACCAGGACTGAAATTTTCTCTCAAACTCAATTGCATTATCCCATATTACTTTTCGAATTTCAGTGGGCAAGGTGCCTTCTTCACCTTCCCTTATAATTGCGGCTGTCATAGATTGCATCCACAGTTGGGCTTGGATACAACTAAGGGCCAAGGAAACATTGTTTTGGGTTGTACCAAGTGCATTTGTGATCAGCTGATGGTCTTTTTCACCTGTTTCCTCCCACTGAGGCAATATATTCGATAAAAGCCATTGGTGATTTCCCAATGCTGATAGAGAGGACTGTAGAGGATGTTTTAATTTGTCTAGATCACTAGTAGTTGTGACTAGTTTGTTTGCAAGTATCTCAGCATCTGTACTATTTAAGACTCCCAGTCCTGTTCCTAAGATACCAGTCACCTCTCTCTTCAGTCGTTGTGAGGTGTCAACAGTTCGCCGGCCTAACCATGCTGACCATCCTGCATAAGATGTACTCAGGAATGGTGAGCAGGTGGGTTTGATCGCAGAGATATTAATCTGCATTGACAATTCTACTCGTTTGAGGGAATATGTTGGGTTAAACGGTATTTGTTGTTGACCTGTGTGTTTAATGGCATAAGGGCCAATGTTAAAGGTGTAAGGAGTTAGACTAATGGAGGGCTGAGTAGCTACACCCTTGAAAGTTTGTGGGGGTGTAGGTTTTGGGTTCATTTCAACAGGTTCAGATGTATTTGAGTCAATCATAAATTCAAATAACAATTCCGTGCCCCTGTAGCCCCAAATACAATATACTATGATAGGTTTGATAAAGGTGAAGTTGTGCCAGCAATCTGAGTTTGGCTCTATAATTTTGTAACAATCAATCAGTGTTATGTTTGTCCGGTTTAGTAGAGTCTACATGGATGGTTTCAATTACAGTTGGTCTATGGTGAGCAGACCCATTGATTACTCGGCAGCTAATTTGTATTTTCTTTCCTGGGACGGCTTCAAGCTTAGCCATTTGGAGTGAGTCTTTCCAACTCCATTTATCTCTGGAATATACTTCACTTCCTTGTATGACCAGAGTGGAGAGATTTAAATCCCTCATGTTTTCTAGTGTCTCAGTGCTTGCAGTGTATCGTGACAGTGCATTATCCCAAAGCTCATCATCAAGGGGCAGATTCTTAAGTCCGCTCAATAAGGTGTCATTATCGGGGGTTTCAGATAGTGGCAGTGGAACCAGACTAGTCTGTGGAGTTGAGTCAGGTTCGACTTTATCTATGCTTTGATCTATCTCATGTTTTGAAAACACCTCATTTTCATGTAGGACTACAGTGGCCAGGCTCAATTTTCCTTTTCCTGTTCCTGCCATCGCATTGTGTTTTACATAAGCTTGAGACCACGGCCATTCTGGGTCTCTTTGACTACAAACAACAGGGAGTAAAAAGATAAAACTGAATAGCATCAATTCCATCTGCCAATTCGTCATTCTAAAATTTAGGCCTCCAGATGGCCATACATAACAAAAATAATATTATTGCCAGGATCAATGTCAGGATTCCCTGGAGACACTCGAGGTTAGCGTAGGCCAATGCGTCTGTCCACGTACAGTTCTTCCGAGGTTCCTGTAAGACACAAAGGAAAAGAAAATCTGCTCGGTCTCATTTGACCGACGGGGTTAAAAAGAGGGCGAGATCCACCGGGTGCTGATCCGGTGTATCTTCCCTGAACAGTCTTTGGCTTCCCGTGCATGGGGGTTTTTGGGAGTAGCTAACACCATTGGTACTGTGCCAATTTGAGGCATTTTCACTAACACAGGTTGCCCAGGGTGAAATTGTCCCAGGTATTTTCGTGGTTCATTGGGAACTTTTGGAGTGATGATATCAGCAGATACACAGAAAGCTTTCATTTTAGGACAGCCATCTCCACTCCATCTGTTATTTAATTGATAGATGGCATCATCCAATGGCAAATGCCAACCAGGTTCATGAGTTTTTGCAAAACGCTTAACCAATCCATTGGTGCGTTCAACAATGCCATTAGCCTGAGGATAATAGGGAGTATGAAATACCCATCGAATCCCTTCTTCTTTGGCCCAATCTTGTACCACTGTAGCGGTAAAGTGTGAACCGTTATCACTTTGGATTTCCTCAGGAAGGGGAAGTGTGCTGAACCACCCTTTTAGGCCTTTCACTGTGTTGTTCCCGGTAGCTGATTTGAAGCTGGTGGCCATAGCGAGGCCAGAGATAATCTCCACTCCGACTAGGACGTATCTTTTCTCACCTGATGATCTCAAGGGCCCAATATAATCAATTTGCCATGAATGCCACAATGTTTTCTTGTCCCGAATGTGTAAAGGAGGCGCCTTACTCGGATGATCTTTATTGAGTCGTAGGCGACATTGTGAACAGGCGGTTACTACTTGTTCACACAGCTTAACCGACACAGGCCACCCCCGGGCTAGACCTTCCTGATACAGATCAGCACGGCCTGTATGGCCACGCTTAATATGTAACCATTCGAGTAAGCGTTCCCATTCCCGACCATCATCTACAATGTCAATTTGCTGCAACCGCGTGAGGCTATCTACCTGTTGGTTGAATTGAGCAGTGATCGAGTTCGAACGATCATGGCCTTTTACCCAACCAACGTGCAATGTTCTCTGTCCTCCCATTTCCAACAGTTGCTTCCAACTCTCTGTCTCCCAGATTGGGACTCTATTCACCTGCCAATCATTGGCTGCCCAGTGTCCAATCCATTCAGTGGCTCCTTTAAAAACAGCATATGAGTCAGTGTAAATGTAAGTAGCCCCACGTTGTGCAGCTAGTAGGACGGCTCTGAGTTCCCCTACTTGTGCGCTACCTTCTCCTGTTTCAATTGCTCTTTCCCCCGTTGCTACTTCCAGTGCTACGGCCTTGTATTTCCACTTATTGTTCTCACGGTGAGATGACGCATCAGTAAACCACACTCCTGTAAGATCACTGCCTTCTTTCAGAGGAGGTGCTTCTTGGATTGGAGATGGTCTGTTTGGTGGGGATTGGAACAATAGGGCACCATCTATATCCTTCTGGAGCTTGGATACTTTGATACTACCTTCAGAGATTGGCATGATATCATTAATGCCTTCTAAATAAGCATACCACTTTCGAACTGTGGGTTTCTGGGCAATGCCGGCTGGTGGTGCTGTCCCTTTACGGACCACATCTAGGAGACGAAAAGGGCCCCGAACAATCACGCTCTGTTCTCTCCTTATCTGCTCTGCTCGTTGCAATGCTCGCACCAGGGACAGTAAACCCTTCTCTAGGTCTGAATATCTGCTCTCAGTATCATTAAAGGAGTGAGAGCTAAATTCTAATGGTCTCTCCGGTCCTGCTGGTCCCTTTTGCCATAAGTTACAATGAGAACCATGTTCGCTGGACCCCCATTCTACATGGACAGGGTCAGTTGGATGTATGGGGCCAAGTTGTTGGAATAACCTTAGCTCTTTTATTAGCAATTCCAGTGCATTAGTATGTTGTTCAGTCCACTCCCAGGATTTACCTTTTTTGAGCAAACAATAAAGGGGGCGAGCAATGATGGAAAAGCCAGGGATGTGTTTACGCCAATAACTTAAAGTTCCCAGAACTTGCTGTAACTCCTTCGTGCTGGAAGGATTCTGTCCATGTTCTATTTTTTTCAGGGTATCCTGAGGGACAGAAGCAGCTCCCTTAATCCACCAGACCCCCAGGAATTTAACTTCCTGTGCAGGTCCCTGACATTTTGAGTCTGGAATTTCCAATCCCAAATCTGATAATGTTTTTCGGATGTTTTGCATCATGTCTTGTACACTTTCTTGGCTCTCTCCCCCCCTATTAAGATGTCGTCAATATATTGGTATACTGTACATCCCTGTGAAACAGGAATCTCTGATAGCGCTTTAGCTAAAGCATTATGAGCAATGGTGGGGGAATGTTTGTATCCTTGTGGAAGTCGGTTAAAGGTATATTGGACTCCTTTCCACGTGAATGCAAACTGCGCTTTGTCTTGCTCAAGGAGGGGAATCATAAAAAACATGTCTTTTACATCTAAGGCAGCCATCCAAGGATGGGCAGCTCCTTTTATCATTGTCACAATTTCCGCGATACTCGGAACCGCAGCGGTCAGGGGTGCAGCGTTGGCGTTTAACTTTCGGTAATCTACTGTGAAACGCCATTGCCCGGTTGGTTTCTTTACTGGCCACACCGGTGAATTATAAGGCGAGTGAGTCCTCTTAATGATGTTTCTTTTTTCTAAATCTGATACCACCCCGTCTGCTCCTGCAAGTGCAGCTGCAGGCAGTGGGTACTGTCGGACGTTGGTAATTTTAGAGGGAGGCAAAGGTATAGATGTTTCTAATAGGCCCAGTTTAACTGCGTCTAATCCTTTTTTGCGTCCTGCAAAACTCCACGCAGTTCCATCCGGGAATTTCCACATTCGCCCAAGCAGCACGTCAAATCCTAGGAGGTTAGAATGTGAGGCACCCACTAACACTTCTGCCCTAGTCATTCGCTGCTCTCCCGGCAACCAGAGGTTAATTTTTGCAGTGGGGCATGTTTTTACCACACCATCAATTCCTGTGAAGTTGACTCTGCGTCGGGTGGGATTTATACCTAGAAGTTGTGCTGTTTCGTTAGTGATTGCAGACATTTGGGCTCCAGTATCAATAATAAAATTTACCAATATCTTCCGGGGTCCAACAGGAATGATAATAACGGGTTCGGAGTCTTTATGAGAGAGCCATTGAATTGCTAGTACCTGCCGGACAGGGTGGCTCACTGCCCTCCCCGGGGATAGGAGTTTTTTGGCTGGGACTCTGTCAAATCAATCAAGTTACGTTCCGGTGCAGAAGGCACAATTTTCTCACGACTTGGGGATTCTCTGGTTAGACTTTTCTCCCCAGCCACATTATTCTTTCTAGTTAGAGATTGGACTAGTGTACGGAGGTCTCCCGTAGGGACACCGTGCAAGAATTGTCGGGGCACCCCTAATTGTAGGGCTTTACGCCACAACTCATTCCGGTCCTTATCAGGCTTAAACCTTTCCTCCGATTTAGGGTTTTTAGTGTGAGTTCGGACTTGGCGAACCTTTCGGGGGTGTTCGGAGGATTTCTCACTAGTTAGGCTGGCCCAGCCCATTCGGCGCCCATATTGATCTATTTCCTGTACATATTCATTCCAGGTGGGCATGTAGTGACGACGGCCCCGCCTATGAGCACCCCGAGCCTCTCGTATACGATCTTGAGTACGAACAAGGAACGGTTTCAGGCAATCGGGAAGACCACGGATGAGAGGGGCTAATCGATCGGGGTCGATAGGGGCTGACATTGGGGATTTCCGAAATTCCTCTCTGTCATACATGGCTTGCAGACAAGCTGCTTTCCGTACAGCCGCAAACAGATCAGAGTAGCCTGTAGCTCTAATCTCTAACGGCTCCCCCCTCTCTCGCGGATCCATACCCCCTGCCCAATAGGCTGCTCGAGCAGTTAGGGAATAATTATGATCCCCAGGCATAGTGGTTAAAAACACTCCTGGTCCCCAAGAGTCTCCTGCTTCTTCCTCACTCAGCATAATTCTGTCCCCCCCTTCAGAAGAAACTCGCCACACGTACTCAACAGCTGACTCTTCTGGTCGCCTCGAATATTTCTCCCTTATTTTTGTTAACTCGGTTGGTGTCCGTGGAACGGTACGCACAGTGGTGTGAATTTCATCATCGTCATCAACCGCAGCTTCAGTTTTAACCAGAGGACGTAAAGGAAAAACTTGGGATTTCAAAGTAAAAGTCCTTTCCTCCTCATCTTCTTCGTCATCCTCGCTATTAGACAAAAAATCTCCGGTCTGGGTTCCGGAATTTGGATAACACATTAACTTACGAATCTGTTGGACCTGGGTCGAGGGCTGCATTTTATCTAAGAGCCCAGTCACCCTTTCTAATAATATTTTAAGTTGAGCATTCTGGTTTCCTAAACATTCATTCTCACTCACAAGCTTATCGACGTGAGTTCTTAATTTTTCTCCTGTCTCCTTTTGCAAGGCTAATGATGACTTCAGCACCTCATTCTCCGATTTCAGGGTTGCATATTCTACAGCTGAAATCAGATTAGGAGCAGGGGTTTCTCTAGCTTCTTGTTGTGCACAAGATAAACAGGCGCCTAACGCAGCACAAATCACACCCTTGCCTTTCCCCGCTCTGAGCTTCTGTGAAACCCGACACTCTTCAATACGTTCCACCACTTTCTCTTCATCCTTCCAAAATTTTTGGGCCCACTCCTTCCCAGCCTGGGAAGGGGCACAATCATATTTTTGCAGCAGTTTATCCATGGCAATCCTGCCGACTACGCCAAATTCTGTTGCGTGAAACGGGGCCAAGCGGTTTTGGCAGAAGATAAACCCCCTTGCGTTCTAACACTCCTCACCGAGGTGGGAGGCTAGGTGCGGCTAGGTTTAAATTCTGAGTGATGCCCAATTCAGCACTATCAGTCCAATCGCGTTTAATATGTATTAAACTACTACGATTTGGATACACTAATAGTGGACTGCACCTTCAGTCTAGTCGTGCTCCTGAACTAGCACGGCCTCTCTGTAGTTTTGGTCGCGTTCAGTGAGAAAGCGGAACGACTAGCTACTTAAACAGTGCAGTTTATTTAAACAACAGATATACAGGTTCTTTAGGATTGCCGGTGATAAATACACTGTCTGCAAAGCACGTGCAAATAAAGATATTGCTAAGTATACAAACGCGCGACAAAATTATAAACGATACAGCCTGGCTATAAACGTAGGGTAGAGATTCTCTAGAGAAATTTCTAAGTCCCCGAGAAAGCGCTCGGTGTAATCGAAGTCTTACCCAAAGGCGTCCCTATGGGGGGGAAGAAAGGCTCAGCCCGTCGACTGATCCCGGAAATCAGCGGTGGAATTCTTCGCGATGGTGTCTTCCCTGACATCCCCTCTCTCTTGGGCTATTTTTATATTATTTTTTTATCTTCAAAGTGGAGTTTGAGTGACTTTAGTCATACATACTTTTATTATGATTAATGTATTCAAGGAGGAGTGTTCACACCTCGGGGGCGGATAGCCTCCGGGATGGAGGTGTGTTTTGGTACATTGTGGTGAGCAAAGTTCGCACAAAAGGACAGCATTTCATCAACATTTGACGAAAGGTTGGCTCGGGTAGCGTGTAGGCCGCTTATCAGTTCCGTAGTACCATCTCGTCCCCATATCTGCTATTCGTCACAAGGGAAGGCCACGGAACAAGCGTGTTCCGTTCCATCCCTCGTGTAGTTTCGCAAACAACCTCGCGCAGGGAATCACAGATGTTGCATTCTTCGTGTGCTAGCTGTGGCTGTATTCTACCTCAGAAGCCTCTTGATTTTATGACTTTCCTTAATGTGTGAACAATGCTGTATTTTTGTATTCTTGGCCAATTTAGTAATTATTCCACATAATCCACCCCGTGACTACAGTCACTCAAGCTCCACGATAATCAATACTGATGGGGAATATCACATGTCCTCTTATGGCGAGGGATATCAAGTGCAAATACTTCTTGCGGGGTGATTAAGCGAGTTAAGCGTTTCATCATAATCCAAAGTCTAACATGCAAAACAATTGTCAAAGCAAAGCACAATACAGTGAGTACTAGTAGAACAACAACAGGATGGAGCATCTTGTTAAAAAGTCCTGTAGCTGTCGGTGACCATCCAAAGAGGGTGTCCCACCATTCATGTCCACCGTCTCTCTTGACCCTTTCCAGTACATGGTGTATTTCTTCAACATCATGATGGACAGTAATCAGAGTTCTTTGTCCATTTTCTTGGGCCTCTTTCAACAATCGCTTCAATTCATCGTGTTGTAGCAACTTCCTCACTAGTGAGAGATTCATTCCGATAGGGGTAGGCAGCAAATCTCGAATCAATGTGTAATTAGATTGTAGCAATTGAAAAGACGTAACAGGAGCTGAATAACTGAAGTCACATCCAATGATGTTAGTAAAGTTACAAACACAAAGATTTGAGTTATTACTTATATCTACTGCTATGTCATCTACGAATACAAAAGTACAGGGAGACCTCATGCAAACACACCCTTTCCCAATATATACAAGCACAGTTTCTGGGGTTTCATCAGGTTGTATCTCAAAATGACAAACATTCTGGTTGGTGTCAAGACAAATGTCTTGTGCCTTGAGAGTATTACTCTCACAAATGAATCCTTGTTGATCTCGTGAAATGCATGCTTCAACATCAACAGTTTGCCATTTATTCTCGTTTTGTTGTGCCCACACTCTATGCTCTACCGGATGGAGTATAGCTCCATGGTGATTCAACCCCAGTGCGATGATTGGGTATATGGTGTATACTGAGGCATTGCGTATCGTTAAGACAAAAGCTGTGGCTTTGCTCTCAGTGGGATCATAGGTGAAATTAACCAGATACCACCAGGATTGAAATTTTCTCTCAAACTCAATTGCATTATCCCATATTACTTTTCGAATTTCAGTGGGCAAGGTGCCTTCTTCACCTTCACTTATAATTGCGGCTGTCATAGATTGCATCCACAGTTGGGCTTGGATACAACTAAGGGCCAAGGAAACATTGTTTGGGGTTGTACCAAGTGCATTTGTGATCAGCTGATGGTCTTTTTCACCTGTTTCCTCCCACTGAGGCAATATATTCGATAAAAGCCATTGGTGATTTCCCAATGCTGATAGAGAGGACTGTAGAGGATGTTTTAATTTGTCTAGATCACTAGTAGTTGTGACTAGTTTGTTTGCAAGTATCTCAGCATCTGTACTATTTAAGACTCCCAGTCCTGTTCCTAAGATACCAGTCACCTCTCTCTTCAGTCGTTGTGAGGTGTCAACAGTTCGCCGGCCTAACCATGCTGACCATCCTGCATAAGATGTACTCAGGAATGGTGAGCAGGTGGGTTTGATCGCAGAGATATTAATCTGCATTGACAATTCTACTCGTTTGAGGGAATATGTTGGGTTAAACGGTATTTGTTGTTGACCTGTGTGTTTAATGGCATAAGGGCCAATGTTAAAGGTGTAAGGAGTTAGACTAATGGAGGGCTGAGTAGCTACACCCTTGAAAGTTTGTGGGGGTGTAGGTTTTGGGTTCATTTCAACAGGTTCAGATGTATTTGAGTCAATCATAAATTCAAATAACAATTCCGTGCCCCTGTAGCCCCAAATACAATATACTATGATAGGTTTGATAAAGGTGAAGTTGTGCCAGCAATCTGAGTTTGGCTCTATAATTTTGTAACAATCAATCAGTGTTATATTTGTCCGGTTTAGTAGAGTCTACATGGATGGTTTCAATTACAGTTGGTCTATGGTGAGCAGACCCATTGATTACTCGGCAGCTAATTTGTATTTTCTTTCCTGGGACGGCTTCAAGCTTAGCCATTTGGAGTGAGTCTTTCCAACTCCATTTATCTCTGGAATATACTTCACTTCCTTGTATAACCAGAGTGGAGAGATTTAAATCCCTCATGTTTTCTAGTGTCTCAGTGCTTGCAGTGTATCGTGACAGTGCATTATCCCAAAGCTCATCATCAAGGGGCAGATTCTTAAGTCCGCTCAATAAGGTGTCATTATCGGGGGTTTCAGATAGTGGCAGTGGAACCAGACTAGTCTGTGGAGTTGAGTCAGGTTCGACTTTATCTATGCTTTGATCTATCTCATGTTTTGAAAACACCTCATTTTCATGTAGGACTACAGTGGCCAGGCTCAATTTTCCTTTTCCTGTTCCTGCCATCGCATTGTGTTTTACATAAGCTTGAGACCACGGCCATTCTGGGTCTCTTTGACTACAAACAACAGGGAGTAAAAAGATAAAACTGAATAGCATCAATTCCATCTGCCAATTCGTCATTCTAAAATTTAGGCCTCCAGATGGCCATACATAACAAAAATAATATTATTGCCAGGATCAATGTCAGGATTCCCTGGAGACACTCGAGGTTAGCGTAGGCCAATGCGTCTGTCCACGTACAGTTCTTCCGAGGTTCCTGTAAGACACAAAGGAAAAGAAAATCTGCTCGGTCTCATTTGACCGACGGGGTTAAAAAGAGGGCGAGATCCACCGGGTGCTGATCCGGTGTATCTTCCCTGAACAGTCTTTGGCTTCCCGTGCATGGGGGTTTTTGGGAGTAGCTAACACCATTGGTACTGTGCCAATTTGAGGCATTTTCACTAACACAGGTTGCCCAGGGTGAAATTGTCCCAGGTATTTTCGTGGTTCATTGGGAACTTTTGGAGTGATGATATCAGCAGATACACAGAAAGCTTTCATTTTAGGACAGCCATCTCCACTCCATCTGTTATTTAATTGATAGATGGCATCATCCAATGGCAAATGCCAACCAGGTTCATGAGTTTTTGCAAAACGCTTAACCAATCCATTGGTGCGTTCAACAATGCCATTAGCCTGAGGATAATAGGGAGTATGAAATACCCATCGAATCCCTTCTTCTTTGGCCCAATCTTGTACCACTGTAGCGGTAAAGTGTGAACCGTTATCACTTTGGATTTCCTCAGGAAGGGGAAGTGTGCTGAACCACCCTTTTAGGCCTTTCACTGTGTTGTTCCCGGTAGCTGATTTGAAGCTGGTGGCCATAGCGAGGCCAGAGATAATCTCCACTCCGACTAGGACGTATCTTTTCTCACCTGATGATCTCAAGGGCCCAATATAATCAATTTGCCATGAATGCCACAATGTTTTCTTGTCCCGAATGTGTAAAGGAGGCGCCTTACTCGGATGATCTTTATTGAGTCGTAGGCGACATTGTGAACAGGCGGTTACTACTTGTTCACACAGCTTAACCGACACAGGCCACCCCCGGGCTAGACCTTCCTGATACAGATCAGCACGGCCTGTATGGCCACGCTTAATATGTAACCATTCGAGTAAGCGTTCCCATTCCCGACCATCATCTACAATGTCAATTTGCTGCAACCGCGTGAGGCTATCTACCTGTTGGTTGAATTGAGCAGTGATCGAGTTCGAACGATCATGGCCTTTTACCCAACCGATGTGCAATGTTCTCTGTCCTCCCATTTCCAACAGTTGCTTCCAACTCTCTGTCTCCCAGATTGGGACTCTATTCACCTGCCAATCATTGGCTGCCCAGTGTCCAATCCATTCAGTGGCTCCTTTAAAAACAGCATATGAGTCAGTGTAAATGTAAGTAGCCCCACGTTGTGCAGCTAGTAGGACGGCTCTGAGTTCCCCTACTTGTGCGCTACCTTCTCCTGTTTCAATTGCTCTTTCCCCCGTTGCTACTTCCAGTGCTACGGCCTTGTATTTCCACTTATTGTTCTCACGGTGAGATGACGCATCAGTAAACCACACTCCTGTAAGATCACTGCCTTCTTTCAGAGGAGGTGCTTCTTGGATTGGAGATGGTCTGTTTGGTGGGGATTGGAACAATAGGGCACCATCTATATCCTTCTGGAGCTTGGATACTTTGATACTACCTTCAGAGATTGGCATGATATCATTAATGCCTTCTAAATAAGCATACCACTTTCGAACTGTGGGTTTCTGGGCAATGCCGGCTGGTGGTGCTGTCCCTTTACGGACCGCATCTAGGAGACGAAAAGGGCCCCGAACAATCACGCTCTGTTCTCTCCTTATCTGCTCTGCTCGTTGCAATGCTCGCACCAGGGACAGTAAACCCTTCTCTAGGTCTGAATATCTGCTCTCAGTATCATTAAAGGAGTGAGAGCTAAATTCTAATGGTCTCTCCGGTCCTGCTGGTCCCTTTTGCCATAAGTTACAATGAGAACCATGTTCGCTGGACCCCCATTCTACATGGACAGGGTCAGTTGGATGTATGGGGCCAAGTTGTTGGAATAACCTTAGCTCTTTTATTAGCAATTCCAGTGCATTAGTATGTTGTTCAGTCCACTCCCAGGATTTACCTTTTTTGAGCAAACAATAAAGGGGGCGAGCAATGATGGAAAAGCCAGGGATGTGTTTACGCCAATAACTTAAAGTTCCCAGAACTTGCTGTAACTCCTTCGTGCTGGAAGGATTCTGTCCATGTTCTATTTTTTTCAGGGTATCCTGAGGGACAGAAGCAGCTCCCTTAATCCACCAGACCCCCAGGAATTTAACTTCCTGTGCAGGTCCCTGACATTTTGAGTCTGGAATTTCCAATCCCAAATCTGATAATGTTTTTCGGATGTTTTGCATCATGTCTTGTACACTTTCTTGGCTCTCTCCCCCCCTATTAAGATGTCGTCAATATATTGGTATACTGTACATCCCTGTGAAACAGGAATCTCTGATAGCGCTTTAGCTAAAGCATTATGAGCAATGGTGGGGGAATGTTTGTATCCTTGTGGAAGTCGGTTAAAGGTATATTGGACTCCTTTCCACGTGAATGCAAACTGCGCTTTGTCTTGCTCAAGGAGGGGAATCATAAAAAACATGTCTTTTACATCTAAGGCAGCCATCCAAGGATGGGCAGCTCCTTTTATCATTGTCACAATTTCCGCGATACTCGGAACCGCAGCGGTCAGGGGTGCAGTGTTGGCGTTTAACTTTCGGTAATCTACTGTGAAACGCCATTGCCCGGTTGGTTTCTTTACTGGCCACACCGGTGAATTATAAGGCGAGTGAGTCCTCTTAATGATGTTTCTTTTTTCTAAATCTGATACCACCCCGTCTGCTCCTGCAAGTGCAGCTGCAGGCAGTGGGTACTGTCGGACGTTGGTAATTTTAGAGGGAGGCAAAGGTATAGATGTTTCTAATAGGCCCAGTTTAACTGTGTCTAATCCTTTTTTGCGTCCTGCAAAACTCCACGCAGTTCCATCCGGGAATTTCCACATTCGCCCACGCAGCACGTCAAATCCTAGGAGGTTAGAATGTGAGGCACCCACTAACACTTCTGCCCTAGTCATTCGCTGCTCTCCCGGCAACCAGAGGTTAATTTTTGCAGTGGGGCATGTTTTTACCACACCATCAATTCCTGTGAAGTTGACTCTGCGTCGGGTGGGATTTATACCTAGAAGTTGTGCTGTTTCGTTAGTGATTGCAGACATTTGGGCTCCAGTATCAATAATAAAATTTACCAATATCTTCCGGGGTCCAACAGGAATGATAATAACGGGTTCGGAGTCTTTATGAGAGAGCCATTGAATTGCTAGTACCTGCCGGACAGGGTGGCTCACTGCCCTCCCCGGGGATAGGAGTTTTTTGGCTGGGACTCTGTCAAATCAATCAAGTTACGTTCCGGTGCAGAAGGCACAATTTTCTCACGACTTGGGGATTCTCTGGTTAGACTTTTCTCCCCAGCCACATTATTCTTTCTAGTTAGAGATTGGACTAGTGTACGGAGGTCTCCCGTAGGGACACCGTGCAAGAATTGTCGGGGCACCCCTAATTGTAGGGCTTTACGCCACAACTCATTCCGGTCCTTATCAGGCTTAAACCTTTCCTCCGATTTAGGGTTTTTAGTGTGAGTTCGGACTTGGCGAACCTTTCGGGGGTGTTCGGAGGATTTCTCACTAGTTAGGCTGGCCCAGCCCATTCGGCGCCCATATTGATCTATTTCCTGTACATATTCATTCCAGGTGGGCATGTAGTGACGACGGCCCCGCCTATGAGCACCCCGAGCCTCTCGTATACGATCTTGAGTACGAACAAGGAACGGTTTCAGGCAATCGGGAAGACCACGGATGAGAGGGGCTAATCGATCGGGGTCGATAGGGGCTGACATTGGGGATTTCCGAAATTCCTCTCTGTCATACATGGCTTGCAGACAAGCTGCTTTCCGTACAGCCGCAAACAGATCAGAGTAGCCTGTAGCTCTAATCTCTAATGGCTCCCCCCTCTCTCGCGGATCCATACCCCCTGCCCAATAGGCTGCTCGAGCAGTTAGGGAATAATTATGATCCCCAGGCATAGTGGTTAAAAACACTCCTGGTCCCCAAGAGTCTCCTGCTTCTTCCTCACTCAGCATAATTCTGTCCCCCCCTTCAGAAGAAACTCGCCACACGTACTCAACAGCTGACTCTTCTGGTCGCCTCGAATATTTCTCCCTTATTTTTGTTAACTCGGTTGGTGTCCGTGGAACGGTACGCACAGTGGTGTGAATTTCATCATCGTCATCAACCGCAGCTTCAGTTTTAACCAGAGGACGTAAAGGAAAAACTTGGGATTTCAAAGTAAAAGTCCTTTCCTCCTCATCTTCTTCGTCATCCTCGCTATTAGACAAAAAATCTCCGGTCTGGGTTCCGGAATTTGGATAACACATTAACTTACGAATCTGTTGGACCTGGGTCGAGGGCTGCATTTTATCTAAGAGCCCAGTCACCCTTTCTAATAATATTTTAAGTTGAGCATTCTGGTTTCCTAAACATTCATTCTCACTCACAAGCTTATCGACGTGAGTTCTTAATTTTTCTCCTGTCTCCTTTTGCAAGGCTAATGATGACTTCAGCACCTCATTCTCCGATTTCAGGGTTGCATATTCTACAGCTGAAATCAGATTAGGAGCAGGGGTTTCTCTAGCTTCTTGTTGTGCACAAGATAAACAGGCGCCTAACGCAGCACAAATCACACCCTTGCCTTTCCCCGCTCTGAGCTTCTGTGAAACCCGACACTCTTCAATACGTTCCACCACTTTCTCTTCATCCTTCCAAAATTTTTGGGCCCACTCCTTCCCAGCCTGGGAAGGGGCACAATCATATTTTTGCAGCAGTTTATCCATGGCAATCCTGCCGACTACGCCAAATTCTGTTGCGTGAAACGGGGCCAAGCGGTTTTGGCAGAAGATAAACCCCCTTGCGTTCTAACACTCCTCACCGAGGTGGGAGGCTAGGTGCGGCTAGGTTTAAATTCTGAGTGATGCCCAATTCAGCACTATCAGTCCAATCGCGTTTAATATGTATTAAACTACTACGATTTGGATACACTAATAGTGGACTGCACCTTCAGTCTAGTCGTGCTCCTGAACTAGCACGGCCTCTCTGTAGTTTTGGTCGCGTTCAGTGAGAAAGCGGAACGACTAGCTACTTAAACAGTGCAATTTATTTAAACAACAGATATACAGGTTCTTTAGGATTGCCGGTGATAAATACACTGTCTGCAAAGCACGTGCAAATAAAGATATTGCTAAGTATACAAACGCGCGACAAAATTATAAACGATACAGCCTGGCTATAAACGTAGGGTAGAGATTCTCTAGAGAAATTTCTAAGTCCCCGAGAAAGCGCTCGGTGTAATCGAAGTCTTACCCAAAGGCGTCCCTATGGGGGGGAAGAAAGGCTCAGCCCGTCGACTGATCCCGGAAATCAGCGGTGGAATTCTTCGCGATGGTGTCTTCCCTGACATCCCCTCTCTCTTGGGCTATTTTTATATTATTTTTTTATCTTCAAAGTGGAGTTTGAGTGACTTTAGTCATACATACTTTTATTATGATTAATGTATTCGAGGAGGAGTGTTCACACCTCGGGGGCGGATAGCCTCCGGGATGGAGGTGTGTTTTGGTACATTGTGGTGAGCAAAGTTCGCACAAAAGGACAGCATTTCATCAACATTTGACGAAATGTTGGCTCGGGTAGCGTGTAGGCCGCTTATCAGTTCCGTAGTACCATCTCGTCCCCATATCTGCTATTCGTCACAAGGGAAGGCCACGGAACAAGCGTGTTCCGTTCCATCCCTCGTGTAGTTTCGCAAACAACCTCGCGCAGGGAATCACAGATGTTGCATTCTTCGTGTGCTAGCTGTGGCTGTATTCTACCTCAGAAGCCTCTTGATTTTATGACTTTCCTTAATGTGTGAACAATGCTGTATTTTTGTATTCTTGGCCAATTTAGTAATTATTCCACATAATCCACCCCGTGACTACAGTCACTCAAGCTCCACGATAATCAATACTGATGGGGAATATCACATGTCCTCTTATGGCGAGGGATATCAAGTGCAAATACTTCTTGCGGGGTGATTAAGCGAGTTAAGCGTTTCATCATAATCCAAAGTCTAACATGCAAAACAATTGTCAAAGCAAAGCACAATACAGTGAGTACTAGTAGAACAACAACAGGATGGAGCATCTTGTTAAAAAGTCCTGTAGCTGTCGGTGACCATCCAAAGAGGGTGTCCCACCATTCATGTCCACCGTCTCTCTTGACCCTTTCCAGTACATGGTGTATTTCTTCAACATCATGATGGACAGTAATCAGAGTTCTTTGTCCATTTTCTTGGGCCTCTTTCAACAATCGCTTCAATTCATCGTGTTGTAGCAACTTCCTCACTAGTGAGAGATTCATTCCGATAGGGGTAGGCAGCAAATCTCGAATCAATGTGTAATTAGATTGTAGCAATTGAAAAGACGTAACAGGAGCTGAATAACTGAAGTCACATCCAATGATGTTAGTAAAGTTACAAACACAAAGATTTGAGTTATTACTTATATCTACTGCTATGTCATCTACGAATACAAAAGTACAGGGAGACCTCATGCAAACACACCCTTTCCCAATATATACAAGCACAGTTTCTGGGGTTTCATCAGGTTGTATCTCAAAATGACAAACATTCTGGTTGGTGTCAAGACAAATGTCTTGTGCCTTGAGAGTATTACTCTCACAAATGAATCCTTGTTGATCTCGTGAAATGCATGCTTCAACATCAACAGTTTGCCATTTATTCTCGTTTTGTTGTGCCCACACTCTATGCTCTACCGGATGGAGTATAGCTCCATGGTGATTCAACCCCAGTGCGATGATTGGGTATATGGTGTATACTGAGGCATTGCGTATCGTTAAGACAAAAGCTGTGGCTTTGCTCTCAGTGGGATCATAGGTGAAATTAACCAGATACCACCAGGATTGAAATTTTCTCTCAAACTCAATTGCATTATCCCATATTACTTTTCGAATTTCAGTGGGCAAGGTGCCTTCTTCACCTTCCCTTATAATTGCGGCTGTCATAGATTGCATCCACAGTTGGGCTTGGATACAACTAAGGGCCAAGGAAACATTGTTTGGGGTTGTACCAAGTGCATTTGTGATCAGCTGATGGTCTTTTTCACCTGTTTCCTCCCACTGAGGCAATATATTCGATAAAAGCCATTGGTGATTTCCCAATGCTGATAGAGAGGACTGTAGAGGATGTTTTAATTTGTCTAGATCACTAGTAGTTGTGACTAGTTTGTTTGCAAGTATCTCAGCATCTGTACTATTTAAGACTCCCAGTCCTGTTCCTAAGATACCAGTCACCTCTCTCTTCAGTCGTTGTGAGGTGTCAACAGTTCGCCGGCCTAACCATGCTGACCATCCTGCATAAGATGTACTCAGGAATGGTGAGCAGGTGGGTTTGATCGCAGAGATATTAATCTGCATTGACAATTCTACTCGTTTGAGGGAATATGTTGGGTTAAACGGTATTTGTTGTTGACCTGTGTGTTTAATGGCATAAGGGCCAATGTTAAAGGTGTAAGGAGTTAGACTAATGGAGGGCTGAGTAGCTACACCCTTGAAAGTTTGTGGGGGTGTAGGTTTTGGGTTCATTTCAACAGGTTCAGATGTATTTGAGTCAATCATAAATTCAAATAACAATTCCGTGCCCCTGTAGCCCCAAATACAATATACTATGATAGGTTTGATAAAGGTGAAGTTGTGCCAGCAATCTGAGTTTGGCTCTATAATTTTGTAACAATCAATCAGTGTTATATTTGTCCGGTTTAGTAGAGTCTACATGGATGGTTTCAATTACAGTTGGTCTATGGTGAGCAGACCCATTGATTACTCGGCAGCTAATTTGTATTTTCTTTCCTGGGACGGCTTCAAGCTTAGCCATTTGGAGTGAGTCTTTCCAACTCCATTTATCTCTGGAATATATATCACTTCCTTGTATAACCAGAGTGGAGAGATTTAAATCCCTCATGTTTTCTAGTGTCTCAGTGCTTGCAGTGTATCGTGACAGTGCATTATCCCAAAGCTCATCATCAAGGGGCAGATTCTTAAGTCCGCTCAATAAGGTGTCATTATCGGGGGTTTCAGATAGTGGCAGTGGAACCAGACTAGTCTGTGGAGTTGAGTCAGGTTCGACTTTATCTATGCTTTGATCTATCTCATGTTTTGAAAACACCTCATTTTCATGTAGGACTACAGTGGCCAGGCTCAATTTTCCTTTTCCTGTTCCTGCCATCGCATTGTGTTTTACATAAGCTTGAGACCACGGCCATTCTGGGTCTCTTTGACTACAAACAACAGGGAGTAAAAAGATAAAACTGAATAGCATCAATTCCATCTGCCAATTCGTCATTCTAAAATTTAGGCCTCCAGATGGCCATACATAACAAAAATAATATTATTGCCAGGATCAATGTCAGGATTCCCTGGAGACACTCGAGGTTAGCGTAGGCCAATGCGTCTGTCCACGTACAGTTCTTCCGAGGTTCCTGTAAGACACAAAGGAAAAGAAAATCTGCTTGGTCTCATTTGACCGACGGGGTTAAAAAGAGGGCGAGATCCACCGGGTGCTGATCCGGTGTATCTTCCCTGAACAGTCTTTGGCTTCTCGTGCATGGGGGTTTTTGGGAGTAGCTAACACCATTGGTACTGTGCCAATTTGAGGCATTTTCACTAACACAGGTTGCCCAGGGTGAAATTGTCCCAGGTATTTTCGTGGTTCATTGGGAACTTTTGGAGTGATGATATCAGCAGATACACAGAAAGCTTTCATTTTAGGACAGCCATCTCCACTCCATCTGTTATTTAATTGATAGATGGCATCATCCAATCGCAAATGCCAACCAGGTTCATGAGTTTTTGCAAAACGCTTAACCAATCCATTGGTGCGTTCAACAATGCCATTAGCCTGAGGATAATAGGGAGTATGAAATACCCATCGAATCCCTTCTTCTTTGGCCCAATCTTGTACCACTGTAGCGGTAAAGTGTGAACCGTTATCACTTTGGATTTCCTCAGGAAGGGGAAGTGTGCTGAACCACCCTTTTAGGCCTTTCACTGTGTTGTTCCCGGTAGCTGATTTGAAGCTGGTGGCCATAGCGAGGCCAGAGATAATCTCCACTCCGACTAGGACGTATCTTTTCTCACCTGATGATCTCAAGGGCCCAATATAATCAATTTGCCATGAATGCCACAATGTTTTCTTGTCCCGAATGTGTAAAGGAGGCGCCTTACTCGGATGATCTTTATTGAGTCGTAGGCGACATTGTGAACAGGCGGTTACTACTTGTTCACACAGCTTAACCGACACAGGCCACCCCCGGGCTAGACCTTCCTGATACAGATCAGCACGGCCTGTATGGCCACGCTTAATATGTAACCATTCGAGTAAGCGTTCCCATTCCCGACCATCATCTACAATGTCAATTTGCTGCAACCGCGTGAGGCTATCTACCTGTTGGTTGAATTGAGCAGTGATCGAGTTCGAACGATCATGGCCTTTTACCCAACCAACGTGCAATGTTCTCTGTCCTCCCATTTCCAACAGTTGCTTCCAACTCTCTGTCTCCCAGATTGGGACTCTATTCACCTGCCAATCATTGGCTGCCCAGTGTCCAATCCATTCAGTGGCTCCTTTAAAAACAGCATATGAGTCAGTGTAAATGTAAGTAGCCCCACGTTGTGCAGCTAGTAGGACGGCTCTGAGTTCCCCTACTTGTGCGCTACCTTCTCCTGTTTCAATTGCTCTTTCCCCCGTTGCTACTTCCAGTGCTACGGCCTTGTATTTCCACTTATTGTTCTCACAGTGAGATGACGCATCAGTAAACCACACTCCTGTAAGATCACTGCCTTCTTTCAGAGGAGGTGCTTCTTGGATTGGAGATGGTCTGTTTGGTGGGGATTGGAACAATAGGGCACCATCTATATCCTTCTGGAGCTTGGATACTTTGATACTACCTTCAGAGATTGGCATGATATCATTAATGCCTTCTAAATAAGCATACCACTTTCGAACTGTGGGTTTCTGGGCAATGCCGGCTGGTGGTGCTGTCCCTTTACGGACCACATCTAGGAGACGAAAAGGGCCCCGAACAATCACGCTCTGTTCTCTCCTTATCTGCTCTGCTCGTTGCAATGCTCGCACCAGGGACAGTAAACCCTTCTCTAGGTCTGAATATCTGCTCTCAGTATCATTAAAGGAGTGAGAGCTAAATTCTAATGGTCTCTCCGGTCCTGCTGGTCCCTTTTGCCATAAGTTACAATGAGAACCATGTTCGCTGGACCCCCATTCTACATGGACAGGGTCAGTTGGATGTATGGGGCCAAGTTGTTGGAATAACCTTAGCTCTTTTATTAGCAATTCCAGTGCATTAGTATGTTGTTCAGTCCACTCCCAGGATTTACCTTTTTTGAGCAAACAATAAAGGGGGCGAGCAATGATGGAAAAGCCAGGGATGTGTTTACGCCAATAACTTAAAGTTCCCAGAACTTGCTGTAACTCCTTCGTGCTGGAAGGATTCTGTCCATGTTCTATTTTTTTCAGGGTATCCTGAGGGACAGAAGCAGCTCCCTTAATCCACCAGACCCCCAGGAATTTAACTTCCTGTGCAGGTCCCTGACATTTTGAGTCTGGAATTTCCAATCCCAAATCTGATAATGTTTTTCGGATGTTTTGCATCATGTCTTGTACACTTTCTTGGCTCTCTCCCCCCCTATTAAGATGTCGTCAATATATTGGTATACTGTACATCCCTGTGAAACAGGAATCTCTGATAGCGCTTTAGCTAAAGCATTATGAGCAATGGTGGGGGAATGTTTGTATCCTTGTGGAAGTCGGTTAAAGGTATATTGGACTCCTTTCCACGTGAATGCAAACTGCGCTTTGTCTTGCTCAAGGAGGGGAATCATAAAAAACATGTCTTTTACATCTAAGGCAGCCATCCAAGGATGGGCAGCTCCTTTTATCATTGTCACAATTTCCGCGATACTCGGAACCGCAGCGGTCAGGGGTGCAGTGTTGGCGTTTAACTTTCGGTAATCTACTGTGAAACGCCATTGCCCGGTTGGTTTCTTTACTGGCCACACCGGTGAATTATAAGGCGAGTGAGTCCTCTGAATGATGTTTCTTTTTTCTAAATCTGATACCACCCCGTCTGCTCCTGCAAGTGCAGCTGCAGGCAGTGGGTACTGTCGGACGTTGGTAATTTTAGAGGGAGGCAAAGGTATAGATGTTTCTAATAGGCCCAGTTTAACTGCGTCTAATCCTTTTTTGCGTCCTGCAAAACTCCACGCAGTTCCATCCGGGAATTTCCACATTCGCCCACGCAGCACGTCAAATCCTAGGAGGTTAGAATGTGAGGCACCCACTAACACTTCTGCCCTAGTCATTCGCTTCTCTCCCGGCAACCAGAGGTTAATTTTTGCAGTGGGGCATGTTTTTACCACACCATCAATTCCTGTGAAGTTGACTCTGCGTCGGGTGGGATTTATACCTAGAAGTTGTGCTGTTTCGTTAGTGATTGCAGACATTTGGGCTCCAGTATCAATAATAAAATTTACCAATATCTTCCGGGGTCCAACAGGAATGATAATAACGGGTTCGGAGTCTTTATGAGAGAGCCATTGAATTGCTAGTACCTGCCGGACAGGGTGGCTCACTGCCCTCCCCGGGGATAGGAGTTTTTTGGCTGGGACTCTGTCAAATCAATCAAGTTACGTTCCGGTGCAGAAGGCACAATTTTCTCACGACTTGGGGATTCTCTGGTTAGACTTTTCTCCCCAGCCACATTATTCTTTCTAGTTAGAGATTGGACTAGTGTACGGAGGTCTCCCGTAGGGACACCGTGCAAGAATTGTCGGGGCACCCCTAATTGTAGGGCTTTACGCCACAACTCATTCCGGTCCTTATCAGGCTTAAACCGTTCCTCCGATTTAGGGTTTTTAGTGTGAGTTCGGACTTGGCGAACCTTTCGGGGGTGTTCGGAGGATTTCTCACTAGTTAGGCTGGCCCAGCCCATTCGGCGCCCATATTGATCTATTTCCTGTACATATTCATTCCAGGTGGGCATGTAGTGACGACGGCCCCGCCTATGAGCACCCCGAGCCTCTCGTATACGATCTTGAGTACGAACAAGGAACGGTTTCAGGCAATCGGGAAGACCACGGATGAGAGGGGCTAATCGATCGGGGTCGATAGGGGCTGACATTGGGGATTTCCGAAATTCCTCTCTGTCATACATGGCTTGCAGACAAGCTGCTTTCCGTACAGCCGCAAACAGATCAGAGTAGCCTGTAGCTCTAATCTCTAACGGCTCCCCCCTCTCTCGCGGATCCATACCCCCTGCCCAATAGGCTGCTCGAGCAGTTAGGGAATAATTATGATCCCCAGGCATAGTGGTTAAAAACACTCCTGGTCCCCAAGAGTCTCCTGCTTCTTCCTCACTCAGCATAATTCTGTCCCCCCCTTCAGAAGAAACT
This sequence comes from Larus michahellis, assembly GCF_964199755.1. Lineage (NCBI taxonomy): Eukaryota > Metazoa > Chordata > Aves > Charadriiformes > Laridae > Larus > Larus michahellis. Next base: position 149,972 of record NW_027436071.1, read on the forward strand.
CGCCACACGTACTCAACAGCTGACTCTTCTGGTCGCCTCGAATATTTCTCCCTTATTTTTGTTAACTCGGTTGGTGTCCGTGGAACGGTACGCACAGTGGCGTGAATTTCATCATCGTCATCAACCGCAGCTTCAGTTTTAACCAGAGGACGTAAAGGAAAAACTTGGGATTTCAAAGTAAAAGTCCTTTCCTCCTCATCTTCTTCGTCATCCTCACTATTAGACAAAAAATCTCCGGTCTGGGTTCCGGAATTTGGATAACACATTAACTTACGAATCTGTTGGACCTGGGTCGAGGGCTGCATTTTATCTAAGAGCCCAGTCACCCTTTCTAATAATATTTTAAGTTGAGCATTCTGGTTTCCTAAACATTCATTCTCACTCACAAGCTTATCGACGTGAGTTCTTAATTTTTCTCCTGCCTCCTTTTGCAAGGCTAATGATGACTTCAGCACCTCATTCTCCGATTTCAGGGTTGCATATTCTACAGCTGAAATCAGATTAGGAGCAGGGGTTTCTCTAGCTTCTTGTTGTGCACAAGATAAACAGGCGCCTAACGCAGCACAAATCACACCCTTGCCTTTCCCCGCTCTGAGCTTCTGTGAAACCCGACACTCTTCAATACGTTCCACCACTTTCTCTTCATCCTTCCAAAATTTTTGGGCCCACTCCTTCCCAGCCTGGGAAGGGGCACAATCATATTTTTGCAGCAGTTTATCCATGGCAATCCTGCCGACTACGCCAAATTCTGTTGCGTGAAACGGGGCCAAGCGGTTTTGGCAGAAGATAAACCCCCTTGCGTTCTAACACTCCTCACCGAGGTGGGAGGCTAGGTGCGGCTAGGTTTAAATTCTGAGTGATGCCCAATTCAGCACTATCAGTCCAATCGCGTTTAATATGTATTAAACTACTACGATTTGGATACACTAATAGTGGACTGCACCTTCAGTCTAGTCGTGCTCCTGAACTAGCACGGCCTCTCTGTAGTTTTGGTCGCGTTCAGTGAGAAAGCGGAACGACTAGCTACTTAAACAGTGCAGTTTATTTAAACAACAGATATACAGGTTCTTTAGGATTGCCGGTGATCAATACACTGTCTGCAAAGCACGTGCAAATAAAGATATTGCTAAGTATACAAACGCGCGACAAAATTATAAACGATACAGCCTGGCTATAAACGTAGGGTAGAGATTCTCTAGAGAAATTTCTAAGTCCCCGAGAAAGCGCTCGGTGTAATCGAAGTCTTACCCAAAGGCGTCCCTATGGGGGGGAAGAAAGGCTCAGCCCGTCGACTGATCCCGGAAATCAGCGGTGGAATTCTTCGCGATGGTGTCTTCCCTGACATCCCCTCTCTCTTGGGCTATTTTTATATTATTTTTTTATCTTCAAAGTGGAGTTTGAGTGACTTTAGTCATACATACTTTTATTATGATTAATGTATTCAAGGAGGAGTGTTCACACCTCGGGGGCGGATAGCCTCCGGGATGGAGGTGTGTTTTGGTACATTGTGGTGAGCAAAGTTCGCACAAAAGGACAGCATTTCATCAACATTTGACGAAAGGTTGGCTCGGGTAGCGTGTAGGCCGCTTATCAGTTCCGTAGTACCATCTCGTCCCCATATCTGCTATTCGTCACAAGGGAAGGCCACGGAACAAGCGTGTTCCGTTCCATCCCTCGTGTAGTTTCGCAAACAACCTCGCGCAGGGAATCACAGATGTTGCATTCTTCGTGTGCTAGCTGTGGCTGTATTCTACCTCAGAAGCCTCTTGATTTTATGACTTTCCTTAATGTGTGAACAATGCTGTATTTTTGTATTCTTGGCCAATTTAGTAATTATTCCACATAATCCACCCCGTGACTACAGTCACTCAAGCTCCACGATAATCAATACTGATGGGGAATATCACATGTCCTCTTATGGCGAGGGATATCAAGTGCAAATACTTCTTGCGGGGTGATTAAGCGAGTTAAGCGTTTCATCATAATCCAAAGTCTAACATGCAAAACAATTGTCAAAGCAAAGCACAATACAGTGAGTACTAGTAGAACAACAACAGGATGGAGCATCTTGTTAAAAAGTCCTGTAGCTGTCGGTGACCATCCAAAGAGGGTGTCCCACCATTCATGTCCACCGTCTCTCTTGACCCTTTCCAGTACATGGTGTATTTCTTCAACATCATGATGGACAGCAATCAGAGTTCTTTGTCCATTTTCTTGGGCCTCTTTCAACAATCGCTTCAATTCATCGTGTTGTAGCAACTTCCTCACTAGTGAGAGATTCATTCCGATAGGGGTAGGCAGCAAATCTCGAATCAATGTGTAATTAGATTGTAGCAATTGAAAAGACGTAACAGGAGCTGAATAACTGAAGTCACATCCAATGATGTTAGTAAAGTTACAAACACAAAGATTTGAGTTATTACTTATATCTACTGCTATGTCATCTACGAATACAAAAGTACAGGGAGACCTCATGCAAACACACCCTTTCCCAATATATACAAGCACAGTTTCTGGGGTTTCATCAGGTTGTATCTCAAAATGACAAACATTCTGGTTGGTGTCAAGACAAATGTCTTGTGCCTTGAGAGTATTACTCTCACAAATGAATCCTTGTTGATCTCGTGAAATGCATGCTTCAACATCAACAGTTTGCCATTTATTCTCGTTTTGTTGTGCCCACACTCTATGCTCTACCGGATGGAGTATAGCTCCATGGTGATTCAACCCCAGTGCGATGATTGGGTATATGGTGTATACTGAGGCATTGCGTATCGTTAAGACAAAAGCTGTGGCTTTGCTCTCAGTGGGATCATAGGTGAAATTAACCAGATACCACCAGGATTGAAATTTTCTCTCAAACTCAATTGCATTATCCCATATTACTTTTCGAATTTCAGTGGGCAAGGTGCCTTCTTCACCTTCCCTTATAATTGCGGCTGTCATAGATTGCATCCACAGTTGGGCTTGGATACAACTAAGGGCCAAGGAAACATTGTTTTGGGTTGTACCAAGTGCATTTGTGATCAGCTGATGGTCTTTTTCACCTGTTTCCTCCCACTGAGGCAATATATTCGATAAAAGCCATTGGTGATTTCCCAATGCTGATAGAGAGGACTGTAGAGGATGTTTTAATTTGTCTAGATCACTAGTAGTTGTGACTAGTTTGTTTGCAAGTATCTCAGCATCTGTACTATTTAAGACTCCCAGTCCTGTTCCTAAGATACCAGTCACCTCTCTCTTCAGTCGTTGTGAGGTGTCAACAGTTCGCCGGCCTAACCATGCTGACCATCCTGCATAAGATGTACTCAGGAATGGTGAGCAGGTGGGTTTGATCGCAGAGATATTAATCTGCATTGACAATTCTACTCGTTTGAGGGAATATGTTGGGTTAAACGGTATTTGTTGTTGACCTGTGTGTTTAATGGCATAAGGGCCAATGTTAAAGGTGTAAGGAGTTAGACTAATGGAGGGCTGAGTAGCTACACCCTTGAAAGTTTGTGGGGGTGTAGGTTTTGGGTTCATTTCAACAGGTTCAGATGTATTTGAGTCAATCATAAATTCAAATAACAATTCCGTGCCCCTGTAGCCCCAAATACAATATACTATGATAGGTTTGATAAAGGTGAAGTTGTGCCAGCAATCTGAGTTTGGCTCTATAATTTTGTAACAATCAATCAGTGTTATATTTGTCCGGTTTAGTAGAGTCTACATGGATGGTTTCAATTACAGTTGGTCTATGGTGAGCAGACCCATTGATTACTCGGCAGCTAATTTGTATTTTCTTTCCTGGGACGGCTTCAAGCTTAGCCATTTGGAGTGAGTCTTTCCAACTCCATTTATCTCTGGAATATACTTCACTTCCTTGTATGACCAGAGTGGAGAGATTTAAATCCCTCATGTTTTCTAGTGTCTCAGTGCTTGCAGTGTATCGTGACAGTGCATTATCCCAAAGCTCATCATCAAGGGGCAGATTCTTAAGCCCGCTCAATAAGGTGTCATTATCGGGGGTTTCAGATAGTGGCAGTGGAACCAGACTAGTCTGTGGAGTTGAGTCAGGTTCGACTTTATCTATGCTTTGATCTATCTCATGTTTTGAAAACACCTCATTTTCATGTAGGACTACAGTGGCCAGGCTCAATTTTCCTTTTCCTGTTCCTGCCATCGCATTGTGTTTTACATAAGCTTGAGACCACGGCCATTCTGGGTCTCTTTGACTACAAACAACAGGGAGTAAAAAGATAAAACTGAATAGCATCAATTCCATCTGCCAATTCGTCATTCTAAAATTTAGGCCTCCAGATGGCCATACATAACAAAAATAATATTATTGCCAGGATCAATGTCAGGATTCCCTGGAGACACTCGAGGTTAGCGTAGGCCAATGCGTCTGTCCACGTACAGTTCTTCCGAGGTTCCTGTAAGACACAAAGGAAAAGAAAATCTGCTCGGTCTCATTTGACCGACGGGGTTAAAAAGAGGGCGAGATCCACCGGGTGCTGATCCGGTGTATCTTCCCTGAACAGTCTTTGGCTTCCCGTGCATGGGGGTTTTTGGGAGTAGCTAACACCATTGGTACTGTGCCAATTTGAGGCATTTTCACTAACACAGGTTGCCCAGGGTGAAATTGTCCCAGGTATTTTCGTGGTTCATTGGGAACTTTTGGAGTGATGATATCAGCAGATACACAGAAAGCTTTCATTTTAGGACAGCCATCTCCACTCCATCTGTTATTTAATTGATAGATGGCATCATCCAATGGCAAATGCCAACCAGGTTCATGAGTTTTTGCAAAACGCTTAACCAATCCATTGGTGCGTTCAACAATGCCATTAGCCTGAGGATAATAGGGAGTATGAAATACCCATCGAATCCCTTCTTCTTTGGCCCAATCTTGTACCACTGTAGCGGTAAAGTGTGAACCGTTATCACTTTGGATTTCCTCAGGAAGGGGAAGTGTGCTGAACCACCCTTTTAGGCCTTTCACTGTGTTGTTCCCGGTAGCTGATTTGAAGCTGGTGGCCATAGCGAGGCCAGAGATAATCTCCACTCCGACTAGGACGTATCTTTTCTCACCTGATGATCTCAAGGGCCCAATATAATCAATTTGCCATGAATGCCACAATGTTTTCTTGTCCCGAATGTGTAAAGGAGGCGCCTTACTCGGATGATCTTTATTGAGTCGTAGGCGACATTGTGAACAGGCGGTTACTACTTGTTCACACAGCTTAACCGACACAGGCCACCCCCGGGCTAGACCTTCCTGATACAGATCAGCACGGCCTGTATGGCCACGCTTAATATGTAACCATTCGAGTAAGCGTTCCCATTCCCGACCATCATCTACAATGTCAATTTGCTGCAACCGCGTGAGGCTATCTACCTGTTGGTTGAATTGAGCAGTGATCGAGTTCGAACGATCATGGCCTTTTACCCAACCGACGTGCAATGTTCTCTGTCCTCCCATTTCCAACAGTTGCTTCCAACTCTCTGTCTCCCAGATTGGGACTCTATTCACCTGCCAATCATTGGCTGCCCAGTGTCCAATCCATTCAGTGGCTCCTTTAAAAACAGCATATGAGTCAGTGTAAATGTAAGTAGCCCCACGTTGTGCAGCTAGTAGGACGGCTCTGAGTTCCCCTACTTGTGCGCTACCTTCTCCTGTTTCAATTGCTCTTTCCCCCGTTGCTACTTCCAGTGCTACGGCCTTGTATTTCCACTTATTGTTCTCACGGTGAGATGACGCATCAGTAAACCACACTCCTGTAAGATCACTGCCTTCTTTCAGAGGAGGTGCTTCTTGGATTGGAGATGGTCTGTTTGGTGGGGATTGGAACAATAGGGCACCATCTATATCCTTCTGGAGCTTGGATACTTTGATACTACCTTCAGAGATTGGCATGATATCATTAATGCCTTCTAAATAAGCATACCACTTTCGAACTGTGGGTTTCTGGGCAATGCCGGCTGGTGGTGCTGTCCCTTTACGGACCACATCTAGGAGACGAAAAGGGCCCCGAACAATCACGCTCTGTTCTCTCCTTATCTGCTCTGCTCGTTGCAATGCTCGCACCAGGGACAGTAAACCCTTCTCTAGGTCTGAATATCTGCTCTCAGTATCATTAAAGGAGTGAGAGCTAAATTCTAATGGTCTCTCCGGTCCTGCTGGTCCCTTTTGCCATAAGTTACAATGAGAACCATGTTCGCTGGACCCCCATTCTACATGGACAGGGTCAGTTGGATGTATGGGGCCAAGTTGTTGGAATAACCTTAGCTCTTTTATTAGCAATTCCAGTGCATTAGTATGTTGTTCAGTCCACTCCCAGGATTTACCTTTTTTGAGCAAACAATAAAGGGGGCGAGCAATGATGGAAAAGCCAGGGATGTGTTTACGCCAATAACTTAAAGTTCCCAGAACTTGCTGTAACTCCTTCGTGCTGGAAGGATTCTGTCCATGTTCTATTTTTTTCAGGGTATCCTGAGGGACAGAAGCAGCTCCCTTAATCCACCAGACCCCCAGGAATTTAACTTCCTGTGCAGGTCCCTGACATTTTGAGTCTGGAATTTCCAATCCCAAATCTGATAATGTTTTTCGGATGTTTTGCATCATGTCTTGTACACTTTCTTGGCTCTCTCCCCCCCTATTAAGATGTCGTCAATATATTGGTATACTGTACATCCCTGTGAAACAGGAATCTCTGATAGCGCTTTAGCTAAAGCATTATGAGCAATGGTGGGGGAATGTTTGTATCCTTGTGGAAGTCGGTTAAAGGTATATTGGACTCCTTTCCACGTGAATGCAAACTGCGCTTTGTCTTGCTCAAGGAGGGGAATCATAAAAAACATGTCTTTTACATCTAAGGCAGCCATCCAAGGATGGGCAGCTCCTTTTATCATTGTCACAATTTCCGCGATACTCGGAACCGCAGCGGTCAGGGGTGCAGCGTTGGCGTTTAACTTTCGGTAATCTACTGTGAAACGCCATTGCCCGGTTGGTTTCTTTACTGGCCACACCGGTGAATTATAAGGCGAGTGAGTCCTCTTAATGATGTTTCTTTTTTCTAAATCTGATACCACCCCGTCTGCTCCTGCAAGTGCAGCTGCAGGCAGTGGGTACTGTCGGACGTTGGTAATTTTAGAGGGAGGCAAAGGTATAGATGTTTCTAATAGGCCCAGTTTAACTGTGTCTAATCCTTTTTTGCGTCCTGCAAAACTCCACGCAGTTCCATCCGGGAATTTCCACATTCGCCCACGCAGCACGTCAAATCCTAGGAGGTTAGAATGTGAGGCACCCACTAACACTTCTGCCCTAGTCATTCGCTGCTCTCCCGGCAACCAGAGGTTAATTTTTGCAGTGGGGCATGTTTTTACCACACCATCAATTCCTGTGAAGTTGACTCTGCGTCGGGTGGGATTTATACCTAGAAGTTGTGCTGTTTCGTTAGTGATTGCAGACATTTGGGCTCCAGTATCAATAATAAAATTTACCAATATCTTCCGGGGTCCAACAGGAATGATAATAACGGGTTCGGAGTCTTTATGAGAGAGCCATTGAATTGCTAGTACCTGCCGGACAGGGTGGCTCACTGCCCTCCCCGGGGATAGGAGTTTTTTGGCTGGGACTCTGTCAAATCAATCAAGTTACGTTCCGGTGCAGAAGGCACAATTTTCTCACGACTTGGGGATTCTCTGGTTAGACTTTTCTCCCCAGCCACATTATTCTTTCTAGTTAGAGATTGGACTAGTGTACGGAGGTCTCCCGTAGGGACACCGTGCAAGAATTGTCGGGGCACCCCTAATTGTAGGGCTTTACGCCACAACTCATTCCGGTCCTTATCAGGCTTAAACCTTTCCTCCGATTTAGGGTTTTTAGTGTGAGTTCGGACTTGGCGAACCTTTCGGGGGTGTTCGGAGGATTTCTCACTAGTTAGGCTGGCCCAGCCCATTCGGCGCCCATATTGATCTATTTCCTGTACATATTCATTCCAGGTGGGCATGTAGTGACGACGGCCCCGCCTATGAGCACCCCGAGCCTCTCGTATACGATCTTGAGTACGAACAAGGAACGGTTTCAGGCAATCGGGAAGACCACGGATGAGAGGGGCTAATCGATCGGGGTCGATAGGGGCTGACATTGGGGATTTCCGAAATTCCTCTCTGTCATACATGGCTTGCAGACAAGCTGCTTTCCGTACAGCCGCAAACAGATCAGAGTAGCCTGTAGCTCTAATCTCTAACGGCTCCCCCCTCTCTCGCGGATCCATACCCCCTGCCCAATAGGCTGCTCGAGCAGTTAGGGAATAATTATGATCCCCAGGCATAGTGGTTAAAAACACTCCTGGTCCCCAAGAGTCTCCTGCTTCTTCCTCACTCAGCATAATTCTGTCCCCCCCTTCAGAAGAAACTCGCCACACGTACTCAACAGCTGACTCTTCTGGTCGCCTCGAATATTTCTCCCTTATTTTTGTTAACTCGGTTGGTGTCCGTGGAACGGTACGCACAGTGGTGTGAATTTCATCATCGTCATCAACCGCAGCTTCAGTTTTAACCAGAGGACGTAAAGGAAAAACTTGGGATTTCAAAGTAAAAGTCCTTTCCTCCTCATCTTCTTCGTCATCCTCACTATTAGACAAAAAATCTCCGGTCTGGGTTCCGGAATTTGGATAACACATTAACTTACGAATCTGTTGGACCTGGGTCGAGGGCTGCATTTTATCTAAGAGCCCAGTCACCCTTTCTAATAATATTTTAAGTTGAGCATTCTGGTTTCCTAAACATTCATTCTCACTCACAAGCTTATCGACGTGAGTTCTTAATTTTTCTCCTGTCTCCTTTTGCAAGGCTAATGATGACTTCAGCACCTCATTCTCCGATTTCAGGGTTGCATATTCTACAGCTGAAATCAGATTAGGAGCAGGGGTTTCTCTAGCTTCTTGTTGTGCACAAGATAAACAGGCGCCTAACGCAGCACAAATCACACCCTTGCCTTTCCCCGCTCTGAGCTTCTGTGAAACCCGACACTCTTCAATACGTTCCACCACTTTCTCTTCATCCTTCCAAAATTTTTGGGCCCACTCCTTCCCAGCCTGGGAAGGGGCACAATCATATTTTTGCAGCAGTTTATCCATGGCAATCCTGCCGACTACGCCAAATTCTGTTGCGTGAAACGGGGCCAAGCGGTTTTGGCAGAAGATAAACCCCCTTGCGTTCTAACACTCCTCACCGAGGTGGGAGGCTAGGTGCGGCTAGGTTTAAATTCTGAGTGATGCCCAATTCAGCACTATCAGTCCAATCGCGTTTAATATGTATTAAACTACTACGATTTGGATACACTAATAGTGGACTGCACCTTCAGTCTAGTCGTGCTCCTGAACTAGCACGGCCTCTCTGTAGTTTTGGTCGCGTTCAGTGAGAAAGCGGAACGACTAGCTACTTAAACAGTGCAGTTTATTTAAACAACAGATATACAGGTTCTTTAGGATTGCCGGTGATAAATACACTGTCTGCAAAGCACGTGCAAATAAAGATATTGCTAAGTATACAAACGCGCGACAAAATTATAAACGATACAGCCTGGCTATAAACGTAGGGTAGAGATTCTCTAGAGAAATTTCTAAGTCCCCGAGAAAGCGCTCGGTGTAATCGAAGTCTTACCCAAAGGCGTCCCTATGGGGGGGAAGAAAGGCTCAGCCCGTCGACTGATCCCGGAAATCAGCGGTGGAATTCTTCGCGATGGTGTCTTCCCTGACATCCCCTCTCTCTTGGGCTATTTTTATATTATTTTTTTATCTTCAAAGTGGAGTTTGAGTGACTTTAGTCATACATACTTTTATTATGATTAATGTATTCAAGGAGGAGTGTTCACACCTCGGGGGCGGATAGCCTCCGGGATGGAGGTGTGTTTTGGTACATTGTGGTGAGCAAAGTTCGCACAAAAGGACAGCATTTCATCAACATTTGACGAAAGGTTGGCTCGGGTAGCGTGTAGGCCGCTTATCAGTTCCGTAGTACCATCTCGTCCCCATATCTGCTATTCGTCACAAGGGAAGGCCACGGAACAAGCGTGTTCCGTTCCATCCCTCGTGTAGTTTCGCAAACAACCTCGCGCAGGGAATCACAGATGTTGCATTCTTCGTGTGCTAGCTGTGGCTGTATTCTACCTCAGAAGCCTCTTGATTTTATGACTTTCCTTAATGTGTGAACAATGCTGTATTTTTGTATTCTTGGCCAATTTAGTAATTATTCCACATAATCCACCCCGTGACTACAGTCACTCAAGCTCCACGATAATCAATACTGATGGGGAATATCACATGTCCTCTTATGGCGAGGGATATCAAGTGCAAATACTTCTTGCGGGGTGATTAAGCGAGTTAAGCGTTTCATCATAATCCAAAGTCTAACATGCAAAACAATTGTCAAAGCAAAGCACAATACAGTGAGTACTAGTAGAACAACAACAGGATGGAGCATCTTGTTAAAAAGTCCTGTAGCTGTCGGTGACCATCCAAAGAGGGTGTCCCACCATTCATGTCCACCGTCTCTCTTGACCCTTTCCAGTACATGGTGTATTTCTTCAACATCATGATGGACAGCAATCAGAGTTCTTTGTCCATTTTCTTGGGCCTCTTTCAACAATCGCTTCAATTCATCGTGTTGTAGCAACTTCCTCACTAGTGAGAGATTCATTCCGATAGGGGTAGGCAGCAAATCTCGAATCAATGTGTAATTAGATTGTAGCAATTGAAAAGACGTAACAGGAGCTGAATAACTGAAGTCACATCCAATGATGTTAGTAAAGTTACAAACACAAAGATTTGAGTTATTACTTATATCTACTGCTATGTCATCTACGAATACAAAAGTACAGGGAGACCTCATGCAAACACACCCTTTCCCAATATATACAAGCACAGTTTCTGGGGTTTCATCAGGTTGTATCTCAAAATGACAAACATTCTGGTTGGTGTCAAGACAAATGTCTTGTGCCTTGAGAGTATTACTCTCACAAATGAATCCTTGTTGATCTCGTGAAATGCATGCTTCAACATCAACAGTTTGCCATTTATTCTCGTTTTGTTGTGCCCACACTCTATGCTCTACCGGATGGAGTATAGCTCCATGGTGATTCAACCCCAGTGCGATGATTGGGTATATGGTGTATACTGAGGCATTGCGTATCGTTAAGACAAAAGCTGTGGCTTTGCTCTCAGTGGGATCATAGGTGAAATTAACCAGATACCACCAGGACTGAAATTTTCTCTCAAACTCAATTGCATTATCCCATATTACTTTTCGAATTTCAGTGGGCAAGGTGCCTTCTTCACCTTCCCTTATAATTGCGGCTGTCATAGATTGCATCCACAGTTGGGCTTGGATACAACTAAGGGCCAAGGAAACATTGTTTGGGGTTGTACCAAGTGCATTTGTGATCAGCTGATGGTCTTTTTCACCTGTTTCCTCCCACTGAGGCAATATATTCGATAAAAGCCATTGGTGATTTCCCAATGCTGATAGAGAGGACTGTAGAGGATGTTTTAATTTGTCTAGATCACTAGTAGTTGTGACTAGTTTGTTTGCAAGTATCTCAGCATCTGTACTATTTAAGACTCCCAGTCCTGTTCCTAAGATACCAGTCACCTCTCTCTTCAGTCGTTGTGAGGTGTCAACAGTTCGCCGGCCTAACCATGCTGACCATCCTGCATAAGATGTACTCAGGAATGGTGAGCAGGTGGGTTTGATCGCAGAGATATTAATCTGCATTGACAATTCTACTCGTTTGAGGGAATATGTTGGGTTAAACGGTATTTGTTGTTGACCTGTGTGTTTAATGGCATAAGGGCCAATGTTAAAGGTGTAAGGAGTTAGACTAATGGAGGGCTGAGTAGCTACACCCTTGAAAGTTTGTGGGGGTGTAGGTTTTGGGTTCATTTCAACAGGTTCAGATGTATTTGAGTCAATCATAAATTCAAATAACAATTCCGTGCCCCTGTAGCCCCAAATACAATATACTATGATAGGTTTGATAAAGGTGAAGTTGTGCCAGCAATCTGAGTTTGGCTCTATAATTTTGTAACAATCAATCAGTGTTATATTTGTCCGGTTTAGTAGAGTCTACATGGATGGTTTCAATTACAGTTGGTCTATGGTGAGCAGACCCATTGATTACTCGGCAGCTAATTTGTATTTTCTTTCCTGGGACGGCTTCAAGCTTAGCCATTTGGAGTGAGTCTTTCCAACTCCATTTATCTCTGGAATATACTTCACTTCCTTGTATAACCAGAGTGGAGAGATTTAAATCCCTCATGTTTTCTAGTGTCTCAGTGCTTGCAGTGTATCGTGACAGTGCATTATCCCAAAGCTCATCATCAAGGGGCAGATTCTTAAGTCCGCTCAATAAGGTGTCATTATCGGGGGTTTCAGATAGTGGCAGTGGAACCAGACTAGTCTGTGGAGTTGAGTCAGGTTCGACTTTATCTATGCTTTGATCTATCTCATGTTTTGAAAACACCTCATTTTCATGTAGGACTACAGTGGCCAGGCTCAATTTTCCTTTTCCTGTTCCTGCCATCGCATTGTGTTTTACATAAGCTTGAGACCACGGCCATTCTGGGTCTCTTTGACTACAAACAACAGGGAGTAAAAAGATAAAACTGAATAGCATCAATTCCATCTGCCAATTCGTCATTCTAAAATTTAGGCCTCCAGATGGCCATACATAACAAAAATAATATTATTGCCAGGATCAATGTCAGGATTCCCTGGAGACACTCGAGGTTAGCGTAGGCCAATGCGTCTGTCCACGTACAGTTCTTCCGAGGTTCCTGTAAGACACAAAGGAAAAGAAAATCTGCTCGGTCTCATTTGACCGACGGGGTTAAAAAGAGGGCGAGATCCACCGGGTGCTGATCCGGTGTATCTTCCCTGAACAGTCTTTGGCTTCCCGTGCATGGGGGTTTTTGGGAGTAGCTAACACCATTGGTACTGTGCCAATTTGAGGCATTTTCACTAACACAGGTTGCCCAGGGTGAAATTGTCCCAGGTATTTTCGTGGTTCATTGGGAACTTTTGGAGTGATGATATCAGCAGATACACAGAAAGCTTTCATTTTAGGACAGCCATCTCCACTCCATCTGTTATTTAATTGATAGATGGCATCATCCAATGGCAAATGCCAACCAGGTTCATGAGTTTTTGCAAAACGCTTAACCAATCCATTGGTGCGTTCAACAATGCCATTAGCCTGAGGATAATAGGGAGTATGAAATACCCATCGAATCCCTTCTTCTTTGGCCCAATCTTGTACCACTGTAGCGGTAAAGTGTGAACCGTTATCACTTTGGATTTCCTCAGGAAGGGGAAGTGTGCTGAACCACCCTTTTAGGCCTTTCACTGTGTTGTTCCCGGTAGCTGATTTGAAGCTGGTGGCCATAGCGAGGCCAGAGATAATCTCCACTCCGACTAGGACGTATCTTTTCTCACCTGATGATCTCAAGGGCCCAATATAATCAATTTGCCATGAATGCCACAATGTTTTCTTGTCCCGAATGTGTAAAGGAGGCGCCTTACTCGGATGATCTTTATTGAGTCGTAGGCGACATTGTGAACAGGCGGTTACTACTTGTTCACACAGCTTAACCGACACAGGCCACCCCCGGGCTAGACCTTCCTGATACAGATCAGCACGGCCTGTATGGCCACGCTTAATATGTAACCATTCGAGTAAGCGTTCCCATTCCCGACCATCATCTACAATGTCAATTTGCTGCAACCGCGTGAGGCTATCTACCTGTTGGTTGAATTGAGCAGTGATCGAGTTCGAACGATCATGGCCTTTTACCCAACCAATGTGCAATGTTCTCTGTCCTCCCATTTCCAACAGTTGCTTCCAACTCTCTGTCTCCCAGATTGGGACTCTATTCACCTGCCAATCATTGGCTGCCCAGTGTCCAATCCATTCAGTGGCTCCTTTAAAAACAGCATATGAGTCAGTGTAAATGTAAGTAGCCCCACGTTGTGCAGCTAGTAGGACGGCTCTGAGTTCCCCTACTTGTGCGCTACCTTCTCCTGTTTCAATTGCTCTTTCCCCCGTTGCTACTTCCAGTGCTACGGCCTTGTATTTCCACTTATTGTTCTCACGGTGAGATGACGCATCAGTAAACCACACTCCTGTAAGATCACTGCCTTCTTTCAGAGGAGGTGCTTCTTGGATTGGAGATGGTCTGTTTGGTGGGGATTGGAACAATAGGGCACCATCTATATCCTTCTGGAGCTTGGATACTTTGATACTACCTTCAGAGATTGGCATGATATCATTAATGCCTTCTAAATAAGCATACCACTTTCGAACTGTGGGTTTCTGGGCAATGCCGGCTGGCGGTGCTGTCCCTTTACGGACCACATCTAGGAGACGAAAAGGGCCCCGAACAATCACGCTCTGTTCTCTCCTTATCTGCTCTGCTCGTTGCAATGCTCGCACCAGGGACAGTAAACCCTTCTCTAGGTCTGAATATCTGCTCTCAGTATCATTAAAGGAGTGAGAGCTAAATTCTAATGGTCTCTCCGGTCCTGCTGGTCCCTTTTGCCATAAGTTACAATGAGAGCCATGTTCGCTGAACCCCCATTCTACGTGGACAGGGTCAGTTGGATGTATGGGGCCAAGTTGTTGGAATAACCTTAGCTCTTTTATTAGCAATTCCAGTGCATTAGTATGTTGTTCAGTCCACTCCCAGGATTTACCTTTTTTGAGCAAACAATAAAGGGGGCGAGCAATGATGGAAAAGCCAGGGATGTGTTTACGCCAATAACTTAAAGTTCCCAGAACTTGCTGTAACTCCTTCGTGCTGGAAGGATTCTGTCCATGTTCTATTTTTTTCAGGGTATCCTGAGGGACAGAAGCAGCTCCCTTAATCCACCAGACCCCCAGGAATTTAACTTCCTGTGCAGGTCCCTGACATTTTGAGTCTGGAATTTCCAATCCCAAATCTGATAATGTTTTTCGGATGTTTTGCATCATGTCTTGTACACTTTCTTGGCTCTCTCCCCCCCTATTAAGATGTCGTCAATATATTGGTATACTGTACATCCCTGTGAAACAGGAATCTCTGATAGCGCTTTAGCTAAAGCATTATGAGCAATGGTGGGGGAATGTTTGTATCCTTGTGGAAGTCGGTTAAAGGTATATTGGACTCCTTTCCACGTGAATGCAAACTGCGCTTTGTCTTGCTCAAGGAGGGGAATCATAAAAAACATGTCTTTTACATCTAAGGCAGCCATCCAAGGATGGGCAGCTCCTTTTATCATTGTCACAATTTCCGCGATACTCGGAACCGCAGCGGTCAGGGGTGCAGCGTTGGCGTTTAACTTTCGGTAATCTACTGTGAAACGCCATTGCCCGGTTGGTTTCTTTACTGGCCACACCGGTGAATTATAAGGCGAGTGAGTCCTCTGAATGATGTTTCTTTTTTCTAAATCTGATACCACCCCGTCTGCTCCTGCAAGTGCAGCTGCAGGCAGTGGGTACTGTCGGACGTTGGTAATTTTAGAGGGAGGCAAAGGTATAGATGTTTCTAATAGGCCCAGTTTAACTGCGTCTAATCCTTTTTTGCGTCCTGCAAAACTCCACACAGTTCCATCCGGGAATTTCCACATTCGCCCACGCAGCACGTCAAATCCTAGGAGGTTAGAATGTGAGGCACCCACTAACACTTCTGCCCTAGTCATTCGCTGCTCTCCCGGCAACCAGAGGTTAATTTTTGCAGTGGGGCATGTTTTTACCACACCATCAATTCCTGTGAAGTTGACTCTGCGTCGGGTGGGATTTATACCTAGAAGTTGTGCTGTTTCGTTAGTGATTGCAGACATTTGGGCTCCAGTATCAATAATAAAATTTACCAATATCTTCCGGGGTCCAACAGGAATGATAATAACGGGTTCGGAGTCTTTATGAGAGAGCCATTGAATTGCTAGTACCTGCCGGACAGGGTGGCTCACTGCCCTCCCCGGGGATAGGAGTTTTTTGGCTGGGACTCTGTCAAATCAATCAAGTTACGTTCCGGTGCAGAAGGCACAATTTTCTCACGACTTGGGGATTCTCTGGTTAGACTTTTCTCCCCAGCCACATTATTCTTTCTAGTTAGAGATTGGACTAGTGTACGGAGGTCTCCCGTAGGGACACCGTGCAAGAATTGTCGGGGCACCCCTAATTGTAGGGCTTTACGCCACAACTCATTCCGGTCCTTATCAGGCTTAAACCTTTCCTCCGATTTAGGGTTTTTAGTGTGAGTTCGGACTTGGCGAACCTTTCGGGGGTGTTCGGAGGATTTCTCACTAGTTAGGCTGGCCCAGCCCATTCGGCGCCCATATTGATCTATTTCCTGTACATATTCATTCCAGGTGGGCATGTAGTGACGACGGCCCCGCCTATGAGCACCCCGAGCCTCTCGTATACGATCTTGAGTACGAACAAGGAACGGTTTCAGGCAATCGGGAAGACCACGGATGAGAGGGGCTAATCGATCGGGGTCGATAGGGGCTGACATTGGGGATTTCCGAAATTCCTCTCTGTCATACATGGCTTGCAGACAAGCTGCTTTCCGTACAGCCGCAAACAGATCAGAGTAGCCTGTAGCTCTAATCTCTAACGGCTCCCCCCTCTCTCGCGGATCCATACCCCCTGCCCAATAGGCTGCTCGAGCAGTTAGGGAATAATTATGATCCCCAGGCATAGTGGTTAAAAACACTCCTGGTCCCCAAGAGTCTCCTGCTTCTTCCTCACTCAGCATAATTCTGTCCCCCCCTTCAGAAGAAACTCGCCACACGTACTCAACAGCTGACTCTTCTGGTCGCCTCGAATATTTCTCCCTTATTTTTGTTAACTCGGTTGGTGTCCGTGGAACGGTACGCACAGTGGTGTGAATTTCATCATCGTCATCAACCGCAGCTTCAGTTTTAACCAGAGGACGTAAAGGAAAAACTTGGGATTTCAAAGTAAAAGTCCTTTCCTCCTCATCTTCTTCGTCATCCTCACTATTAGACAAAAAATCTCCGGTCTGGGTTCCGGAATTTGGATAACACATTAACTTACGAATCTGTTGGACCTGGGTCGAGGGCTGCATTTTATCTAAGAGCCCAGTCACCCTTTCTAATAATATTTTAAGTTGAGCATTCTGGTTTCCTAAACATTCATTCTCACTCACAAGCTTATCGACGTGAGTTCTTAATTTTTCTCCTGTCTCCTTTTGCAAGGCTAATGATGACTTCAGCACCTCATTCTCCGATTTCAGGGTTGCATATTCTACAGCTGAAATCAGATTAGGAGCAGGGGTTTCTCTAGCTTCTTGTTGTGCACAAGATAAACAGGCGCCTAACGCAGCACAAATCACACCCTTGCCTTTCCCCGCTCTGAGCTTCTGTGAAACCCGACACTCTTCAATACGTTCCACCACTTTCTCTTCATCCTTCCAAAATTTTTGGGCCCACTCCTTCCCAGCCTGGGAAGGGGCACAATCATATTTTTGCAGCAGTTTATCCATGGCAATCCTGCCGACTACGCCAAATTCTGTTGCGTGAAACGGGGCCAAGCGGTTTTGGCAGAAGATAAACCCCCTTGCGTTCTAACACTCCTCACCGAGGTGGGAGGCTAGGTGCGGCTAGGTTTAAATTCTGAGTGATGCCCAATTCAGCACTATCAGTCCAATCGCGTTTAATATGTATTAAACTACTACGATTTGGATACACTAATAGTGGACTGCACCTTCAGTCTAGTCGTGCTCCTGAACTAGCACGGCCTCTCTGTAGTTTTGGTCGCGTTCAGTGAGAAAGCGGAACGACTAGCTACTTAAACAGTGCAGTTTATTTAAACAACAGATATACAGGTTCTTTAGGATTGCCGGTGATAAATACACTGTCTGCAAAGCACGTGCAAATAAAGATATTGCTAAGTATACAAACGCGCGACAAAATTATAAACGATACAGCCTGGCTATAAACGTAGGGTAGAGATTCTCTAGAGAAATTTCTAAGTCCCCGAGAAAGCGCTCGGTGTAATCGAAGTCTTACCCAAAGGCGTCCCTATGGGGGGGAAGAAAGGCTCAGCCCGTCGACTGATCCCGGAAATCAGCGGTGGAATTCTTCGCGATGGTGTCTTCCCTGACATCCCCTCTCTCTTGGGCTATTTTTATATTATTTTTTTATCTTCAAAGTGGAGTTTGAGTGACTTTAGTCATACATACTTTTATTATGATTAATGTATTCAAGGAGGAGTGTTCACACCTCGGGGGCGGATAGCCTCCGGGATGGAGGTGTGTTTTGGTACATTGTGGTGAGCAAAGTTCGCACAAAAGGACAGCATTTCATCAACATTTGACGAAAGGTTGGCTCGGGTAGCGTGTAGGCCGCTTATCAGTTCCGTAGTACCATCTCGTCCCCATATCTGCTATTCGTCACAAGGGAAGGCCACGGAACAAGCGTGTTCCGTTCCATCCCTCGTGTAGTTTCGCAAACAACCTCGCGCAGGGAATCACAGATGTTGCATTCTTCGTGTGCTAGCTGTGGCTGTATTCTACCTCAGAAGCCTCTTGATTTTATGACTTTCCTTAATGTGTGAACAATGCTGTATTTTTGTATTCTTGGCCAATTTAGTAATTATTCCACATAATCCACCCCGTGACTACAGTCACTCAAGCTCCACGATAATCAATACTGATGGGGAATATCACATGTCCTCTTATGGCGAGGGATATCAAGTGCAAATACTTCTTGCGGGGTGATTAAGCGAGTTAAGCGTTTCATCATAATCCAAAGTCTAACATGCAAAACAATTGTCAAAGCAAAGCACAATACAGTGAGTACTAGTAGAACAACAACAGGATGGAGCATCTTGTTAAAAAGTCCTGTAGCTGTCGGTGACCATCCAAAGAGGGTGTCCCACCGTTCATGTCCACCGTCTCTCTTGACCCTTTCCAGTACATGGTGTATTTCTTCAACCTCATGATGGACAGTAATCAGAGTTCTTTGTCCATTTTCTTGGGCCTCTTTCAACAATCGCTTCAATTCATCGTGTTGTAGCAACTTCCTCACTAGTGAGAGATTCATTCCGATAGGGGTAGGCAGCAAATCTCGAATCAATGTGTAATTAGATTGTAGCAATTGAAAAGACGTAACAGGAGCTGAATAACTGAAGTCACATCCAATGATGTTAGTAAAGTTACAAACACAAAGATTTGAGTTATTACTTATATCTACTGCTATGTCATCTACGAATACAAAAGTACAGGGAGACCTCATGCAAACACACCCTTTCCCAATATATACAAGCACAGTTTCTGGGGTTTCATCAGGTTGTATCTCAAAATGACAAACATTCTGGTTGGTGTCAAGACAAATGTCTTGTGCCTTGAGAGTATTACTCTCACAAATGAATCCTTGTTGATCTCGTGAAATGCATGCTTCAACATCAACAGTTTGCCGTTTATTCTCGTTTTGTTGTGCCCACGCTCTATGCTCTACCGGATGGAGTATAGCTCCATGGTGATTCAACCCCAGTGCGATGATTGGGTATATGGTGTATACTGAGGCATTGCGTATCGTTAAGACAAAAGCTGTGGCTTTGCTCTCAGTGGGATCATAGGTGAAATTAACCAGATACCACCAGGACTGAAATTTTCTCTCAAACTCAATTGCATTATCCCATATTACTTTTCGAATTTCAGTGGGCAAGGTGCCTTCTTCACCTTCCCTTATAATTGCGGCTGTCATAGATTGCATCCACAGTTGGGCTTGGATACAACTAAGGGCCAAGGAAACATTGTTTTGGGTTGTACCAAGTGCATTTGTGATCAGCTGATGGTCTTTTTCACCTGTTTCCTCCCACTGAGGCAGTATATTCGATAAAAGCCATTGGTGATTTCCCAATGCTGATAGAGAGGACTGTAGAGGATGTTTTAATTTGTCTAGATCACTAGTAGTTGTGACTAGTTTGTTTGCAAGTATCTCAGCATCTGTACTATTTAAGACTCCCAGTCCTGTTCCTAAGATACCAGTCACCTCTCTCTTCAGTCGTTGTGAGGTGTCAACAGTTCGCCGGCCTAACCATGCTGACCATCCTGCATAAGATGTACTCAGGAATGGTGAGCAGGTGGGTTTGATCGCAGAGATATTAATCTGCATTGACAATTCTACTCGTTTGAGGGAATATGTTGGGTTAAACGGTATTTGTTGTTGACCTGTGTGTTTAATGGCATAAGGTCCAATGTTAAAGGTGTAAGGAATTAGACTAATGGAGGGCTGAGTAGCTACACCCTTGAAAGTTTGTGGGGGTGTAGGTTTTGGGTTCATTTCAACAGGTTCAGATGTATTTGAGTCAATCATAAATTCAAATAACAATTCCGTGCCCCTGTAGCCCCAAATACAATATACTATGATAGGTTTGATAAAGGTGAAGTTGTGCCAGCAATCTGAGTTTGGCTCTATAATTTTGTAACAATCAATCAGTGTTATGTTTGTCCGGTTTAGTAGAGTCTACATGGATGGTTTCAATTACAGTTGGTCTATGGTGAGCAGACCCATTGATTACTCGGCAGCTAATTTGTATTTTCTTTCCTGGGACGGCTTCAAGCTTAGCCATTTGGAGTGAGTCTTTCCAACTCCATTTATCTCTGGAATATACTTCACTTCCTTGTATGACCAGAGTGGAGAGATTTAAATCCCTCATGTTTTCTAGTGTCTCAGTGCTTGCAGTGTATCGTGACAGTGCATTATCCCAAAGCTCATCATCAAGGGGCAGATTCTTAAGTCCGCTCAATAAGGTGTCATTATCGGGGGTTTCAGATAGTGGCAGTGGAACCAGACTAGTCTGTGGAGTTGAGTCAGGTTCGACTTTATCTATGCTTTGATCTATCTCATGTTTTGAAAACACCTCATTTTCATGTAGGACTACAGTGGCCAGGCTCAATTTTCCTTTTCCTGTTCCTGCCATCGCATTGTGTTTTACATAAGCTTGAGACCACGGCCATTCTGGGTCTCTTTGACTACAAACAACAGGGAGTAAAAAGATAAAACTGAATAGCATCAATTCCATCTGCCAATTCGTCATTCTAAAATTTAGGCCTCCAGATGGCCATACATAACAAAAATAATATTATTGCCAGGATCAATGTCAGGATTCCCTGGAGACACTCGAGGTTAGCGTAGGCCAATGCGTCTGTCCACGTACAGTTCTTCCGAGGTTCCTGTAAGACACAAAGGAAAAGAAAATCTGCTCGGTCTCATTTGACCGACGGGGTTAAAAAGAGGGCGAGATCCACCGGGTGCTGATCCGGTGTATCTTCCCTGAACAGTCTTTGGCTTCCCGTGCATGGGGGTTTTTGGGAGTAGCTAACACCATTGGTACTGTGCCAATTTGAGGCATTTTCACTAACACAGGTTGCCCAGGGTGAAATTGTCCCAGGTATTTTCGTGGTTCATTGGGAACTTTTGGAGTGATGATATCAGCAGATACACAGAAAGCTTTCATTTTAGGACAGCCATCTCCACTCCATCTGTTATTTAATTGATAGATGGCATCATCCAATGGCAAATGCCAACCAGGTTCATGAGTTTTTGCAAAACGCTTAACCAATCCATTGGTGCGTTCAACAATGCCATTAGCCTGAGGATAATAGGGAGTATGAAATACCCATCGAATCCCTTCTTCTTTGGCCCAATCTTGTACCACTGTAGCGGTAAAGTGTGAACCGTTATCACTTTGGATTTCCTCAGGAAGGGGAAGTGTGCTGAACCACCCTTTTAGGCCTTTCACTGTGTTGTTCCCGGTAGCTGATTTGAAGCTGGTGGCCATAGCGAGGCCAGAGATAATCTCCACTCCGACTAGGACGTATCTTTTCTCACCTGATGATCTCAAGGGCCCAATATAATCAATTTGCCATGAATGCCACAATGTTTTCTTGTCCCGAATGTGTAAAGGAGGCGCCTTACTCGGATGATCTTTATTGAGTCGTAGGCGACATTGTGAACAGGCGGTTACTACTTGTTCACACAGCTTAACCGACACAGGCCACCCCCGGGCTAGACCTTCCTGATACAGATCAGCACGGCCTGTATGGCCACGCTTAATATGTAACCATTCGAGTAAGCGTTCCCATTCCCGACCATCATCTACAATGTCAATTTGCTGCAACCGCGTGAGGCTATCTACCTGTTGGTTGAATTGAGCAGTGATCGAGTTCGAACGATCATGGCCTTTTACCCAACCGACGTGCAATGTTCTCTGTCCTCCCATTTCCAACAGTTGCTTCCAACTCTCTGTCTCCCAGATTGGGACTCTATTCACCTGCCAATCATTGGCTGCCCAGTGTCCAATCCATTCAGTGGCTCCTTTAAAAACAGCATATGAGTCAGTGTAAATGTAAGTAGCCCCACGTTGTGCAGCTAGTAGGACGGCTCTGAGTTCCCCTACTTGTGCGCTACCTTCTCCTGTTTCAATTGCTCTTTCCCCCGTTGCTACTTCCAGTGCTACGGCCTTGTATTTCCACTTATTGTTCTCACGGTGAGATGACGCATCAGTAAACCACACTCCTGTAAGATCACTGCCTTCTTTCAGAGGAGGTGCTTCTTGGATTGGAGATGGTCTGTTTGGTGGGGATTGGAACAATAGGGCACCATCTATATCCTTCTGGAGCTTGGATACTTTGATACTACCTTCAGAGATTGGCATGATATCATTAATGCCTTCTAAATAAGCATACCACTTTCGAACTGTGGGTTTCTGGGCAATGCCGGCTGGTGGTGCTGTCCCTTTACGGACCACATCTAGGAGACGAAAAGGGCCCCGAACAATCACGCTCTGTTCTCTCCTTATCTGCTCTGCTCGTTGCAATGCTCGCACCAGGGACAGTAAACCCTTCTCTAGGTCTGAATATCTGCTCTCAGTATCATTAAAGGAGTGAGAGCTAAATTCTAATGGTCTCTCCGGTCCTGCTGGTCCCTTTTGCCATAAGTTACAATGAGAACCATGTTCGCTGAACCCCCATTCTACATGGACAGGGTCAGTTGGATGTATGGGGCCAAGTTGTTGGAATAACCTTAGCTCTTTTATTAGCAATTCCAGTGCATTAGTATGTTGTTCAGTCCACTCCCAGGATTTACCTTTTTTGAGCAAACAATAAAGGGGGCGAGCAATGATGGAAAAGCCAGGGATGTGTTTACGCCAATAACTTAAAGTTCCCAGAACTTGCTGTAACTCCTTCGTGCTGGAAGGATTCTGTCCATGTTCTATTTTTTTCAGGGTATCCTGAGGGACAGAAGCAGCTCCCTTAATCCACCAGACCCCCAGGAATTTAACTTCCTGTGCAGGTCCCTGACATTTTGAGTCTGGAATTTCCAATCCCAAATCTGATAATGTTTTTCGGATGTTTTGCATCATGTCTTGTACACTTTCTTGGCTCTCTCCCCCCCTATTAAGATGTCGTCAATATATTGGTATACTGTACATCCCTGTGAAACAGGAATCTCTGATAGCGCTTTAGCTAAAGCATTATGAGCAATGGTGGGGGAATGTTTGTATCCTTGTGGAAGTCGGTTAAAGGTATATTGGACTCCTTTCCACGTGAATGCAAACTGCGCTTTGTCTTGCTCAAGGAGGGGAATCATAAAAAACATGTCTTTTACATCTAAGGCAGCCATCCAAGGATGGGCAGCTCCTTTTATCATTGTCACAATTTCCGCGATACTCGGAACCGCAGCGGTCAGGGGTGCAGTGTTGGCGTTTAACTTTCGGTAATCTACTGTGAAACGCCATTGCCCGGTTGGTTTCTTTACTGGCCACACCGGTGAATTATAAGGCGAGTGAGTCCTCTAAATGATGTTTCTTTTTTCTAAATCTGATACCACCCCGTCTGCTCCTGCAAGTGCAGCTGCAGGCAGTGGGTACTGTCGGACGTTGGTAATTTTAGAGGGAGGCAAAGGTATAGATGTTTCTAATAGGCCCAGTTTAACTGCGTCTAATCCTTTTTTGCGTCCTGCAAAACTCCACGCAGTTCCATCCGGGAATTTCCACATTCGCCCACGCAGCACGTCAAATCCTAGGAGGTTAGAATGTGAGGCACCCACTAACACTTCTGCCCTAGTCATTCGCTGCTCTCCCGGCAACCAGAGGTTAATTTTTGCAGTGGGGCATGTTTTTACCACACCATCAATTCCTGTGAAGTTGACTCTGCGTCGGGTGGGATTTATACCTAGAAGTTGTGCTGTTTCGTTAGTGATTGCAGACATTTGGGCTCCAGTATCAATAATAAAATTTACCAATATCTTCCGGGGTCCAACAGGAATGATAATAACGGGTTCGGAGTCTTTATGAGAGAGCCATTGAATTGCTAGTACCTGCCGGACAGGGTGGCTCACTGCCCTCCCCGGGGATAGGAGTTTTTTGGCTGGGACTCTGTCAAATCAATCAAGTTACGTTCCGGTGCAGAAGGCACAATTTTCTCACGACTTGGGGATTCTCTGGTTAGACTTTTCTCCCCAGCCACATTATTCTTTCTAGTTAGAGATTGGACTAGTGTACGGAGGTCTCCCGTAGGGACACCGTGCAAGAATTGTCGGGGCACCCCTAATTGTAGGGCTTTACGCCACAACTCATTCCGGTCCTTATCAGGCTTAAACCTTTCCTCCGATTTAGGGTTTTTAGTGTGAGTTCGGACTTGGCGAACCTTTCGGGGGTGTTCGGAGGATTTCTCACTAGTTAGGCTGGCCCAGCCCATTCGGCGCCCATATTGATCTATTTCCTGTACATATTCATTCCAGGTGGGCATGTAGTGACGACGGCCCCGCCTATGAGCACCCCGAGCCTCTCGTATACGATCTTGAGTACGAACAAGGAACGGTTTCAGGCAATCGGGAAGACCACGGATGAGAGGGGCTAATCGATCGGGGTCGATAGGGGCTGACATTGGGGATTTCCGAAATTCCTCTCTGTCATACATGGCTTGCAGACAAGCTGCTTTCCGTACAGCCGCAAACAGATCAGAGTAGCCTGTAGCTCTAATCTCTAACGGCTCCCCCCTCTCTCGCGGATCCATACCCCCTGCCCAATAGGCTGCTCGAGCAGTTAGGGAATAATTATGATCCCCAGGCATAGTGGTTAAAAACACTCCTGGTCCCCAAGAGTCTCCTGCTTCTTCCTCACTCAGCATAATTCTGTCCCCCCCTTCAGAAGAAACTCGCCACACGTACTCAACAGCTGACTCTTCTGGTCGCCTCGAATATTTCTCCCTTATTTTTGTTAACTCGGTTGGTGTCCGTGGAACGGTACGCACAGTGGTGTGAATTTCATCATCGTCATCAACCGCAGCTTCAGTTTTAACCAGAGGACGTAAAGGAAAAACTTGGGATTTCAAAGTAAAAGTCCTTTCCTCCTCATCTTCTTCGTCATCCTCGCTATTAGACAAAAAATCTCCGGTCTGGGTTCCGGAATTTGGATAACACATTAACTTACGAATCTGTTGGACCTGGGTCGAGGGCTGCATTTTATCTAAGAGCCCAGTCACCCTTTCTAATAATATTTTAAGTTGAGCATTCTGGTTTCCTAAACATTCATTCTCACTCACAAGCTTATCGACGTGAGTTCTTAATTTTTCTCCTGTCTCCTTTTGCAAGGCTAATGATGACTTCAGCACCTCATTCTCCGATTTCAGGGTTGCATATTCTACAGCTGAAATCAGATTAGGAGCAGGGGTTTCTCTAGCTTCTTGTTGTGCACAAGATAAACAGGCGCCTAACGCAGCACAAATCACACCCTTGCCTTTCCCCGCTCTGAGCTTCTGTGAAACCCGACACTCTTCAATACGTTCCACCACTTTCTCTTCATCCTTCCAAAATTTTTGGGCCCACTCCTTCCCAGCCTGGGAAGGGGCACAATCATATTTTTGCAGCAGTTTATCCATGGCAATCCTGCCGACTACGCCAAATTCTGTTGCGTGAAACGGGGCCAAGCGGTTTTGGCAGAAGATAAACCCCCTTGCGTTCTAACACTCCTCACCGAGGTGGGAGGCTAGGTGCGGCTAGGTTTAAATTCTGAGTGATGCCCAATTCAGCACTATCAGTCCAATCGCGTTTAATATGTATTAAACTACTACGATTTGGATACACTAATAGTGGACTGCACCTTCAGTCTAGTCGTGCTCCTGAACTAGCACGGCCTCTCTGTAGTTTTGGTCGCGTTCAGTGAGAAAGCGGAACGACTAGCTACTTAAACAGTGCAGTTTATTTAAACAACAGATATACAGGTTCTTTAGGATTGCCGGTGATCAATACACTGTCTGCAAAGCACGTGCAAATAAAGATATTGCTAAGTATACAAACGCGCGACAAAATTATAAACGATACAGCCTGGCTATAAACGTAGGGTAGAGATTCTCTAGAGAAATTTCTAAGTCCCCGAGAAAGCGCTCGGTGTAATCGAAGTCTTACCCAAAGGCGTCCCTATGGGGGGGAAGAAAGGCTCAGCCCGTCGACTGATCCCGGAAATCAGCGGTGGAATTCTTCGCGATGGTGTCTTCCCTGACATCCCCTCTCTCTTGGGCTATTTTTATATTATTTTTTTATCTTCAAAGTGGAGTTTGAGTGACTTTAGTCATACATACTTTTATTATGATTAATGTATTCAAGGAGGAGTGTTCACACCTCGGGGGCGGATAGCCTCCGGGATGGAGGTGTGTTTTGGTACATTGTGGTGAGCAAAGTTCGCACAAAAGGACAGCATTTCATCAACATTTGACGAAAGGTTGGCTCGGGTAGCGTGTAGGCCGCTTATCAGTTCCGTAGTACCATCTCGTCCCCATATCTGCTATTCGTCACAAGGGAAGGCCACGGAACAAGCGTGTTCCGTTCCATCCCTCGTGTAGTTTCGCAAACAACCTCGCGCAGGGAATCACAGATGTTGCATTCTTCGTGTGCTAGCTGTGGCTGTATTCTACCTCAGAAGCCTCTTGATTTTATGACTTTCCTTAATGTGTGAACAATGCTGTATTTTTGTATTCTTGGCCAATTTAGTAATTATTCCACATAATCCACCCCGTGACTACGGTCACTCAAGCTCCACGATAATCAATACTGATGGGGAATATCACATGTCCTCTTATGGCGAGGGATATCAAGTGCAAATACTTCTTGCGGGGTGATTAAGGGAGTTAAGCGTTTCATCATAATCCAAAGTCTAACATGCAAAACAATTGTCAAAGCAAAGCACAATACAGTGAGTACTAGTAGAACAACAACAGGATGGAGCATCTTGTTAAAAAGTCCTGTAGCTGTCGGTGACCATCCAAAGAGGGTGTCCCACCGTTCATGTCCACCGTCTCTCTTGACCCTTTCCAGTACATGGTGTATTTCTTCAACATCATGATGGACAGTAATCAGAGTTCTTTGTCCATTTTCTTGGGCCTCTTTCAACAATCGCTTCAATTCATCGTGTTGTAGCAACTTCCTCACTAGTGAGAGATTCATTCCGATAGGGGTAGGCAGCAAATCTCGAATCAATGTGTAATTAGATTGTAGCAATTGAAAAGACGTAACAGGAGCTGAATAACTGAAGTCACATCCAATGATGTTAGTAAAGTTACAAACACAAAGATTTGAGTTATTACTTATATCTACTGCTATGTCATCTACGAATACAAAAGTACAGGGAGACCTCATGCAAACACACCCTTTCCCAATATATACAAGCACAGTTTCTGGGGTTTCATCAGGTTGTATCTCAAAATGACAAACATTCTGGTTGGTGTCAAGACAAATGTCTTGTGCCTTGAGAGTATTACTCTCACAAATGAATCCTTGTTGATCTCGTGAAATGCATGCTTCAACATCAACAGTTTGCCATTTATTCTCGTTTTGTTGTGCCCACACTCTATGCTCTACCGGATGGAGTATAGCTCCATGGTGATTCAACCCCAGTGCGATGATTGGGTATATGGTGTATACTGAGGCATTGCGTATCGTTAAGACAAAAGCTGTGGCTTTGCTCTCAGTGGGGTCATAGGTGAAATTAACCAGATACCACCAGGATTGAAATTTTCTCTCAAACTCAATTGCATTATCCCATATTACTTTTCGAATTTCAGTGGGCAAGGTGCCTTCTTCACCTTCCCTTATAATTGCGGCTGTCATAGATTGCATCCACAGTTGGGCTTGGATACAACTAAGGGCCAAGGAAACATTGTTTGGGGTTGTACCAAGTGCATTTGTGATCAGCTGATGGTCTTTTTCACCTGTTTCCTCCCACTGAGGCAATATATTCGATAAAAGCCATTGGTGATTTCCCAATGCTGATAGAGAGGACTGTAGAGGATGTTTTAATTTGTCTAGAGCACTAGTAGTTGTGACTAGTTTGTTTGCAAGTATCTCAGCATCTGTACTATTTAAGACTCCCAGTCCTGTTCCTAAGATACCAGTCACCTCTCTCTTCAGTCGTTGTGAGGTGTCAACAGTTCGCCGGCCTAACCATGCTGACCATCCTGCATAAGATGTACTCAGGAATGGTGAGCAGGTGGGTTTGATCGCAGAGATATTAATCTGCATTGACAATTCTACTCGTTTGAGGGAATATGTTGGGTTAAACGGTATTTGTTGTTGACCTGTGTGTTTAATGGCATAAGGGCCAATGTTAAAGGTGTAAGGAGTTAGACTAATGGAGGGCTGAGTAGCTACACCCTTGAAAGTTTGTGGGGGTGTAGGTTTTGGGTTCATTTCAACAGGTTCAGATGTATTTGAGTCAATCATAAATTCAAATAACAATTCCGTGCCCCTGTAGCCCCAAATACAATATACTATGATAGGTTTGATAAAGGTGAAGTTGTGCCAGCAATCTGAGTTTGGCTCTATAATTTTGTAACAATCAATCAGTGTTATATTTGTCCGGTTTAGTAGAGTCTACATGGATGGTTTCAATTACAGTTGGTCTATGGTGAGCAGACCCATTGATTACTCGGCAGCTAATTTGTATTTTCTTTCCTGGGACGGCTTCAAGCTTAGCCATTTGGAGTGAGTCTTTCCAACTCCATTTATCTCTGGAATATACTTCACTTCCTTGTATAACCAGAGTGGAGAGATTTAAATCCCTCATGTTTTCTAGTGTCTCAGTGCTTGCAGTGTATCGTGACAGTGCATTATCCCAAAGCTCATCATCAAGGGGCAGATTCTTAAGTCCGCTCAATAAGGTGTCATTATCGGGGGTTTCAGATAGTGGCAGTGGAACCAGACTAGTCTGTGGAGTTGAGTCAGGTTCGACTTTATCTATGCTTTGATCTATCTCATGTTTTGAAAACACCTCATTTTCATGTAGGACTACAGTGGCCAGGCTCAATTTTCCTTTTCCTGTTCCTGCCATCGCATTGTGTTTTACATAAGCTTGAGACCACGGCCATTCTGGGTCTCTTTGACTACAAACAACAGGGAGTAAAAAGATAAAACTGAATAGCATCAATTCCATCTGCCAATTCGTCATTCTAAAATTTAGGCCTCCAGATGGCCATACATAACAAAAATAATATTATTGCCAGGATCAATGTCAGGATTCCCTGGAGACACTCGAGGTTAGCGTAGGCCAATGCGTCTGTCCACGTACAGTTCTTCCGAGGTTCCTGTAAGACACAAAGGAAAAGAAAATCTGCTCGGTCTCATTTGACCGACGGGGTTAAAAAGAGGGCGAGATCCACCGGGTGCTGATCCGGTGTATCTTCCCTGAACAGTCTTTGGCTTCCCGTGCATGGGGGTTTTTGGGAGTAGCTAACACCATTGGTACTGTGCCAATTTGAGGCATTTTCATTAACACAGGTTGCCCAGGGTGAAATTGTCCCAGGTATTTTCGTGGTTCATTGGGAACTTTTGGAGTGATGATATCAGCAGATACACAGAAAGCTTTCATTTTAGGACAGCCATCTCCACTCCATCTGTTATTTAATTGATAGATGGCATCATCCAATGGCAAATGCCAACCAGGTTCATGAGTTTTTGCAAAACGCTTAACCAATCCATTGGTGCGTTCAACAATGCCATTAGCCTGAGGATAATAGGGAGTATGAAATACCCATCGAATCCCTTCTTCTTTGGCCCAATCTTGTACCACTGTAGCGGTAAAGTGTGAACCGTTATCACTTTGGATTTCCTCAGGAAGGGGAAGTGTGCTGAACCACCCTTTTAGGCCTTTCACTGTGTTGTTCCCGGTAGCTGATTTGAAGCTGGTGGCCATAGCGAGGCCAGAGATAATCTCCACTCCGACTAGGACGTATCTTTTCTCACCTGATGATCTCAAGGGCCCAATATAATCAATTTGCCATGAATGCCACAATGTTTTCTTGTCCCGAATGTGTAAAGGAGGCGCCTTACTCGGATGATCTTTATTGAGTCGTAGGCGACATTGTGAACAGGCGGTTACTACTTGTTCACACAGCTTAACCGACACAGGCCACCCCCGGGCTAGACCTTCCTGATACAGATCAGCACGGCCTGTATGGCCACGCTTAATATGTAACCATTCGAGTAAGCGTTCCCATTCCCGACCATCATCTACAATGTCAATTTGCTGCAACCGCGTGAGGCTATCTACCTGTTGGTTGAATTGAGCAGTGATCGAGTTCGAACGATCATGGCCTTTTACCCAACCAACGTGCAATGTTCTCTGTCCTCCCATTTCCAACAGTTGCTTCCAACTCTCTGTCTCCCAGATTGGGACTCTATTCACCTGCCAATCATTGGCTGCCCAGTGTCCAATCCATTCAGTGGCTCCTTTAAAAACAGCATATGAGTCAGTGTAAATGTAAGTAGCCCCACGTTGTGCAGCTAGTAGGACGGCTCTGAGTTCCCCTACTTGTGCGCTACCTTCTCCTGTTTCAATTGCTCTTTCCCCCGTTGCTACTTCCAGTGCTACGGCCTTGTATTTCCACTTATTGTTCTCACGGTGAGATGACGCATCAGTAAACCACACTCCTGTAAGATCACTGCCTTCTTTCAGAGGAGGTGCTTCTTGGATTGGAGATGGTCTGTTTGGTGGGGATTGGAACAATAGGGCACCATCTATATCCTTCTGGAGCTTGGATACTTTGATACTACCTTCAGAGATTGGCATGATATCATTAATGCCTTCTAAATAAGCATACCACTTTCGAACTGTGGGTTTCTGGGCAATGCCGGCTGGTGGTGCTGTCCCTTTACGGACCACATCTAGGAGACGAAAAGGGCCCCGAACAATCACGCTCTGTTCTCTCCTTATCTGCTCTGCTCGTTGCAATGCTCGCACCAGGGACAGTAAACCCTTCTCTAGGTCTGAATATCTGCTCTCAGTATCATTAAAGGAGTGAGAGCTAAATTCTAATGGTCTCTCCGGTCCTGCTGGTCCCTTTTGCCATAAGTTACAATGAGAGCCATGTTCGCTGGACCCCCATTCTACATGGACAGGGTCAGTTGGATGTATGGGGCCAAGTTGTTGGAATAACCTTAGCTCTTTTATTAGCAATTCCAGTGCATTAGTATGTTGTTCAGTCCACTCCCAGGATTTACCTTTTTTGAGCAAACAATAAAGGGGGCGAGCAATGATGGAAAAGCCAGGGATGTGTTTACGCCAATAACTTAAAGTTCCCAGAACTTGCTGTAACTCCTTCGTGCTGGAAGGATTCTGTCCATGTTCTATTTTTTTCAGGGTATCCTGAGGGACAGAAGCAGCTCCCTTAATCCACCAGACCCCCAGGAATTTAACTTCCTGTGCAGGTCCCTGACATTTTGAGTCTGGAATTTCCAATCCCAAATCTGATAATGTTTTTCGGATGTTTTGCATCATGTCTTGTACACTTTCTTGGCTCTCTCCCCCCCTATTAAGATGTCGTCAATATATTGGTATACTGTACATCCCTGTGAAACAGGAATCTCTGATAGCGCTTTAGCTAAAGCATTATGAGCAATGGTGGGGGAATGTTTGTATCCTTGTGGAAGTCGGTTAAAGGTATATTGGACTCCTTTCCACGTGAATGCAAACTGCGCTTTGTCTTGCTCAAGGAGGGGAATCATAAAAAACATGTCTTTTACATCTAAGGCAGCCATCCAAGGATGGGCAGCTCCTTTTATCATTGTCACAATTTCCGCGATACTCGGAACCGCAGCGGTCAGGGGTGCAGTGTTGGCGTTTAACTTTCGGTAATCTACTGTGAAACGCCATTGCCCGGTTGGTTTCTTTACTGGCCACACCGGTGAATTATAAGGCGAGTGAGTCCTCTTAATGATGTTTCTTTTTTCTAAATCTGATACCACCCCGTCTGCTCCTGCAAGTGCAGCTGCAGGCAGTGGGTACTGTCGGACGTTGGTAATTTTAGAGGGAGGCAAAGGTATAGATGTTTCTAATAGGCCCAGTTTAACTGTGTCTAATCCTTTTTTGCGTCCTGCAAAACTCCACACAGTTCCATCCGGGAATTTCCACATTCGCCCACGCAGCACGTCAAATCCTAGGAGGTTAGAATGTGAGGCACCCACTAACACTTCTGCCCTAGTCATTCGCTGCTCTCCCGGCAACCAGAGGTTAATTTTTGCAGTGGGGCATGTTTTTACCACACCATCAATTCCTGTGAAGTTGACTCTGCGTCGGGTGGGATTTATACCTAGAAGTTGTGCTGTTTCGTTAGTGATTGCAGACATTTGGGCTCCAGTATCAATAATAAAATTTACCAATATCTTCCGGGGTCCAACAGGAATGATAATAACGGGTTCGGAGTCTTTATGAGAGAGCCATTGAATTGCTAGTACCTGCCGGACAGGGTGGCTCACTGCCCTCCCCGGGGATAGGAGTTTTTTGGCTGGGACTCTGTCAAATCAATCAAGTTACGTTCCGGTGCAGAAGGCACAATTTTCTCACGACTTGGGGATTCTCTGGTTAGACTTTTCTCCCCAGCCACATTATTCTTTCTAGTTAGAGATTGGACTAGTGTACGGAGGTCTCCCGTAGGGACACCGTGCAAGAATTGTCGGGGCACCCCTAATTGTAGGGCTTTACGCCACAACTCATTCCGGTCCTTATCAGGCTTAAACCTTTCCTCCGATTTAGGGTTTTTAGTGTGAGTTCGGACTTGGCGAACCTTTCGGGGGTGTTCGGAGGATTTCTCACTAGTTAGGCTGGCCCAGCCCATTCGGCGCCCATATTGATCTATTTCCTGTACATATTCATTCCAGGTGGGCATGTAGTGACGACGGCCCCGCCTATGAGCACCCCGAGCCTCTCGTATACGATCTTGAGTACGAACAAGGAACGGTTTCAGGCAATCGGGAAGACCACGGATGAGAGGGGCTAATCGATCGGGGTCGATAGGGGCTGACATTGGGGATTTCCGAAATTCCTCTCTGTCATACATGGCTTGCAGACAAGCTGCTTTCCGTACAGCCGCAAACAGATCAGAGTAGCCTGTAGCTCTAATCTCTAACGGCTCCCCCCTCTCTCGCGGATCCATACCCCCTGCCCAATAGGCTGCTCGAGCAGTTAGGGAATAATTATGATCCCCAGGCATAGTGGTTAAAAACACTCCTGGTCCCCAAGAGTCTCCTGCTTCTTCCTCACTCAGCATAATTCTGTCCCCCCCTTCAGAAGAAACTCGCCACACGTACTCAACAGCTGACTCTTCTGGTCGCCTCGAATATTTCTCCCTTATTTTTGTTAACTCGGTTGGTGTCCGTGGAACGGTACGCACAGTGGTGTGAATTTCATCATCGTCATCAACCGCAGTTTCAGTTTTAACCAGAGGACGTAAAGGAAAAACTTGGGATTTCAAAGTAAAAGTCCTTTCCTCCTCATCTTCTTCGTCATCCTCGCTATTAGACAAAAAATCTCCGGTCTGGGTTCCGGAATTTGGATAACACATTAACTTACGAATCTGTTGGACCTGGGTCGAGGGCTGCATTTTATCTAAGAGCCCAGTCACCCTTTCTAATAATATTTTAAGTTGAGCATTCTGGTTTCCTAAACATTCATTCTCACTCACAAGCTTATCGACGTGAGTTCTTAATTTTTCTCCTGTCTCCTTTTGCAAGGCTAATGATGACTTCAGCACCTCATTCTCCGATTTCAGGGTTGCATATTCTACAGCTGAAATCAGATTAGGAGCAGGGGTTTCTCTAGCTTCTTGTTGTGCACAAGATAAACAGGCGCCTAACGCAGCACAAATCACACCCTTGCCTTTCCCCGCTCTGAGCTTCTGTGAAACCCGACACTCTTCAATACGTTCCACCACTTTCTCTTCATCCTTCCAAAATTTTTGGGCCCACTCCTTCCCAGCCTGGGAAGGGGCACAATCATATTTTTGCAGCAGTTTATCCATGGCAATCCTGCCGACTACGCCAAATTCTGTTGCGTGAAACGGGGCCAAGCGGTTTTGGCAGAAGATAAACCCCCTTGCGTTCTAACACTCCTCACCGAGGTGGGAGGCTAGGTGCGGCTAGGTTTAAATTCTGAGTGATGCCCAATTCAGCACTATCAGTCCAATCGCGTTTAATATGTATTAAACTACTACGATTTGGATACACTAATAGTGGACTGCACCTTCAGTCTAGTCGTGCTCCTGAACTAGCACGGCCTCTCTGTAGTTTTGGTCGCGTTCAGTGAGAAAGCGGAACGACTAGCTACTTAAACAGTGCAGTTTATTTAAACAACAGATATACAGGTTCTTTAGGATTGCCGGTGATAAATACACTGTCTGCAAAGCACGTGCAAATAAAGATATTGCTAAGTATACAAACGCGCGACAAAATTATAAACGATACAGCCTGGCTATAAACGTAGGGTAGAGATTCTCTAGAGAAATTTCTAAGTCCCCGAGAAAGCGCTCGGTGTAATCGAAGTCTTACCCAAAGGCGTCCCTATGGGGGGGAAGAAAGGCTCAGCCCGTCGACTGATCCCGGAAATCAGCGGTGGAATTCTTCGCGATGGTGTCTTCCCTGACATCCCCTCTCTCTTGGGCTATTTTTATATTATTTTTTTATCTTCAAAGTGGAGTTTGAGTGACTTTAGTCATACATACTTTTATTATGATTAATGTATTCAAGGAGGAGTGTTCACACCTCGGGGGCGGATAGCCTCCGGGATGGAGGTGTGTTTTGGTACATTGTGGTGAGCAAAGTTCGCACAAAAGGACAGCATTTCATCAACATTTGACGAAAGGTTGGCTCGGGTAGCGTGTAGGCCGCTTATCAGTTCCGTAGTACCATCTCGTCCCCATATCTGCTATTCGTCACAAGGGAAGGCCACGGAACAAGCGTGTTCCGTTCCATCCCTCGTGTAGTTTCGCAAACAACCTCGCGCAGGGAATCACAGATGTTGCATTCTTCGTGTGCTAGCTGTGGCTGTATTCTACCTCAGAAGCCTCTTGATTTTATGACTTTCCTTAATGTGTGAACAATGCTGTATTTTTGTATTCTTGGCCAATTTAGTAATTATTCCACATAATCCACCCCGTGACTACAGTCACTCAAGCTCCACGATAATCAATACTGATGGGGAATATCACATGTCCTCTTATGGCGAGGGATATCAAGTGCAAATACTTCTTGCGGGGTGATTAAGCGAGTTAAGCGTTTCATCATAATCCAAAGTCTAACATGCAAAACAATTGTCAAAGCAAAGCACAATACAGTGAGTACTAGTAGAACAACAACAGGATGGAGCATCTTGTTAAAAAGTCCTGTAGCTGTCGGTGACCATCCAAAGAGGGTGTCCCACCATTCATGTCCACCGTCTCTCTTGACCCTTTCCAGTACATGGTGTATTTCTTCAACATCATGATGGACAGTAATCAGAGTTCTTTGTCCATTTTCTTGGGCCTCTTTCAACAATCGCTTCAATTCATCGTGTTGTAGCAACTTCCTCACTAGTGAGAGATTCATTCCGATAGGGGTAGGCAGCAAATCTCGAATCAATGTGTAATTAGATTGTAGCAATTGAAAAGACGTAACAGGAGCTGAATAACTGAAGTCACATCCAATGATGTTAGTAAAGTTACAAACACAAAGATTTGAGTTATTACTTATATCTACTGCTATGTCATCTACGAATACAAAAGTACAGGGAGACCTCATGCAAACACACCCTTTCCCAATATATACAAGCACAGTTTCTGGGGTTTCATCAGGTTGTATCTCAAAATGACAAACATTCTGGTTGGTGTCAAGACAAATGTCTTGTGCCTTGAGAGTATTACTCTCACAAATGAATCCTTGTTGATCTCGTGAAATGCATGCTTCAACATCAACAGTTTGCCATTTATTCTCGTTTTGTTGTGCCCACACTCTATGCTCTACCGGATGGAGTATAGCTCCATGGTGATTCAACCCCAGTGCGATGATTGGGTATATGGTGTATACTGAGGCATTGCGTATCGTTAAGACAAAAGCTGTGGCTTTGCTCTCAGTGGGGTCATAGGTGAAATTAACCAGATACCACCAGGATTGAAATTTTCTCTCAAACTCAATTGCATTATCCCATATTACTTTTCGAATTTCAGTGGGCAAGGTGCCTTCTTCACCTTCCCTTATAATTGCGGCTGTCATAGATTGCATCCACAGTTGGGCTTGGATACAACTAAGGGCCAAGGAAACATTGTTTGGGGTTGTACCAAGTGCATTTGTGATCAGCTGATGGTCTTTTTCACCTGTTTCCTCCCACTGAGGCAATATATTCGATAAAAGCCATTGGTGATTTCCCAATGCTGATAGAGAGGACTGTAGAGGATGTTTTAATTTGTCTAGATCACTAGTAGTTGTGACTAGTTTGTTTGCAAGTATCTCAGCATCTGTACTATTTAAGACTCCCAGTCCTGTTCCTAAGATACCAGTCACCTCTCTCTTCAGTCGTTGTGAGGTGTCAACAGTTCGCCGGCCTAACCATGCTGACCATCCTGCATAAGATGTACTCAGGAATGGTGAGCAGGTGGGTTTGATCGCAGAGATATTAATCTGCATTGACAATTCTACTCGTTTGAGGGAATATGTTGGGTTAAACGGTATTTGTTGTTGACCTGTGTGTTTAATGGCATAAGGGCCAATGTTAAAGGTGTAAGGAGTTAGACTAATGGAGGGCTGAGTAGCTACACCCTTGAAAGTTTGTGGGGGTGTAGGTTTTGGGTTCATTTCAACAGGTTCAGATGTATTTGAGTCAATCATAAATTCAAATAACAATTCCGTGCCCCTGTAGCCCCAAATACAATATACTATGATAGGTTTGATAAAGGTGAAGTTGTGCCAGCAATCTGAGTTTGGCTCTATAATTTTGTAACAATCAATCAGTGTTATATTTGTCCGGTTTAGTAGAGTCTACATGGATGGTTTCAATTACAGTTGGTCTATGGTGAGCAGACCCATTGATTACTCGGCAGCTAATTTGTATTTTCTTTCCTGGGACGGCTTCAAGCTTAGCCATTTGGAGTGAGTCTTTCCAACTCCATTTATCTCTGGAATATACTTCACTTCCTTGTATGACCAGAGTGGAGAGATTTAAATCCCTCATGTTTTCTAGTGTCTCAGTGCTTGCAGTGTATCGTGACAGTGCATTATCCCAAAGCTCATCATCAAGGGGCAGATTCTTAAGTCCGCTCAATAAGGTGTCATTATCGGGGGTTTCAGATAGTGGCAGTGGAACCAGACTAGTCTGTGGAGTTGAGTCAGGTTCGACTTTATCTATGCTTTGATCTATCTCATGTTTTGAAAACACCTCATTTTCATGTAGGACTACAGTGGCCAGGCTCAATTTTCCTTTTCCTGTTCCTGCCATCGCATTGTGTTTTACATAAGCTTGAGACCACGGCCATTCTGGGTCTCTTTGACTACAAACAACAGGGAGTAAAAAGATAAAACTGAATAGCATCAATTCCATCTGCCAATTCGTCATTCTAAAATTTAGGCCTCCAGATGGCCATACATAACAAAAATAATATTATTGCCAGGATCAATGTCAGGATTCCCTGGAGACACTCGAGGTTAGCGTAGGCCAATGCGTCTGTCCACGTACAGTTCTTCCGAGGTTCCTGTAAGACACAAAGGAAAAGAAAATCTGCTCGGTCTCATTTGACCGACGGGGTTAAAAAGAGGGCGAGATCCACCGGGTGCTGATCCGGTGTATCTTCCCTGAACAGTCTTTGGCTTCCCGTGCATGGGGGTTTTTGGGAGTAGCTAACACCATTGGTACTGTGCCAATTTGAGGCATTTTCACTAACACAGGTTGCCCAGGGTGAAATTGTCCCAGGTATTTTCGTGGTTCATTGGGAACTTTTGGAGTGATGATATCAGCAGATACACAGAAAGCTTTCATTTTAGGACAGCCATCTCCACTCCATCTGTTATTTAATTGATAGATGGCATCATCCAATGGCAAATGCCAACCAGGTTCATGAGTTTTTGCAAAACGCTTAACCAATCCATTGGTGCGTTCAACAATGCCATTAGCCTGAGGATAATAGGGAGTATGAAATACCCATCGAATCCCTTCTTCTTTGGCCCAATCTTGTACCACTGTAGCGGTAAAGTGTGAACCGTTATCACTTTGGATTTCCTCAGGAAGGGGAAGTGTGCTGAACCACCCTTTTAGGCCTTTCACTGTGTTGTTCCCGGTAGCTGATTTGAAGCTGGTGGCCATAGCGAGGCCAGAGATAATCTCCACTCCGACTAGGACGTATCTTTTCTCACCTGATGATCTCAAGGGCCCAATATAATCAATTTGCCATGAATGCCACAATGTTTTCTTGTCCCGAATGTGTAAAGGAGGCGCCTTACTCGGATGATCTTTATTGAGTCGTAGGCGACATTGTGAACAGGCGGTTACTACTTGTTCACACAGCTTAACCGACACAGGCCACCCCCGGGCTAGACCTTCCTGATACAGATCAGCACGGCCTGTATGGCCACGCTTAATATGTAACCATTCGAGTAAGCGTTCCCATTCCCGACCATCATCTACAATGTCAATTTGCTGCAACCGCGTGAGGCTATCTACCTGTTGGTTGAATTGAGCAGTGATCGAGTTCGAACGATCATGGCCTTTTACCCAACCAACGTGCAATGTTCTCTGTCCTCCCATTTCCAACAGTTGCTTCCAACTCTCTGTCTCCCAGATTGGGACTCTATTCACCTGCCAATCATTGGCTGCCCAGTGTCCAATCCATTCAGTGGCTCCTTTAAAAACAGCATATGAGTCAGTGTAAATGTAAGTAGCCCCACGTTGTGCAGCTAGTAGGACGGCTCTGAGTTCCCCTACTTGTGCGCTACCTTCTCCTGTTTCAATTGCTCTTTCCCCCGTTGCTACTTCCAGTGCTACGGCCTTGTATTTCCACTTATTGTTCTCACGGTGAGATGACGCATCAGTAAACCACACTCCTGTAAGATCACTGCCTTCTTTCAGAGGAGGTGCTTCTTGGATTGGAGATGGTCTGTTTGGTGGGGATTGGAACAATAGGGCACCATCTATATCCTTCTGGAGCTTGGATACTTTGATACTACCTTCAGAGATTGGCATGATATCATTAATGCCTTCTAAATAAGCATACCACTTTCGAACTGTGGGTTTCTGGGCAATGCCGGCTGGTGGTGCTGTCCCTTTACGGACCACATCTAGGAGACGAAAAGGGCCCCGAACAATCACGCTCTGTTCTCTCCTTATCTGCTCTGCTCGTTGCAATGCTCGCACCAGGGACAGTAAACCCTTCTCTAGGTCTGAATATCTGCTCTCAGTATCATTAAAGGAGTGAGAGCTAAATTCTAATGGTCTCTCCGGTCCTGCTGGTCCCTTTTGCCATAAGTTACAATGAGAGCCATGTTCGCTGGACCCCCATTCTACATGGACAGGGTCAGTTGGATGTATGGGGCCAAGTTGTTGGAATAACCTTAGCTCTTTTATTAGCAATTCCAGTGCATTAGTATGTTGTTCAGTCCACTCCCAGGATTTACCTTTTTTGAGCAAACAATAAAGGGGGCGAGCAATGATGGAAAAGCCAGGGATGTGTTTACGCCAATAACTTAAAGTTCCCAGAACTTGCTGTAACTCCTTCGTGCTGGAAGGATTCTGTCCATGTTCTATTTTTTTCAGGGTATCCTGAGGGACAGAAGCAGCTCCCTTAATCCACCAGACCCCCAGGAATTTAACTTCCTGTGCAGGTCCCTGACATTTTGAGTCTGGAATTTCCAATCCCAAATCTGATAATGTTTTTCGGATGTTTTGCATCATGTCTTGTACACTTTCTTGGCTCTCTCCCCCCCTATTAAGATGTCGTCAATATATTGGTATACTGTACATCCCTGTGAAACAGGAATCTCTGATAGCGCTTTAGCTAAAGCATTATGAGCAATGGTGGGGGAATGTTTGTATCCTTGTGGAAGTCGGTTAAAGGTATATTGGACTCCTTTCCACGTGAATGCAAACTGCGCTTTGTCTTGCTCAAGGAGGGGAATCATAAAAAACATGTCTTTTACATCTAAGGCAGCCATCCAAGGATGGGCAGCTCCTTTTATCATTGTCACAATTTCCGCGATACTCGGAACCGCAGCGGTCAGGGGTGCAGTGTTGGCGTTTAACTTTCGGTAATCTACTGTGAAACGCCATTGCCCGGTTGGTTTCTTTACTGGCCACACCGGTGAATTATAAGGCGAGTGAGTCCTCTGAATGATGTTTCTTTTTTCTAAATCTGATACCACCCCGTCTGCTCCTGCAAGTGCAGCTGCAGGCAGTGGGTACTGTCGGACGTTGGTAATTTTAGAGGGAGGCAAAGGTATAGATGTTTCTAATAGGCCCAGTTTAACTGCGTCTAATCCTTTTTTGCGTCCTGCAAAACTCCACGCAGTTCCATCCGGGAATTTCCACATTCGCCCACGCAGCACGTCAAATCCTAGGAGGTTAGAATGTGAGGCACCCACTAACACTTCTGCCCTAGTCATTCGCTTCTCTCCCGGCAACCAGAGGTTAATTTTTGCAGTGGGGCATGTTTTTACCACACCATCAATTCCTGTGAAGTTGACTCTGCGTCGGGTGGGATTTATACCTAGAAGTTGTGCTGTTTCGTTAGTGATTGCAGACATTTGGGCTCCAGTATCAATAATAAAATTTACCAATATCTTCCGGGGTCCAACAGGAATGATAATAACGGGTTCGGAGTCTTTATGAGAGAGCCATTGAATTGCTAGTACCTGCCGGACAGGGTGGCTCACTGCCCTCCCCGGGGATAGGAGTTTTTTGGCTGGGACTCTGTCAAATCAATCAAGTTACGTTCCGGTGCAGAAGGCACAATTTTCTCACGACTTGGGGATTCTCTGGTTAGACTTTTCTCCCCAGCCACATTATTCTTTCTAGTTAGAGATTGGACTAGTGTACGGAGGTCTCCCGTAGGGACACCGTGCAAGAATTGTCGGGGCACCCCTAATTGTAGGGCTTTACGCCACAACTCATTCCGGTCCTTATCAGGCTTAAACCGTTCCTCCGATTTAGGGTTTTTAGTGTGAGTTCGGACTTGGCGAACCTTTCGGGGGTGTTCGGAGGATTTCTCACTAGTTAGGCTGGCCCAGCCCATTCGGCGCCCATATTGATCTATTTCCTGTACATATTCATTCCAGGTGGGCATGTAGTGACGACGGCCCCGCCTATGAGCACCCCGAGCCTCTCGTATACGATCTTGAGTACGAACAAGGAACGGTTTCAGGCAATCGGGAAGACCACGGATGAGAGGGGCTAATCGATCGGGGTCGATAGGGGCTGACATTGGGGATTTCCGAAATTCCTCTCTGTCATACATGGCTTGCAGACAAGCTGCTTTCCGTACAGCCGCAAACAGATCAGAGTAGCCTGTAGCTCTAATCTCTAACGGCTCCCCCCTCTCTCGCGGATCCATACCCCCTGCCCAATAGGCTGCTCGAGCAGTTAGGGAATAATTATGATCCCCAGGCATAGTGGTTAAAAACACTCCTGGTCCCCAAGAGTCTCCTGCTTCTTCCTCACTCAGCATAATTCTGTCCCCCCCTTCAGAAGAAACTCGCCACACGTACTCAACAGCTGACTCTTCTGGTCGCCTCGAATATTTCTCCCTTATTTTTGTTAACTCGGTTGGTGTCCGTGGAACGGTACGCACAGTGGCGTGAATTTCATCATCGTCATCAACCGCAGCTTCAGTTTTAACCAGAGGACGTAAAGGAAAAACTTGGGATTTCAAAGTAAAAGTCCTTTCCTCCTCATCTTCTTCGTCATCCTCACTATTAGACAAAAAATCTCCGGTCTGGGTTCCGGAATTTGGATAACACATTAACTTACGAATCTGTTGGACCTGGGTCGAGGGCTGCATTTTATCTAAGAGCCCAGTCACCCTTTCTAATAATATTTTAAGTTGAGCATTCTGGTTTCCTAAACATTCATTCTCACTCACAAGCTTATCGACGTGAGTTCTTAATTTTTCTCCTGCCTCCTTTTGCAAGGCTAATGATGACTTCAGCACCTCATTCTCCGATTTCAGGGTTGCATATTCTACAGCTGAAATCAGATTAGGAGCAGGGGTTTCTCTAGCTTCTTGTTGTGCACAAGATAAACAGGCGCCTAACGCAGCACAAATCACACCCTTGCCTTTCCCCGCTCTGAGCTTCTGTGAAACCCGACACTCTTCAATACGTTCCACCACTTTCTCTTCATCCTTCCAAAATTTTTGGGCCCACTCCTTCCCAG
Organism: Larus michahellis; assembly: GCF_964199755.1. Classification (NCBI taxonomy): domain Eukaryota; kingdom Metazoa; phylum Chordata; class Aves; order Charadriiformes; family Laridae; genus Larus; species Larus michahellis. The sequence continues at coordinate 192,681 of NW_027436071.1, forward strand.
CCTGGGAAGGGGCACAATCATATTTTTGCAGCAGTTTATCCATGGCAATCCTGCCGACTACGCCAAATTCTGTTGCGTGAAACGGGGCCAAGCGGTTTTGGCAGAAGATGAACCCCCTTGCGTTCTAACACTCCTCACCGAGGTGGGAGGCTAGGTGCGGCTAGGTTTAAATTCTGAGTGATGCCCAATTCAGCACTATCAGTCCAATCGCGTTTAATATGTATTAAACTACTACGATTTGGATACACTAATAGTGGACTGCACCTTCAGTCTAGTCGTGCTCCTGAACTAGCACGGCCTCTCTGTAGTTTTGGTCGCGTTCAGTGAGAAAGCGGAACGACTAGCTACTTAAACAGTGCAGTTTATTTAAACAACAGATATACAGGTTCTTTAGGATTGCCGGTGATAAATACACTGTCTGCAAAGCACGTGCAAATAAAGATATTGCTAAGTATACAAACGCGCGACAAAATTATAAACGATACAGCCTGGCTATAAACGTAGGGTAGAGATTCTCTAGAGAAATTTCTAAGTCCCCGAGAAAGCGCTCGGTGTAATCGAAGTCTTACCCAAAGGCGTCCCTATGGGGGGGAAGAAAGGCTCAGCCCGTCGACTGATCCCGGAAATCAGCGGTGGAATTCTTCGCGATGGTGTCTTCCCTGACATCCCCTCTCTCTTGGGCTATTTTTATATTATTTTTTTATCTTCAAAGTGGAGTTTGAGTGACTTTAGTCATACATACTTTTATTATGATTAATGTATTCAAGGAGGAGTGTTCACACCTCGGGGGCGGATAGCCTCCGGGATGGAGGTGTGTTTTGGTACATTGTGGTGAGCAAAGTTCGCACAAAAGGACAGCATTTCATCAACATTTGACGAAAGGTTGGCTCGGGTAGCGTGTAGGCCGCTTATCAGTTCCGTAGTACCATCTCGTCCCCATATCTGCTATTCGTCACAAGGGAAGGCCACGGAACAAGCGTGTTCCGTTCCATCCCTCGTGTAGTTTCGCAAACAACCTCGCGCAGGGAATCACAGATGTTGCATTCTTCGTGTGCTAGCTGTGGCTGTATTCTACCTCAGAAGCCTCTTGATTTTATGACTTTCCTTAATGTGTGAACAATGCTGTATTTTTGTATTCTTGGCCAATTTAGTAATTATTCCACATAATCCACCCCGTGACTACAGTCACTCAAGCTCCACGATAATCAATACTGATGGGGAATATCACATGTCCTCTTATGGCGAGGGATATCAAGTGCAAATACTTCTTGCGGGGTGATTAAGCGAGTTAAGCGTTTCATCATAATCCAAAGTCTAACATGCAAAACAATTGTCAAAGCAAAGCACAATACAGTGAGTACTAGTAGAACAACAACAGGATGGAGCATCTTGTTAAAAAGTCCTGTAGCTGTCGGTGACCATCCAAAGAGGGTGTCCCACCATTCATGTCCACCGTCTCTCTTGACCCTTTCCAGTACATGGTGTATTTCTTCAACATCATGATGGACAGTAATCAGAGTTCTTTGTCCATTTTCTTGGGCCTCTTTCAACAATCGCTTCAATTCATCGTGTTGTAGCAACTTCCTCACTAGTGAGAGATTCATTCCGATAGGGGTAGGCAGCAAATCTCGAATCAATGTGTAATTAGATTGTAGCAATTGAAAAGACGTAACAGGAGCTGAATAACTGAAGTCACATCCAATGATGTTAGTAAAGTTACAAACACAAAGATTTGAGTTATTACTTATATCTACTGCTATGTCATCTACGAATACAAAAGTACAGGGAGACCTCATGCAAACACACCCTTTCCCAATATATACAAGCACAGTTTCTGGGGTTTCATCAGGTTGTATCTCAAAATGACAAACATTCTGGTTGGTGTCAAGACAAATGTCTTGTGCCTTGAGAGTATTACTCTCACAAATGAATCCTTGTTGATCTCGTGAAATGCATGCTTCAACATCAACAGTTTGCCATTTATTCTCGTTTTGTTGTGCCCACACTCTATGCTCTACCGGATGGAGTATAGCTCCATGGTGATTCAACCCCAGTGCGATGATTGGGTATATGGTGTATACTGAGGCATTGCGTATCGTTAAGACAAAAGCTGTGGCTTTGCTCTCAGTGGGATCATAGGTGAAATTAACCAGATACCACCAGGATTGAAATTTTCTCTCAAACTCAATTGCATTATCCCATATTACTTTTCGAATTTCAGTGGGCAAGGTGCCTTCTTCACCTTCCCTTATAATTGCGGCTGTCATAGATTGCATCCACAGTTGGGCTTGGATACAACTAAGGGCCAAGGAAACATTGTTTGGGGTTGTACCAAGTGCATTTGTGATCAGCTGATGGTCTTTTTCACCTGTTTCCTCCCACTGAGGCAATATATTCGATAAAAGCCATTGGTGATTTCCCAATGCTGATAGAGAGGACTGTAGAGGATGTTTTAATTTGTCTAGATCACTAGTAGTTGTGACTAGTTTGTTTGCAAGTATCTCAGCATCTGTACTATTTAAGACTCCCAGTCCTGTTCCTAAGATACCAGTCACCTCTCTCTTCAGTCGTTGTGAGGTGTCAACAGTTCGCCGGCCTAACCATGCTGACCATCCTGCATAAGATGTACTCAGGAATGGTGAGCAGGTGGGTTTGATCGCAGAGATATTAATCTGCATTGACAATTCTACTCGTTTGAGGGAATATGTTGGGTTAAACGGTATTTGTTGTTGACCTGTGTGTTTAATGGCATAAGGGCCAATGTTAAAGGTGTAAGGAGTTAGACTAATGGAGGGCTGAGTAGCTACACCCTTGAAAGTTTGTGGGGGTGTAGGTTTTGGGTTCATTTCAACAGGTTCAGATGTATTTGAGTCAATCATAAATTCAAATAACAATTCCGTGCCCCTGTAGCCCCAAATACAATATACTATGATAGGTTTGATAAAGGTGAAGTTGTGCCAGCAATCTGAGTTTGGCTCTATAATTTTGTAACAATCAATCAGTGTTATGTTTGTCCGGTTTAGTAGAGTCTACATGGATGGTTTCAATTACAGTTGGTCTATGGTGAGCAGACCCATTGATTACTCGGCAGCTAATTTGTATTTTCTTTCCTGGGACGGCTTCAAGCTTAGCCATTTGGAGTGAGTCTTTCCAACTCCATTTATCTCTGGAATATACTTCACTTCCTTGTATAACCAGAGTGGAGAGATTTAAATCCCTCATGTTTTCTAGTGTCTCAGTGCTTGCAGTGTATCGTGACAGTGCATTATCCCAAAGCTCATCATCAAGGGGCAGATTCTTAAGTCCGCTCAATAAGGTGTCATTATCGGGGGTTTCAGATAGTGGCAGTGGAACCAGACTAGTCTGTGGAGTTGAGTCAGGTTCGACTTTATCTATGCTTTGATCTATCTCATGTTTTGAAAACACCTCATTTTCATGTAGGACTACAGTGGCCAGGCTCAATTTTCCTTTTCCTGTTCCTGCCATCGCATTGTGTTTTACATAAGCTTGAGACCACGGCCATTCTGGGTCTCTTTGACTACAAACAACAGGGAGTAAAAAGATAAAACTGAATAGCATCAATTCCATCTGCCAATTCGTCATTCTAAAATTTAGGCCTCCAGATGGCCATACATAACAAAAATAATATTATTGCCAGGATCAATGTCAGGATTCCCTGGAGACACTCGAGGTTAGCGTAGGCCAATGCGTCTGTCCACGTACAGTTCTTCCGAGGTTCCTGTAAGACACAAAGGAAAAGAAAATCTGCTCGGTCTCATTTGACCGACGGGGTTAAAAAGAGGGCGAGATCCACCGGGTGCTGATCCGGTGTATCTTCCCTGAACAGTCTTTGGCTTCCCGTGCATGGGGGTTTTTGGGAGTAGCTAACACCATTGGTACTGTGCCAATTTGAGGCATTTTCACTAACACAGGTTGCCCAGGGTGAAATTGTCCCAGGTATTTTCGTGGTTCATTGGGAACTTTTGGAGTGATGATATCAGCAGATACACAGAAAGCTTTCATTTTAGGACAGCCATCTCCACTCCATCTGTTATTTAATTGATAGATGGCATCATCCAATGGCAAATGCCAACCAGGTTCATGAGTTTTTGCAAAACGCTTAACCAATCCATTGGTGCGTTCAACAATGCCATTAGCCTGAGGATAATAGGGAGTATGAAATACCCATCGAATCCCTTCTTCTTTGGCCCAATCTTGTACCACTGTAGCGGTAAAGTGTGAACCGTTATCACTTTGGATTTCCTCAGGAAGGGGAAGTGTGCTGAACCACCCTTTTAGGCCTTTCACTGTGTTGTTCCCGGTAGCTGATTTGAAGCTGGTGGCCATAGCGAGGCCAGAGATAATCTCCACTCCGACTAGGACGTATCTTTTCTCACCTGATGATCTCAAGGGCCCAATATAATCAATTTGCCATGAATGCCACAATGTTTTCTTGTCCCGAATGTGTAAAGGAGGCGCCTTACTCGGATGATCTTTATTGAGTCGTAGGCGACATTGTGAACAGGCGGTTACTACTTGTTCACACAGCTTAACCGACACAGGCCACCCCCGGGCTAGACCTTCCTGATACAGATCAGCACGGCCTGTATGGCCACGCTTAATATGTAACCATTCGAGTAAGCGTTCCCATTCCCGACCATCATCTACAATGTCAATTTGCTGCAACCGCGTGAGGCTATCTACCTGTTGGTTGAATTGAGCAGTGATCGAGTTCGAACGATCATGGCCTTTTACCCAACCAACGTGCAATGTTCTCTGTCCTCCCATTTCCAACAGTTGCTTCCAACTCTCTGTCTCCCAGATTGGGACTCTATTCACCTGCCAATCATTGGCTGCCCAGTGTCCAATCCATTCAGTGGCTCCTTTAAAAACAGCATATGAGTCAGTGTAAATGTAAGTAGCCCCACGTTGTGCAGCTAGTAGGACGGCTCTGAGTTCCCCTACTTGTGCGCTACCTTCTCCTGTTTCAATTGCTCTTTCCCCCGTTGCTACTTCCAGTGCTACGGCCTTGTATTTCCACTTATTGTTCTCACGGTGAGATGACGCATCAGTAAACCACACTCCTGTAAGATCACTGCCTTCTTTCAGAGGAGGTGCTTCTTGGATTGGAGATGGTCTGTTTGGTGGGGATTGGAACAATAGGGCACCATCTATATCCTTCTGGAGCTTGGATACTTTGATACTACCTTCAGAGATTGGCATGATATCATTAATGCCTTCTAAATAAGCATACCACTTTCGAACTGTGGGTTTCTGGGCAATGCCGGCTGGTGGTGCTGTCCCTTTATGGACCACGTCTAGGAGACGAAAAGGGCCCCGAACAATCACGCTCTGTTCTCTCCTTATCTGCTCTGCTCGTTGCAATGCTCGCACCAGGGACAGTAAACCCTTCTCTAGGTCTGAATATCTGCTCTCAGTATCATTAAAGGAGTGAGAGCTAAATTCTAATGGTCTCTCCGGTCCTGCTGGTCCCTTTTGCCATAAGTTACAATGAGAACCATGTTCGCTGGACCCCCATTCTACATGGACAGGGTCAGTTGGATGTATGGGGCCAAGTTGTTGGAATAACCTTAGCTCTTTTATTAGCAATTCCAGTGCATTAGTATGTTGTTCAGTCCACTCCCAGGATTTACCTTTTTTGAGCAAACAATAAAGGGGGCGAGCAATGATGGAAAAGCCAGGGATGTGTTTACGCCAATAACTTAAAGTTCCCAGAACTTGCTGTAACTCCTTCGTGCTGGAAGGATTCTGTCCATGTTCTATTTTTTTCAGGGTATCCTGAGGGACAGAAGCAGCTCCCTTAATCCACCAGACCCCCAGGAATTTAACTTCCTGTGCAGGTCCCTGACATTTTGAGTCTGGAATTTCCAATCCCAAATCTGATAATGTTTTTCGGATGTTTTGCATCATGTCTTGTACACTTTCTTGGCTCTCTCCCCCCCTATTAAGATGTCGTCAATATATTGGTATACTGTACATCCCTGTGAAACAGGAATCTCTGATAGCGCTTTAGCTAAAGCATTATGAGCAATGGTGGGGGAATGTTTGTATCCTTGTGGAAGTCGGTTAAAGGTATATTGGACTCCTTTCCACGTGAATGCAAACTGCGCTTTGTCTTGCTCAAGGAGGGGAATCATAAAAAACATGTCTTTTACATCTAAGGCAGCCATCCAAGGATGGGCAGCTCCTTTTATCATTGTCACAATTTCCGCGATACTCGGAACCGCAGCGGTCAGGGGTGCAGTGTTGGCGTTTAACTTTCGGTAATCTACTGTGAAACGCCATTGCCCGGTTGGTTTCTTTACTGGCCACACCGGTGAATTATAAGGCGAGTGAGTCCTCTGAATGATGTTTCTTTTTTCTAAATCTGATACCACCCCGTCTGCTCCTGCAAGTGCAGCTGCAGGCAGTGGGTACTGTCGGACGTTGGTAATTTTAGAGGGAGGCAAAGGTATAGATGTTTCTAATAGGCCCAGTTTAACTGTGTCTAATCCTTTTTTGCGTCCTGCAAAACTCCACGCAGTTCCATCCGGGAATTTCCACATTCGCCCACGCAGCACGTCAAATCCTAGGAGGTTAGAATGTGAGGCACCCACTAACACTTCTGCCCTAGTCATTCGCTGCTCTCCCGGCAACCAGAGGTTAATTTTTGCAGTGGGGCATGTTTTTACCACACCATCAATTCCTGTGAAGTTGACTCTGCGTCGGGTGGGATTTATACCTAGAAGTTGTGCTGTTTCGTTAGTGATTGCAGACATTTGGGCTCCAGTATCAATAATAAAATTTACCAATATCTTCCGGGGTCCAACAGGAATGATAATAACGGGTTCGGAGTCTTTATGAGAGAGCCATTGAATTGCTAGTACCTGCCGGACAGGGTGGCTCACTGCCCTCCCCGGGGATAGGAGTTTTTTGGCTGGGACTCTGTCAAATCAATCAAGTTACGTTCCGGTGCAGAAGGCACAATTTTCTCACGACTTGGGGATTCTCTGGTTAGACTTTTCTCCCCAGCCACATTATTCTTTCTAGTTAGAGATTGGACTAGTGTACGGAGGTCTCCCGTAGGGACACCGTGCAAGAATTGTCGGGGCACCCCTAATTGTAGGGCTTTACGCCACAACTCATTCCGGTCCTTATCAGGCTTAAACCTTTCCTCCGATTTAGGGTTTTTAGTGTGAGTTCGGACTTGGCGAACCTTTCGGGGGTGTTCGGAGGATTTCTCACTAGTTAGGCTGGCCCAGCCCATTCGGCGCCCATATTGATCTATTTCCTGTACATATTCATTCCAGGTGGGCATGTAGTGACGACGGCCCCGCCTATGAGCACCCCGAGCCTCTCGTATACGATCTTGAGTACGAACAAGGAACGGTTTCAGGCAATCGGGAAGACCACGGATGAGAGGGGCTAATCGATCGGGGTCGATAGGGGCTGACATTGGGGATTTCCGAAATTCCTCTCTGTCATACATGGCTTGCAGACAAGCTGCTTTCCGTACAGCCGCAAACAGATCAGAGTAGCCTGTAGCTCTAATCTCTAACGGCTCCCCCCTCTCTCGCGGATCCATACCCCCTGCCCAATAGGCTGCTCGAGCAGTTAGGGAATAATTATGATCCCCAGGCATAGTGGTTAAAAACACTCCTGGTCCCCAAGAGTCTCCTGCTTCTTCCTCACTCAGCATAATTCTGTCCCCCCCTTCAGAAGAAACTCGCCACACGTACTCAACAGCTGACTCTTCTGGTCGCCTCGAATATTTCTCCCTTATTTTTGTTAACTCGGTTGGTGTCCGTGGAACGGTACGCACAGTGGCGTGAATTTCATCATCGTCATCAACCGCAGCTTCAGTTTTAACCAGAGGACGTAAAGGAAAAACTTGGGATTTCAAAGTAAAAGTCCTTTCCTCCTCATCTTCTTCGTCATCCTCACTATTAGACAAAAAATCTCCGGTCTGGGTTCCGGAATTTGGATAACACATTAACTTACGAATCTGTTGGACCTGGGTCGAGGGCTGCATTTTATCTAAGAGCCCAGTCACCCTTTCTAATAATATTTTAAGTTGAGCATTCTGGTTTCCTAAACATTCATTCTCACTCACAAGCTTATCGACGTGAGTTCTTAATTTTTCTCCTGTCTCCTTTTGCAAGGCTAATGATGACTTCAGCACCTCATTCTCCGATTTCAGGGTTGCATATTCTACAGCTGAAATCAGATTAGGAGCAGGGGTTTCTCTAGCTTCTTGTTGTGCACAAGATAAACAGGCGCCTAACGCAGCACAAATCACACCCTTGCCTTTCCCCGCTCTGAGCTTCTGTGAAACCCGACACTCTTCAATACGTTCCACCACTTTCTCTTCATCCTTCCAAAATTTTTGGGCCCACTCCTTCCCAGCCTGGGAAGGGGCACAATCATATTTTTGCAGCAGTTTATCCATGGCAATCCTGCCGACTACGCCAAATTCTGTTGCGTGAAACGGGGCCAAGCGGTTTTGGCAGAAGATAAACCCCCTTGCGTTCTAACACTCCTCACCGAGGTGGGAGGCTAGGTGCGGCTAGGTTTAAATTCTGAGTGATGCCCAATTCAGCACTATCAGTCCAATCGCGTTTAATATGTATTAAACTACTACGATTTGGATACACTAATAGTGGACTGCACCTTCAGTCTAGTCGTGCTCCTGAACTAGCACGGCCTCTCTGTAGTTTTGGTCGCGTTCAGTGAGAAAGCGGAACGACTAGCTACTTAAACAGTGCAGTTTATTTAAACAACAGATATACAGGTTCTTTAGGATTGCCGGTGATAAATACACTGTCTGCAAAGCACGTGCAAATAAAGATATTGCTAAGTATACAAACGCGCGACAAAATTATAAACGATACAGCCTGGCTATAAACGTAGGGTAGAGATTCTCTAGAGAAATTTCTAAGTCCCCGAGAAAGCGCTCGGTGTAATCGAAGTCTTACCCAAAGGCGTCCCTATGGGGGGGAAGAAAGGCTCAGCCCGTCGACTGATCCCGGAAATCAGCGGTGGAATTCTTCGCGATGGTGTCTTCCCTGACATCCCCTCTCTCTTGGGCTATTTTTATATTATTTTTTTATCTTCAAAGTGGAGTTTGAGTGACTTTAGTCATACATACTTTTATTATGATTAATGTATTCAAGGAGGAGTGTTCACACCTCGGGGGCGGATAGCCTCCGGGATGGAGGTGTGTTTTGGTACATTGTGGTGAGCAAAGTTCGCACAAAAGGACAGCATTTCATCAACATTTGACGAAAGGTTGGCTCGGGTAGCGTGTAGGCCGCTTATCAGTTCCGTAGTACCATCTCGTCCCCATATCTGCTATTCGTCACAAGGGAAGGCCACGGAACAAGCGTGTTCCGTTCCATCCCTCGTGTAGTTTCGCAAACAACCTCGCGCAGGGAATCACAGATGTTGCATTCTTCGTGTGCTAGCTGTGGCTGTATTCTACCTCAGAAGCCTCTTGATTTTATGACTTTCCTTAATGTGTGAACAATGCTGTATTTTTGTATTCTTGGCCAATTTAGTAATTATTCCACATAATCCACCCCGTGACTACAGTCACTCAAGCTCCACGATAATCAATACTGATGGGGAATATCACACGTCCTCTTATGGCGAGGGATATCAAGTGCAAATACTTCTTGCGGGGTGATTAAGCGAGTTAAGCGTTTCATCATAATCCAAAGTCTAACATGCAAAACAATTGTCAAAGCAAAGCACAATACAGTGAGTACTAGTAGAACAACAACAGGATGGAGCATCTTGTTAAAAAGTCCTGTAGCTGTCGGTGACCATCCAAAGAGGGTGTCCCACCATTCATGTCCACCGTCTCTCTTGACCCTTTCCAGTACATGGTGTATTTCTTCAACATCATGATGGACAGTAATCAGAGTTCTTTGTCCATTTTCTTGGGCCTCTTTCAACAATCGCTTCAATTCATCGTGTTGTAGCAACTTCCTCACTAGTGAGAGATTCATTCCGATAGGGGTAGGCAGCAAATCTCGAATCAATGTGTAATTAGATTGTAGCAATTGAAAAGACGTAACAGGAGCTGAATAACTGAAGTCACATCCAATGATGTTAGTAAAGTTACAAACACAAAGATTTGAGTTATTACTTATATCTACTGCTATGTCATCTACGAATACAAAAGTACAGGGAGACCTCATGCAAACACACCCTTTCCCAATATATACAAGCACAGTTTCTGGGGTTTCATCAGGTTGTATCTCAAAATGACAAACATTCTGGTTGGTGTCAAGACAAATGTCTTGTGCCTTGAGAGTATTACTCTCACAAATGAATCCTTGTTGATCTCGTGAAATGCATGCTTCAACATCAACAGTTTGCCATTTATTCTCGTTTTGTTGTGCCCACACTCTATGCTCTACCGGATGGAGTATAGCTCCATGGTGATTCAACCCCAGTGCGATGATTGGGTATATGGTGTATACCGAGGCATTGCGTATCGTTAAGACAAAAGCTGTGGCTTTGCTCTCAGTGGGATCATAGGTGAAATTAACCAGATGCCACCAGGATTGAAATTTTCTCTCAAACTCAATTGCATTATCCCATATTACTTTTCGAATTTCAGTGGGCAAGGTGCCTTCTTCACCTTCCCTTATAATTGCGGCTGTCATAGATTGCATCCACAGTTGGGCTTGGATACAACTAAGGGCCAAGGAAACATTGTTTGGGGTTGTACCAAGTGCATTTGTGATCAGCTGATGGTCTTTTTCACCTGTTTCCTCCCACTGAGGCAATATATTCGATAAAAGCCATTGGTGATTTCCCAATGCTGATAGAGAGGACTGTAGAGGATGTTTTAATTTGTCTAGAGCACTAGTAGTTGTGACTAGTTTGTTTGCAAGTATCTCAGCATCTGTACTATTTAAGACTCCCAGTCCTGTTCCTAAGATACCAGTCACCTCTCTCTTCAGTCGTTGTGAGGTGTCAACAGTTCGCCGGCCTAACCATGCTGACCATCCTGCATAAGATGTACTCAGGAATGGTGAGCAGGTGGGTTTGATCGCAGAGATATTAATCTGCATTGACAATTCTACTCGTTTGAGGGAATATGTTGGGTTAAACGGTATTTGTTGTTGACCTGTGTGTTTAATGGCATAAGGGCCAATGTTAAAGGTGTAAGGAGTTAGACTAATGGAGGGCTGAGTAGCTACACCCTTGAAAGTTTGTGGGGGTGTAGGTTTTGGGTTCATTTCAACAGGTTCAGATGTATTTGAGTCAATCATAAATTCAAATAACAATTCCATGCCCCTGTAGCCCCAAATACAATATACTATGATAGGTTTGATAAAGGTGAAGTTGTGCCAGCAATCTGAGTTTGGCTCTATAATTTTGTAACAATCAATCAGTGTTATGTTTGTCCGGTTTAGTAGAGTCTACATGGATGGTTTCAATTACAGTTGGTCTATGGTGAGCAGACCCATTGATTACTCGGCAGCTAATTTGTATTTTCTTTCCTGGGACGGCTTCAAGCTTAGCCATTTGGAGTGAGTCTTTCCAACTCCATTTATCTCTGGAATATACTTCACTTCCTTGTATAACCAGAGTGGAGAGATTTAAATCCCTCATGTTTTCTAGTGTCTCAGTGCTTGCAGTGTATCGTGACAGTGCATTATCCCAAAGCTCATCATCAAGGGGCAGATTCTTAAGTCCGCTCAATAAGGTGTCATTATCGGGGGTTTCAGATAGTGGCAGTGGAACCAGACTAGTCTGTGGAGTTGAGTCAGGTTCGACTTTATCTATGCTTTGATCTATCTCATGTTTTGAAAACACCTCATTTTCATGTAGGACTACAGTGGCCAGGCTCAATTTTCCTTTTCCTGTTCCTGCCATCGCATTGTGTTTTACATAAGCTTGAGACCACGGCCATTCTGGGTCTCTTTGACTACAAACAACAGGGAGTAAAAAGATAAAACTGAATAGCATCAATTCCATCTGCCAATTCGTCATTCTAAAATTTAGGCCTCCAGATGGCCATACATAACAAAAATAATATTATTGCCAGGATCAATGTCAGGATTCCCTGGAGACACTCGAGGTTAGCGTAGGCCAATGCGTCTGTCCACGTACAGTTCTTCCGAGGTTCCTGTAAGACACAAAGGAAAAGAAAATCTGCTCGGTCTCATTTGACCGACGGGGTTAAAAAGAGGGCGAGATCCACCGGGTGCTGATCCGGTGTATCTTCCCTGAACAGTCTTTGGCTTCCCGTGCATGGGGGTTTTTGGGAGTAGCTAACACCATTGGTACTGTGCCAATTTGAGGCATTTTCACTAACACAGGTTGCCCAGGGTGAAATTGTCCCAGGTATTTTCGTGGTTCATTGGGAACTTTTGGAGTGATGATATCAGCAGATACACAGAAAGCTTTCATTTTAGGACAGCCATCTCCACTCCATCTGTTATTTAATTGATAGATGGCATCATCCAATCGCAAATGCCAACCAGGTTCATGAGTTTTTGCAAAACGCTTAACCAATCCATTGGTGCGTTCAACAATGCCATTAGCCTGAGGATAATAGGGAGTATGAAATACCCATCGAATCCCTTCTTCTTTGGCCCAATCTTGTACCACTGTAGCGGTAAAGTGTGAACCGTTATCACTTTGGATTTCCTCAGGAAGGGGAAGTGTGCTGAACCACCCTTTTAGGCCTTTCACTGTGTTGTTCCCGGTAGCTGATTTGAAGCTGGTGGCCATAGCGAGGCCAGAGATAATCTCCACTCCGACTAGGACGTATCTTTTCTCACCTGATGATCTCAAGGGCCCAATATAATCAATTTGCCATGAATGCCACAATGTTTTCTTGTCCCGAATGTGTAAAGGAGGCGCCTTACTCGGATGATCTTTATTGAGTCGTAGGCGACATTGTGAACAGGCGGTTACTACTTGTTCACACAGCTTAACCGACACAGGCCACCCCCGGGCTAGACCTTCCTGATACAGATCAGCACGGCCTGTATGGCCACGCTTAATATGTAACCATTCGAGTAAGCGTTCCCATTCCCGACCATCATCTACAATGTCAATTTGCTGCAACCGCGTGAGGCTATCTACCTGTTGGTTGAATTGAGCAGTGATCGAGTTCGAACGATCATGGCCTTTTACCCAACCAACGTGCAATGTTCTCTGTCCTCCCATTTCCAACAGTTGCTTCCAACTCTCTGTCTCCCAGATTGGGACTCTATTCACCTGCCAATCATTGGCTGCCCAGTGTCCAATCCATTCAGTGGCTCCTTTAAAAACAGCATATGAGTCAGTGTAAATGTAAGTAGCCCCACGTTGTGCAGCTAGTAGGACGGCTCTGAGTTCCCCTACTTGTGCGCTACCTTCTCCTGTTTCAATTGCTCTTTCCCCCGTTGCTACTTCCAGTGCTACGGCCTTGTATTTCCACTTATTGTTCTCACGGTGAGATGACGCATCAGTAAACCACACTCCTGTAAGATCACTGCCTTCTTTCAGAGGAGGTGCTTCTTGGATTGGAGATGGTCTGTTTGGTGGGGATTGGAACAATAGGGCACCATCTATATCCTTCTGGAGCTTGGATACTTTGATACTACCTTCAGAGATTGGCATGATATCATTAATGCCTTCTAAATAAGCATACCACTTTCGAACTGTGGGTTTCTGGGCAATGCCGGCTGGCGGTGCTGTCCCTTTACGGACCACATCTAGGAGACGAAAAGGGCCCCGAACAATCACGCTCTGTTCTCTCCTTATCTGCTCTGCTCGTTGCAATGCTCGCACCAGGGACAGTAAACCCTTCTCTAGGTCTGAATATCTGCTCTCAGTATCATTAAAGGAGTGAGAGCTAAATTCTAATGGTCTCTCCGGTCCTGCTGGTCCCTTTTGCCATAAGTTACAATGAGAACCATGTTCGCTGAACCCCCATTCTACATGGACAGGGTCAGTTGGATGTATGGGGCCAAGTTGTTGGAATAACCTTAGCTCTTTTATTAGCAATTCCAGTGCATTAGTATGTTGTTCAGTCCACTCCCAGGATTTACCTTTTTTGAGCAAACAATAAAGGGGGCGAGCAATGATGGAAAAGCCAGGGATGTGTTTACGCCAATAACTTAAAGTTCCCAGAACTTGCTGTAACTCCTTCGTGCTGGAAGGATTCTGTCCATGTTCTATTTTTTTCAGGGTATCCTGAGGGACAGAAGCAGCTCCCTTAATCCACCAGACCCCCAGGAATTTAACTTCCTGTGCAGGTCCCTGACATTTTGAGTCTGGAATTTCCAATCCCAAATCTGATAATGTTTTTCGGATGTTTTGCATCATGTCTTGTACACTTTCTTGGCTCTCTCCTCCCCTATTAAGATGTCGTCAATATATTGGTATACTGTACATCCCTGTGAAACAGGAATCTCTGATAGCGCTTTAGCTAAAGCATTATGAGCAATGGTGGGGGAATGTTTGTATCCTTGTGGAAGTCGGTTAAAGGTATATTGGACTCCTTTCCACGTGAATGCAAACTGCGCTTTGTCTTGCTCAAGGAGGGGAATCATAAAAAACATGTCTTTTACATCTAAGGCAGCCATCCAAGGATGGGCAGCTCCTTTTATCATTGTCACAATTTCCGCGATACTCGGAACCGCAGCGGTCAGGGGTGCAGTGTTGGCGTTTAACTTTCGGTAATCTACTGTGAAACGCCATTGCCCGGTTGGTTTCTTTACTGGCCACACCGGTGAATTATAAGGCGAGTGAGTCCTCTGAATGATGTTTCTTTTTTCTAAATCTGATACCACCCCGTCTGCTCCTGCAAGTGCAGCTGCAGGCAGTGGGTACTGTCGGACGTTGGTAATTTTAGAGGGAGGCAAAGGTATAGATGTTTCTAATAGGCCCAGTTTAACTGTGTCTAATCCTTTTTTGCGTCCTGCAAAACTCCACGCAGTTCCATCCGGGAATTTCCACATTCGCCCACGCAGCACGTCAAATCCTAGGAGGTTAGAATGTGAGGCACCCACTAACACTTCTGCCCTAGTCATTCGCTGCTCTCCCGGCAACCAGAGGTTAATTTTTGCAGTGGGGCATGTTTTTACCACACCATCAATTCCTGTGAAGTTGACTCTGCGTCGGGTGGGATTTATACCTAGAAGTTGTGCTGTTTCGTTAGTGATTGCAGACATTTGGGCTCCAGTATCAATAATAAAATTTACCAATATCTTCCGGGGTCCAACAGGAATGATAATAACGGGTTCGGAGTCTTTATGAGAGAGCCATTGAATTGCTAGTACCTGCCGGACAGGGTGGCTCACTGCCCTCCCCGGGGATAGGAGTTTTTTGGCTGGGACTCTGTCAAATCAATCAAGTTACGTTCCGGTGCAGAAGGCACAATTTTCTCACGACTTGGGGATTCTCTGGTTAGACTTTTCTCCCCAGCCACATTATTCTTTCTAGTTAGAGATTGGACTAGTGTACGGAGGTCTCCCGTAGGGACACCGTGCAAGAATTGTCGGGGCACCCCTAATTGTAGGGCTTTACGCCACAACTCATTCCGGTCCTTATCAGGCTTAAACCTTTCCTCCGATTTAGGGTTTTTAGTGTGAGTTCGGACTTGGCGAACCTTTCGGGGGTGTTCGGAGGATTTCTCACTAGTTAGGCTGGCCCAGCCCATTCGGCGCCCATATTGATCTATTTCCTGTACATATTCATTCCAGGTGGGCATGTAGTGACGACGGCCCCGCCTATGAGCACCCCGAGCCTCTCGTATACGATCTTGAGTACGAACAAGGAACGGTTTCAGGCAATCGGGAAGACCACGGATGAGAGGGGCTAATCGATCGGGGTCGATAGGGGCTGACATTGGGGATTTCCGAAATTCCTCTCTGTCATACATGGCTTGCAGACAAGCTGCTTTCCGTACAGCCGCAAACAGATCAGAGTAGCCTGTAGCTCTAATCTCTAACGGCTCCCCCCTCTCTCGCGGATCCATACCCCCTGCCCAATAGGCTGCTCGAGCAGTTAGGGAATAATTATGATCCCCAGGCATAGTGGTTAAAAACACTCCTGGTCCCCAAGAGTCTCCTGCTTCTTCCTCACTCAGCATAATTCTGTCCCCCCCTTCAGAAGAAACTCGCCACACGTACTCAACAGCTGACTCTTCTGGTCGCCTCGAATATTTCTCCCTTATTTTTGTTAACTCGGTTGGTGTCCGTGGAACGGTACGCACAGTGGTGTGAATTTCATCATCGTCATCAACCGCAGCTTCAGTTTTAACCAGAGGACGTAAAGGAAAAACTTGGGATTTCAAAGTAAAAGTCCTTTCCTCCTCATCTTCTTCGTCATCCTCGCTATTAGACAAAAAATCTCCGGTCTGGGTTCCGGAATTTGGATAACACATTAACTTACGAATCTGTTGGACCTGGGTCGAGGGCTGCATTTTATCTAAGAGCCCAGTCACCCTTTCTAATAATATTTTAAGTTGAGCATTCTGGTTTCCTAAACGTTCATTCTCACTCACAAGCTTATCGACGTGAGTTCTTAATTTTTCTCCTGTCTCCTTTTGCAAGGCTAATGATGACTTCAGCACCTCATTCTCCGATTTCAGGGTTGCATATTCTACAGCTGAAATCAGATTAGGAGCAGGGGTTTCTCTAGCTTCTTGTTGTGCACAAGATAAACAGGCGCCTAACGCAGCACAAATCACACCCTTGCCTTTCCCCGCTCTGAGCTTCTGTGAAACCCGACACTCTTCAATACGTTCCACCACTTTCTCTTCATCCTTCCAAAATTTTTGGGCCCACTCCTTCCCAGCCTGGGAAGGGGCACAATCATATTTTTGCAGCAGTTTATCCATGGCAATCCTGCCGACTACGCCAAATTCTGTTGCGTGAAACGGGGCCAAGCGGTTTTGGCAGAAGATAAACCCCCTTGCGTTCTAACACTCCTCACCGAGGTGGGAGGCTAGGTGCGGCTAGGTTTAAATTCTGAGTGATGCCCAATTCAGCACTATCAGTCCAATCGCGTTTAATATGTATTAAACTACTACGATTTGGATACACTAATAGTGGACTGCACCTTCAGTCTAGTCGTGCTCCTGAACTAGCACGGCCTCTCTGTAGTTTTGGTCGCGTTCAGTGAGAAAGCGGAACGACTAGCTACTTAAACAGTGCAGTTTATTTAAACAACAGATATACAGGTTCTTTAGGATTGCCGGTGATAAATACACTGTCTGCAAAGC
Source organism: Larus michahellis (assembly GCF_964199755.1). Classification (NCBI taxonomy): domain Eukaryota; kingdom Metazoa; phylum Chordata; class Aves; order Charadriiformes; family Laridae; genus Larus; species Larus michahellis. The sequence goes on from NW_027436071.1 coordinate 209,920, forward strand.
ACGTGCAAATAAAGATATTGCTAAGTATACAAACGCGCGACAAAATTATAAACGATACAGCCTGGCTATAAACGTAGGGTAGAGATTCTCTAGAGAAATTTCTAAGTCCCCGAGAAAGCGCTCGGTGTAATCGAAGTCTTACCCAAAGGCGTCCCTATGGGGGGGAAGAAAGGCTCAGCCCGTCGACTGATCCCGGAAATCAGCGGTGGAATTCTTCGCGATGGTGTCTTCCCTGACATCCCCTCTCTCTTGGGCTATTTTTATATTATTTTTTTATCTTCAAAGTGGAGTTTGAGTGACTTTAGTCATACATACTTTTATTATGATTAATGTATTCAAGGAGGAGTGTTCACACCTCGGGGGCGGATAGCCTCCGGGATGGAGGTGTGTTTTGGTACATTGTGGTGAGCAAAGTTCGCACAAAAGGACAGCATTTCATCAACATTTGACGAAAGGTTGGCTCGGGTAGCGTGTAGGCCGCTTATCAGTTCCGTAGTACCATCTCGTCCCCATATCTGCTATTCGTCACAAGGGAAGGCCACGGAACAAGCGTGTTCCGTTCCATCCCTCGTGTAGTTTCGCAAACAACCTCGCGCAGGGAATCACAGATGTTGCATTCTTCGTGTGCTAGCTGTGGCTGTATTCTACCTCAGAAGCCTCTTGATTTTATGACTTTCCTTAATGTGTGAACAATGCTGTATTTTTGTATTCTTGGCCAATTTAGTAATTATTCCACATAATCCACCCCGTGACTACAGTCACTCAAGCTCCACGATAATCAATACTGATGGGGAATATCACATGTCCTCTTATGGCGAGGGATATCAAGTGCAAATACTTCTTGCGGGGTGATTAAGCGAGTTAAGCGTTTCATCATAATCCAAAGTCTAACATGCAAAACAATTGTCAAAGCAAAGCACAATACAGTGAGTACTAGTAGAACAACAACAGGATGGAGCATCTTGTTAAAAAGTCCTGTAGCTGTCGGTGACCATCCAAAGAGGGTGTCCCACCATTCATGTCCACCGTCTCTCTTGACCCTTTCCAGTACATGGTGTATTTCTTCAACATCATGATGGACAGTAATCAGAGTTCTTTGTCCATTTTCTTGGGCCTCTTTCAACAATCGCTTCAATTCATCGTGTTGTAGCAACTTCCTCACTAGTGAGAGATTCATTCCGATAGGGGTAGGCAGCAAATCTCGAATCAATGTGTAATTAGATTGTAGCAATTGAAAAGACGTAACAGGAGCTGAATAACTGAAGTCACATCCAATGATGTTAGTAAAGTTACAAACACAAAGATTTGAGTTATTACTTATATCTACTGCTATGTCATCTACGAATACAAAAGTACAGGGAGACCTCATGCAAACACACCCTTTCCCAATATATACAAGCACAGTTTCTGGGGTTTCATCAGGTTGTATCTCAAAATGACAAACATTCTGGTTGGTGTCAAGACAAATGTCTTGTGCCTTGAGAGTATTACTCTCACAAATGAATCCTTGTTGATCTCGTGAAATGCATGCTTCAACATCAACAGTTTGCCGTTTATTCTCGTTTTGTTGTGCCCACACTCTATGCTCTACCGGATGGAGTATAGCTCCATGGTGATTCAACCCCAGTGCGATGATTGGGTATATGGTGTATACTGAGGCATTGCGTATCGTTAAGACAAAAGCTGTGGCTTTGCTCTCAGTGGGATCATAGGTGAAATTAACCAGATACCACCAGGATTGAAATTTTCTCTCAAACTCAATTGCATTATCCCATATTACTTTTCGAATTTCAGTGGGCAAGGTGCCTTCTTCACCTTCCCTTATAATTGCGGCTGTCATAGATTGCATCCACAGTTGGGCTTGGATACAACTAAGGGCCAAGGAAACATTGTTTTGGGTTGTACCAAGTGCATTTGTGATCAGCTGATGGTCTTTTTCACCTGTTTCCTCCCACTGAGGCAATATATTCGATAAAAGCCATTGGTGATTTCCCAATGCTGATAGAGAGGACTGTAGAGGATGTTTTAATTTGTCTAGATCACTAGTAGTTGTGACTAGTTTGTTTGCAAGTATCTCAGCATCTGTACTATTTAAGACTCCCAGTCCTGTTCCTAAGATACCAGTCACCTCTCTCTTCAGTCGTTGTGAGGTGTCAACAGTTCGCCGGCCTAACCATGCTGACCATCCTGCATAAGATGTACTCAGGAATGGTGAGCAGGTGGGTTTGATCGCAGAGATATTAATCTGCATTGACAATTCTACTCGTTTGAGGGAATATGTTGGGTTAAACGGTATTTGTTGTTGACCTGTGTGTTTAATGGCATAAGGGCCAATGTTAAAGGTGTAAGGAGTTAGACTAATGGAGGGCTGAGTAGCTACACCCTTGAAAGTTTGTGGGGGTGTAGGTTTTGGGTTCATTTCAACAGGTTCAGATGTATTTGAGTCAATCATAAATTCAAATAACAATTCCGTGCCCCTGTAGCCCCAAATACAATATACTATGATAGGTTTGATAAAGGTGAAGTTGTGCCAGCAATCTGAGTTTGGCTCTATAATTTTGTAACAATCAATCAGTGTTATATTTGTCCGGTTTAGTAGAGTCTACATGGATGGTTTCAATTACAGTTGGTCTATGGTGAGCAGACCCATTGATTACTCGGCAGCTAATTTGTATTTTCTTTCCTGGGACGGCTTCAAGCTTAGCCATTTGGAGTGAGTCTTTCCAACTCCATTTATCTCTGGAATATACTTCACTTCCTTGTATAACCAGAGTGGAGAGATTTAAATCCCTCATGTTTTCTAGTGTCTCAGTGCTTGCAGTGTATCGTGACAGTGCATTATCCCAAAGCTCATCATCAAGGGGCAGATTCTTAAGTCCGCTCAATAAGGTGTCATTATCGGGGGTTTCAGATAGTGGCAGTGGAACCAGACTAGTCTGTGGAGTTGAGTCAGGTTCGACTTTATCTATGCTTTGATCTATCTCATGTTTTGAAAACACCTCATTTTCATGTAGGACTACAGTGGCCAGGCTCAATTTTCCTTTTCCTGTTCCTGCCATCGCATTGTGTTTTACATAAGCTTGAGACCACGGCCATTCTGGGTCTCTTTGACTACAAACAACAGGGAGTAAAAAGATAAAACTGAATAGCATCAATTCCATCTGCCAATTCGTCATTCTAAAATTTAGGCCTCCAGATGGCCATACATAACAAAAATAATATTATTGCCAGGATCAATGTCAGGATTCCCTGGAGACACTCGAGGTTAGCGTAGGCCAATGCGTCTGTCCACGTACAGTTCTTCCGAGGTTCCTGTAAGACACAAAGGAAAAGAAAATCTGCTCGGTCTCATTTGACCGACGGGGTTAAAAAGAGGGCGAGATCCACCGGGTGCTGATCCGGTGTATCTTCCCTGAACAGTCTTTGGCTTCCCGTGCATGGGGGTTTTTGGGAGTAGCTAACACCATTGGTACTGTGCCAATTTGAGGCATTTTCACTAACACAGGTTGCCCAGGGTGAAATTGTCCCAGGTATTTTCGTGGTTCATTGGGAACTTTTGGAGTGATGATATCAGCAGATACACAGAAAGCTTTCATTTTAGGACAGCCATCTCCACTCCATCTGTTATTTAATTGATAGATGGCATCATCCAATGGCAAATGCCAACCAGGTTCATGAGTTTTTGCAAAACGCTTAACCAATCCATTGGTGCGTTCAACAATGCCATTAGCCTGAGGATAATAGGGAGTATGAAATACCCATCGAATCCCTTCTTCTTTGGCCCAATCTTGTACCACTGTAGCGGTAAAGTGTGAACCGTTATCACTTTGGATTTCCTCAGGAAGGGGAAGTGTGCTGAACCACCCTTTTAGGCCTTTCACTGTGTTGTTCCCGGTAGCTGATTTGAAGCTGGTGGCCATAGCGAGGCCAGAGATAATCTCCACTCCGACTAGGACGTATCTTTTCTCACCTGATGATCTCAAGGGCCCAATATAATCAATTTGCCATGAATGCCACAATGTTTTCTTGTCCCGAATGTGTAAAGGAGGCGCCTTACTCGGATGATCTTTATTGAGTCGTAGGCGACATTGTGAACAGGCGGTTACTACTTGTTCACACAGCTTAACCGACACAGGCCACCCCCGGGCTAGACCTTCCTGATACAGATCAGCACGGCCTGTATGGCCACGCTTAATATGTAACCATTCGAGTAAGCGTTCCCATTCCCGACCATCATCTACAATGTCAATTTGCTGCAACCGCGTGAGGCTATCTACCTGTTGGTTGAATTGAGCAGTGATCGAGTTCGAACGATCATGGCCTTTTACCCAACCGATGTGCAATGTTCTCTGTCCTCCCATTTCCAACAGTTGCTTCCAACTCTCTGTCTCCCAGATTGGGACTCTATTCACCTGCCAATCATTGGCTGCCCAGTGTCCAATCCATTCAGTGGCTCCTTTAAAAACAGCATATGAGTCAGTGTAAATGTAAGTAGCCCCACGTTGTGCAGCTAGTAGGACGGCTCTGAGTTCCCCTACTTGTGCGCTACCTTCTCCTGTTTCAATTGCTCTTTCCCCCGTTGCTACTTCCAGTGCTACGGCCTTGTATTTCCACTTATTGTTCTCACGGTGAGATGACGCATCAGTAAACCACACTCCTGTAAGATCACTGCCTTCTTTCAGAGGAGGTGCTTCTTGGATTGGAGATGGTCTGTTTGGTGGGGATTGGAACAATAGGGCACCATCTATATCCTTCTGGAGCTTGGATACTTTGATACTACCTTCAGAGATTGGCATGATATCATTAATGCCTTCTAAATAAGCATACCACTTTCGAACTGTGGGTTTCTGGGCAATGCCGGCTGGTGGTGCTGTCCCTTTACGGACCACATCTAGGAGACGAAAAGGGCCCCGAACAATCACGCTCTGTTCTCTCCTTATCTGCTCTGCTCGTTGCAATGCTCGCACCAGGGACAGTAAACCCTTCTCTAGGTCTGAATATCTGCTCTCAGTATCATTAAAGGAGTGAGAGCTAAATTCTAATGGTCTCTCCGGTCCTGCTGGTCCCTTTTGCCATAAGTTACAATGAGAACCATGTTCGCTGGACCCCCATTCTACATGGACAGGGTCAGTTGGATGTATGGGGCCAAGTTGTTGGAATAACCTTAGCTCTTTTATTAGCAATTCCAGTGCATTAGTATGTTGTTCAGTCCACTCCCAGGATTTACCTTTTTTGAGCAAACAATAAAGGGGGCGAGCAATGATGGAAAAGCCAGGGATGTGTTTACGCCAATAACTTAAAGTTCCCAGAACTTGCTGTAACTCCTTCGTGCTGGAAGGATTCTGTCCATGTTCTATTTTTTTCAGGGTATCCTGAGGGACAGAAGCAGCTCCCTTAATCCACCAGACCCCCAGGAATTTAACTTCCTGTGCAGGTCCCTGACATTTTGAGTCTGGAATTTCCAATCCCAAATCTGATAATGTTTTTCGGATGTTTTGCATCATGTCTTGTACACTTTCTTGGCTCTCTCCCCCCCTATTAAGATGTCGTCAATATATTGGTATACTGTACATCCCTGTGAAACAGGAATCTCTGATAGCGCTTTAGCTAAAGCATTATGAGCAATGGTGGGGGAATGTTTGTATCCTTGTGGAAGTCGGTTAAAGGTATATTGGACTCCTTTCCACGTGAATGCAAACTGCGCTTTGTCTTGCTCAAGGAGGGGAATCATAAAAAACATGTCTTTTACATCTAAGGCAGCCATCCAAGGATGGGCAGCTCCTTTTATCATTGTCACAATTTCCGCGATACTCGGAACCGCAGCGGTCAGGGGTGCAGTGTTGGCGTTTAACTTTCGGTAATCTACTGTGAAACGCCATTGCCCGGTTGGTTTCTTTACTGGCCACACCGGTGAATTATAAGGCGAGTGAGTCCTCTGAATGATGTTTCTTTTTTCTAAATCTGATACCACCCCGTCTGCTCCTGCAAGTGCAGCTGCAGGCAGTGGGTACTGTCGGACGTTGGTAATTTTAGAGGGAGGCAAAGGTATAGATGTTTCTAATAGGCCCAGTTTAACTGTGTCTAATCCTTTTTTGCGTCCTGCAAAACTCCACGCAGTTCCATCCGGGAATTTCCACATTCGCCCACGCAGCACGTCAAATCCTAGGAGGTTAGAATGTGAGGCACCCACTAACACTTCTGCCCTAGTCATTCGCTTCTCTCCCGGCAACCAGAGGTTAATTTTTGCAGTGGGGCATGTTTTTACCACACCATCAATTCCTGTGAAGTTGACTCTGCGTCGGGTGGGATTTATACCTAGAAGTTGTGCTGTTTCGTTAGTGATTGCAGACATTTGGGCTCCAGTATCAATAATAAAATTTACCAATATCTTCCGGGGTCCAACAGGAATGATAATAACGGGTTCGGAGTCTTTATGAGAGAGCCATTGAATTGCTAGTACCTGCCGGACAGGGTGGCTCACTGCCCTCCCCGGGGATAGGAGTTTTTTGGCTGGGACTCTGTCAAATCAATCAAGTTACGTTCCGGTGCAGAAGGCACAATTTTCTCACGACTTGGGGATTCTCTGGTTAGACTTTTCTCCCCAGCCACATTATTCTTTCTAGTTAGAGATTGGACTAGTGTACGGAGGTCTCCCGTAGGGACACCGTGCAAGAATTGTCGGGGCACCCCTAATTGTAGGGCTTTACGCCACAACTCATTCCGGTCCTTATCAGGCTTAAACCGTTCCTCCGATTTAGGGTTTTTAGTGTGAGTTCGGACTTGGCGAACCTTTCGGGGGTGTTCGGAGGATTTCTCACTAGTTAGGCTGGCCCAGCCCATTCGGCGCCCATATTGATCTATTTCCTGTACATATTCATTCCAGGTGGGCATGTAGTGACGACGGCCCCGCCTATGAGCACCCCGAGCCTCTCGTATACGATCTTGAGTACGAACAAGGAACGGTTTCAGGCAATCGGGAAGACCACGGATGAGAGGGGCTAATCGATCGGGGTCGATAGGGGCTGACATTGGGGATTTCCGAAATTCCTCTCTGTCATACATGGCTTGCAGACAAGCTGCTTTCCGTACAGCCGCAAACAGATCAGAGTAGCCTGTAGCTCTAATCTCTAACGGCTCCCCCCTCTCTCGCGGATCCATACCCCCTGCCCAATAGGCTGCTCGAGCAGTTAGGGAATAATTATGATCCCCAGGCATAGTGGTTAAAAACACTCCTGGTCCCCAAGAGTCTCCTGCTTCTTCCTCACTCAGCATAATTCTGTCCCCCCCTTCAGAAGAAACTCGCCACACGTACTCAACAGCTGACTCTTCTGGTCGCCTCGAATATTTCTCCCTTATTTTTGTTAACTCGGTTGGTGTCCGTGGAACGGTACGCACAGTGGCGTGAATTTCATCATCGTCATCAACCGCAGCTTCAGTTTTAACCAGAGGACGTAAAGGAAAAACTTGGGATTTCAAAGTAAAAGTCCTTTCCTCCTCATCTTCTTCGTCATCCTCACTATTAGACAAAAAATCTCCGGTCTGGGTTCCGGAATTTGGATAACACATTAACTTACGAATCTGTTGGACCTGGGTCGAGGGCTGCATTTTATCTAAGAGCCCAGTCACCCTTTCTAATAATATTTTAAGTTGAGCATTCTGGTTTCCTAAACATTCATTCTCACTCACAAGCTTATCGACGTGAGTTCTTAATTTTTCTCCTGTCTCCTTTTGCAAGGCTAATGATGACTTCAGCACCTCATTCTCCGATTTCAGGGTTGCATATTCTACAGCTGAAATCAGATTAGGAGCAGGGGTTTCTCTAGCTTCTTGTTGTGCACAAGATAAACAGGCGCCTAACGCAGCACAAATCACACCCTTGCCTTTCCCCGCTCTGAGCTTCTGTGAAACCCGACACTCTTCAATACGTTCCACCACTTTCTCTTCATCCTTCCAAAATTTTTGGGCCCACTCCTTCCCAGCCTGGGAAGGGGCACAATCATATTTTTGCAGCAGTTTATCCATGGCAATCCTGCCGACTACGCCAAATTCTGTTGCGTGAAACGGGGCCAAGCGGTTTTGGCAGAAGATAAACCCCCTTGCGTTCTAACACTCCTCACCGAGGTGGGAGGCTAGGTGCGGCTAGGTTTAAATTCTGAGTGATGCCCAATTCAGCACTATCAGTCCAATCGCGTTTAATATGTATTAAACTACTACGATTTGGATACACTAATAGTGGACTGCACCTTCAGTCTAGTCGTGCTCCTGAACTAGCACGGCCTCTCTGTAGTTTTGGTCGCGTTCAGTGAGAAAGCGGAACGACTAGCTACTTAAACAGTGCAGTTTATTTAAACAACAGATATACAGGTTCTTTAGGATTGCCGGTGATAAATACACTGTCTGCAAAGCACGTGCAAATAAAGATATTGCTAAGTATACAAACGCGCGACAAAATTATAAACGATACAGCCTGGCTATAAACGTAGGGTAGAGATTCTCTAGAGAAATTTCTAAGTCCCCGAGAAAGCGCTCGGTGTAATCGAAGTCTTACCCAAAGGCGTCCCTATGGGGGGGAAGAAAGGCTCAGCCCGTCGACTGATCCCGGAAATCAGCGGTGGAATTCTTCGCGATGGTGTCTTCCCTGACATCCCCTCTCTCTTGGGCTATTTTTATATTATTTTTTTATCTTCAAAGTGGAGTTTGAGTGACTTTAGTCATACATACTTTTATTATGATTAATGTATTCAAGGAGGAGTGTTCACACCTCGGGGGCGGATAGCCTCCGGGATGGAGGTGTGTTTTGGTACATTGTGGTGAGCAAAGTTCGCACAAAAGGACAGCATTTCATCAACATTTGACGAAAGGTTGGCTCGGGTAGCGTGTAGGCCGCTTATCAGTTCCGTAGTACCATCTCGTCCCCATATCTGCTATTCGTCACAAGGGAAGGCCACGGAACAAGCGTGTTCCGTTCCATCCCTCGTGTAGTTTCGCAAACAACCTCGCGCAGGGAATCACAGATGTTGCATTCTTCGTGTGCTAGCTGTGGCTGTATTCTACCTCAGAAGCCTCTTGATTTTATGACTTTCCTTAATGTGTGAACAATGCTGTATTTTTGTATTCTTGGCCAATTTAGTAATTATTCCACACAGCCTCGGCACCACCGGCGCAAACGTGGCGCCGCCGCGCCAGCCCCCGAAGCATTTTCCGGTAGGGCCGCGGCTCTGGCCACAGCTCGCTCGCCCGAAGAGCCAGGAGGGAAAGCCGTGCCTCGTTGGAAAGCTCTTTGGCAGCCGCTCGCGTGGCCCCACAGCCCGTGGGGCTGCGGGCTTTCCGGCGGCCGTCAGCCTCGGCGCCACCGGCGCCCACGTGGTGCCGACGCGCCAGCCTGCGAAGTATTTTCCGGTAGGGCCACGGCTCTGGCCACAGCTCCCACGCCCGAAGAGCCAGGAGGGAAAGCCGTGCCTTCCTGGAACGCTCTTTGGCAGCCGCTCGCGTGGCCCCACAGCCCGTGGGGCTGCGGGCTTTGCGGCGGCCGTCAGCCTCGGCGCCACCGGCGCCCACGTGGCGTCGCCGCGCCAGCCTGCGAAACATTTTCCGGTAGGGCTGAGGCTCTGGCCACAGCTCCCACGCCCGAAGAGCCAGGAGGGAAAGCCCTGCCTCGTTGGAAAGCTCTTTGGCAGCCACTCGCGTGGCCCCACAGCCCGTGGGGCTGCGGGCTTTGCGGCGGCCGTCAGCCTCGGCGCCACCGGCGCCCACGTGGCGCCGCCGCGCCAGCCTGCAAAGCATTTTCCGGTAGGGCTGCGGCTCTGGCCACAGCTCGCTCGCCAGAAGAGCCAGGAGGGAAAGCCGTGCCTCGTTGGAAAGCTCTTTGGCAGCCGCTCGCGTGGCCCCACAGCCCGTGGGGCTGCGGGCTTTGCGGCGGCCGTCAGCCTCGGCGCCACCGGCGCCCACGTGGCGCCGCCGCGCCAGCCTGCGAAGCATTTTCCGGTAGGGCCGCGGCTTTGGCCACAGCTCCCACGCCCAAAGAGCCAGGAGGGAAAGCCGTGCCTCGTTGGAAAGCTCTTTGGCAGCCGCTCGCGTGGCCCCACAGCCCGTGGGGCTGCGGGCTTTGCGGCGGCCGTCAGCCTCGGCGCCACCGGCGCCCACGTGGCGCCGCCGCGCCAGCCTGCGAAGCATTTTCCGGTAGGGCCGCGGCTCTGGCCACAGCTCCCACGCCCAAAGAGCCAGGAGGGAAAGCCGTGCCTCGTTGGAAAGCTCTTTGGCAGCCGCTCGCGTGGCCCCACAGCCCGTGGGGCTGCGGGCTTTCTGGCAGCCGTCAGCCTCGGCGCCACCGGCGCCCACCTGGCGCCGCCGCGCCAGCCCCCGAAGCATTTTCCGGTAGGGCCGCGGCTCTGGCCACAGCTCCCACGCCTGAAGAGCCAGGAGGGAAAGCCCTGCCTCGTTGGAAAGCTCTTTGGCAGCCGCTCGCGTGGCCCCACAGCCCGTGGGGCTGCGGGTTTTCCGGCGGCCGTCAGCCTCGGCGCCACCGGCGCCCACGTGGCGCCGTCGCGCCAGCCTGCGAAGCATTTTCCGGTAGGGCCGCGGCTCTGGCCACAGCTCCCACGCCCGAAGAGCCAGGAGGGAAAGCCCTGCCTCGTTGCAAAGCTCTTTGGCAGCCGCTCGCGTGGCCCCACAGCCCGTGGGGCTGCGGGATTTGCGGCGGCCGTCAGCCTCGGCGACACCGGCGCCCACGTGGCGCCGCCGCGCCAGCCCCCGAAGCATTTTCCGGTAGGGACGCAGCTCTGGCGACAGCTCCCACGCCCGAAGAGCCAGGAGGGAAAGCCGTGCCTCGTTGGAAAGCTCTTTGGCAGCCGCTCGCGTGGCCCCACAGCCCGTGGGGCTGCGGGCTTTGCGGCGGCCGTCAGCCTCGGCGCCACCGGCGCCCACCTGGCGCCGCCGCGCCAGCCTCCGAAGCATTTTCCGGTAGGGCCGCGGCTCTGGCCACAGCTCCCACGCCCAAAGAGCCAGGAGGGAAAGCCGTGCCTCCTTGGAAAGCTCTTTGGACGCCGCTCGCGTGGCCCCACAGCCCGTGGGGCTGCGGGCTTTGCGGCGGCCGTCAGCCTCGGCGCCACCGGCGCCCACGTGGCGCTGCCGCGCCAGCCTGCGAAGCATTTTCCGGTAGGGCCGCGGCTCTGGCGACAGCTCCCACGCCCGAAGAGCCAGGAGGGAAAGCCGTGCCTCGTTGGAAAGCTCTTTGGCAGCCGCTCGCGTGGCCCCACAGCCCGTGGGGCTGCGGGCTTTCCGGCGGCCGTCAGCCTCGGCGCCACCGGCGCCCACCTGGCGCCGCCGCGCCAGCCTGCGAAGCATTTTCGGGTAGGGCCGCGGCTCTGGCGACAGCTCCCACGCCCGAAGAGCCAGGAGGGAAAGCCGTGCCTCGTTGGAAAGCTCTTTGGCAGCCGCTCGTGTGGCCCCACAGCCCGTGGGGCTGCGGGCTTTGCGGCGGCCGTCAGCCTCGGCGCCACCGGCGCCCACGTGGCGCCGCCGCGCCAGCCCCGAAGCATTTTCTGGTAGGGCCGCGGCTCTGGCCACAGCTCCCACGCCCGAAGAGCCAGGAGGGAAAGCCATGCCTCGTTGGAAAGCTCTTTGGCAGCCGCTCGCGTGGCCCCACAGCCCGTGGGGCTGCGGGCTTTCCGGCGGCCGTCAGCCTCGGCGCCACCGGCGCCCACGTGGGGCCGCCGCGCCAGCCTCTGAAGCATTTTCCGGTAGGGCCGCGGCTCTGGCCACAGCTCCCACGCCCGAAGAGCCAGGAGGGAAAGCCGTGCCTCGTTGGAAAGCTCTTTGGCAGCCGCTCGCGTGGCCCCACAGCCCGTGGGGCTGCGGGCTTTCCGGCGGCCGTCAGCCTCGGCACCACCGGCGCCCACCTGGTGCCGCCGCGCCAGCCTGCGAAGCATTTTCCGGTAGGGCCGCGGTTCTCGCCACAGCTCCCACGCCCGAAGAGCCAGGAGGGAAAGCCGTGCCTCGTTGGAAAGCTCTTTGGCAGCCGCTCGCGTGGCCCCACAGCCCGTGGGGCTGCAGGCTTTGTGGCGGCCGTCAGCCTCGGTGCCACCGGCGCCCACGTGGCGCCGCCGCGCCAGCCTGCGAAGCATTTTTCGGTAGGGCCGCGGCTCTGGCCACAGCTCCCACGCCCGAAGAGCCAGGAGGGAAAGCCGTGCCTCGTTGGAAAGCTCTTTGGCAGCCACTCGCGTGCCCCACAGCCCGTGGGGCTGCGGGATTTCCGGCGGCCTTCAGCCTCGGCGCCACCGGCACCCACGTGGCGCCGCCGCGCCAGCCTGCAAAGCATTTTCCGGTAGGGCCGCGGCTCTGGCGACAGCTCCCACGCCCGAAGAGCCAGGAGGGAAAGCCGTGCCTCGTTGGAAAGCTCTTTGGCAGCCGCTCGCGTGGCCCCACAGCCCATGGGGCTGAGGGCTTTGCAGCGGCCGTCAGCCTCGGCGCCACCGGCACCCACCTGGCGCCGCCGCGCCAGACTGCGAAGCATTTTCCGGTAGGGCCGCGGCTCTGGCCACAGCTCCCACGCCCGATGAGCCAGGAGGGAAAGCCGTGCCTCGTTGGAAAGCTCTTTGGCAGACGCTCGCGTGGCCCCACAGCCCGTGGTGCTGCGGGCTTTCCGTCGGCCATCAGCCTCGGCGCCACCGGCGCCCACGTGGCGCCGCCGTGCCAGCCTGCGAAGCATTTTCCAGTAGGGCCGCTGCTCTGGCCACAGCTCCCACGCCCGAAGAGCCAGGAGGGAAAGCCGTGCCTCGTTGGAAAGCTCTTTGGCAGCCGCTCGCGTGGCCCCACAGCCCGTGGGGCTGCGGGCTTTCTGGCAGCCGTCAGCCTCGCCGCCACCGGCGCCCACGTGGCACCGCCGCGCCAGCCTGCGAAGCATTTTCCGGTAGGGCCGCGGCTCTGGCCACAGCTCCCACGCCCGAAGAGCCAGGAGGGAAAGCCGTGCCTCCTTGGAAAGCTCTTTGGCAGCCGCTCGCGTGGCCCCACAGCCCGTGGGGCTGCGGGCTTTCCGGCGACTGTCAGCCTCGCCGCCACCGGCGCCCACCTGGCGCCGCCGCGCCAGCCTGCGAAGCATTTTCCAGTAGGGCCGCGGCTCTGGCCACAGCTCCCACGCCCGAAGAGCCAGGAGGGAAAGCCGTGCCTCGTTGGAAAGCTCTTTGGCAGCCGCTCGCGTGGCCCCACAGCCCGTGGGGCTGCGGGCTTTGCGGCGGCCGTCAGCCTCGGCGCCACCGGCGCCCACGTGGGGCCGCCGCGCCAGCCTGTGAAGCATTTTCCGGGAGGGCCGCGGCTCTGGCCACAGCTCCCACGCCTGAAGAGCCAGGAGGGAAAGTGGTGCCTCGTTGGAAAGCTCTTTGGCAGCCGCTCGCGTGGCCCCACAGCCCGTGGGGCTGCAGGCTTTGTGGCGGCCGTCAGCCTCGGTGCCACCGGCGCCCACGTGGCGCCGCCGCGCCAGCCTGCGAAGCATTTTCCGGTAGGGCCGCGGCTCTGGCCACAGCTCCCACGCCCGAAGAGCCAGGAGGGAAAGCCGTGCCTCGTTGGAAAGCTCTTCGGCAGCCACTCGCGTGCCCCACAGCCCGTGGGGCTGCGGGATTTCCGGCGGCCTTCAGCCTCGGCGCCACCGGCACCCACGTGGCGCCGCCGCGCCAGCCTGCAAAGCATTTTCCGGTAGGGCCGCGGCTCTGGCGACAGCTCCCACGCCCGAAGAGCCAGGAGGGAAAGCCGTGCCTCGTTGGAAAGCTCTTTGGCAGCCGCTCGCGTGGCCCCACAGCCCATGGGGCTGAGGGCTTTGCAGCGGCCGTCAGCCTCGGCGCCACCGGCACCCACCTGGCGCCGCCGCGCCAGACTGCGAAGCATTTTCCGGTAGGGCCGCGGCTCTGGCCACAGCTCCCACGCCCGAAGAGCCAGGAGGGAAAGCCGTGCCTCGTTGGAAAGCTCTTTGGCAGCCGCTCGCGTGGCCCCACAGCCCGTGGTGCTGCGGGCTTTCCGTCGGCCATCAGCCTCGGCGCCACCGGCGCCCACGTGGCGCCGCCGTGCCAGCCTGCGAAGCATTTTCCAGTAGGGCCGCTGCTCTGGCCACAGCTCCCACGCCCGAAGAGCCAGGAGGGAAAGCCGTGCCTCGTTGGAAAGCTCTTTGGCAGCCGCTCGCGTGGCCCCACAGCCCGTGGGGCTGCGGGCTTTCTGGCAGCCGTCAGCCTCGCCGCCACCGGCGCCCACGTGGCACCGCCGCGCCAGCCTGCGAAGCATTTTCCGGTAGGGCCGCGGCTCTGGCCACAGCTCCCACGCCCGAAGAGCCAGGAGGGAAAGCCGTGCCTCCTTGGAAAGCTCTTTGGCAGCCGCTCGCGTGGCCCCACAGCCCGTGGGGCTGCGGGCTTTCCGGCGACTGTCAGCCTCGCCGCCACCGGCGCCCACCTGGCGCCGCCGCGCCAGCCTGCGAAGCATTTTCCAGTAGGGCCGCGGCTCTGGCCACAGCTCCCACGCCCGAAGAGCCAGGAGGGAAAGCCGTGCCTCGTTGGAAAGCTCTTTGGCAGCCGCTCGCGTGGCCCCACAGCCCGTGGGGCTGCGGGCTTTGCGGCGGCCGTCAGCCTCGGCGCCACCGGCGCCCACGTGGGGCCGCCGCGCCAGCCTGTGAAGCATTTTCCGGGAGGGCCGCGGCTCTGGCCACAGCTCCCACGCCCGAAGAGCCAGGAGGGAAAGTGGTGCCTCGTTGGAAAGCTCTTTGGCAGCCGCTCGCGTGGTCCCACAGCCTGTGGGGCTGCGGGCTTTGCGGCGGCCGTCAGCCTCGGCGCCACCGGCGCCCACGTGGCGCCGCCGCGCCAGCCTGCAAAGCATTTTCCGGTAGGGCCGCGGCTCTGGCCACAGCTCCCACGCCCGAAGAGCCAGGAGGGAAAGCCGTGCCTCGTTGGAAAGCTCTTTGGCAGCCGCTCGCGTGGCCCCACAGCCCGTGGGGCTGCAGGCTTTGCGGCGGCCGTCAGCCTCGGCGCCACCGGCGCCCACCTGGCGCCGCCGCACCAGCCTGCGAAGCATTTTCCGGTAGGGCCGCAGCTCTGGCCACAACTCCCACGCCCGAAGAGCCAGGAGGGAAAGCCGTGCCTCGTTGGAAAGCTCTTTGGCAGCCGCTCGCGTGGCCCCACAGCCAGTGGGGCTGCGGGCTTTCCGGCGGCCGTCAACCTCGGCGCCACTGGCACCCACGTGGCACCGCTGCGCCAGCCTGCGAAGCATTTTCCGGTAGTGCCGCGGCTCTGGCCACAGCTCCCACGCCCAAAGAGCCAGGAGGGAAAGCTGTGCCTCGTTGGAAAGCTCTTTGGCAGCCGCTCGCGTGGCCCCACAGCCCGTGGGGCTGCGGGCTTTGCGGCGGCCGTCAGCCTCGGCGCCACCGGCGCCCACCTGGTGTCGCCGCGGCAGCCTGCGAAGCATTTTCCGGTAGGGCCGTGGCTCTGGCGACAGCTCCCACGCCCGAAGAGCCAGGAGGGAAAGCCATGCCTCGTTGGAAAGCTCTTTGGCAGCCGCTCGCGTGGCCCCACAGCCCGTGGGGCTGCGGGCTTTCCGGCGGCCGTCAACCTCGGCGCCACTGGCACCCACGTGGCACCGCTGCGCCAGCCTGCGAAGCATTTTCCGGTAGTGCCGCGGCTCTGGCCACAGCTCCCACGCCCAAAGAGCCAGGAGGGAAAGCTGTGCCTCGTTGGAAAGCTCTTTGGCAGCCGCTCGCGTGGCCCCACAGCCCGTGGGGCTGCGGGCTTTGCGGCGGCCGTCAGCCTCGGCGCCACCGGCGCCCACCTGGCGCCGCCGCGCCAGCCCCCGAAGCATTTTCCGGTAGGGCCGCGGCTCTGGCCACAGCTCCCACGCCTGAAGAGCCAGGAGGGAAAGCCCTGCCTCGTTGGAAAGCTCTTTGGCAGCCGCTCGCGTGGCCCCACAGCCCGTGGGGCTGCGGGCTTTGCGGCGGCCGTCAGCCTCGGCGCCACCGGCGCCCACGTGGCGCCGTCGCGCCAGCCTGCGAAGCATTTTCCGGTAGGGCCGCGGCTCTGGCCACAGCTCCCACGCCCGAAGAGCCAGGAGGGAAAGCCCTGCCTCGTTGGAAAGCTCTTTGGCAGCCGCTCGCGTGGCCCCACAGCCCGTGGGGCTGCGGGCTTTGCGGCGGCCGTCAGCCTCGGCGCCACCGGCGCCCACCTGGCGCCGCCGCGCCAGCCCCCGAAGCATTTTCCGGTAGGGCCGCGGCTCTGGCCACAGCTCCCACGCCCGAAGAGCCAGGAGGGAAAGCCGTGCCTCGTTGGAAAGCTCTTTGGCAGCCGCTCGCGTGGCCCCACAGCCCGTGGGGCTGCGGGCTTTGCGGCGGCCGTCAGCCTCGGCGCCACCGGCGCCCACGTGGGGCCGCCGCGCCAGCCTGTGAAGCATTTTCCGGGAGGGCCGCGGCTCTGGCCACAGCTCCCACGCCTGAAGAGCCAGGAGGGAAAGTGGTGCCTCGTTGGAAAGCTCTTTGGCAGCCGCTCGCGTGGCCCCACAGCCCGTGGGGCTGCAGGCTTTGTGGCGGCCGTCAGCCTCGGTGCCACCGGCGCCCACGTGGCGCCGCCGCGCCAGCCTGCGAAGCATTTTCCGGTAGGGCCGCGGCTCTGGCCACAGCTCCCACGCCC
Organism: Larus michahellis; assembly: GCF_964199755.1. NCBI lineage: Eukaryota > Metazoa > Chordata > Aves > Charadriiformes > Laridae > Larus > Larus michahellis. The sequence continues at coordinate 226,566 of NW_027436071.1, forward strand.
GAAGAGCCAGGAGGGAAAGCCGTGCCTCGTTGGAAAGCTCTTCGGCAGCCACTCGCGTGCCCCACAGCCCGTGGGGCTGCGGGATTTCCGGCGGCCTTCAGCCTCGGCGCCACCGGCACCCACGTGGCGCCGCCGCGCCAGCCTGCAAAGCATTTTCCGGTAGGGCCGCGGCTCTGGCGACAGCTCCCACGCCCGAAGAGCCAGGAGGGAAAGCCGTGCCTCGTTGGAAAGCTCTTTGGCAGCCGCTCGCGTGGCCCCACAGCCCATGGGGCTGAGGGCTTTGCAGCGGCCGTCAGCCTCGGCGCCACCGGCACCCACCTGGCGCCGCCGCGCCAGACTGCGAAGCATTTTCCGGTAGGGCCGCGGCTCTGGCCACAGCTCCCACGCCCGAAGAGCCAGGAGGGAAAGCCGTGCCTCGTTGGAAAGCTCTTTGGCAGCCGCTCGCGTGGCCCCACAGCCCGTGGTGCTGCGGGCTTTCCGTCGGCCATCAGCCTCGGCGCCACCGGCGCCCACGTGGCGCCGCCGTGCCAGCCTGCGAAGCATTTTCCAGTAGGGCCGCTGCTCTGGCCACAGCTCCCACGCCCGAAGAGCCAGGAGGGAAAGCCGTGCCTCGTTGGAAAGCTCTTTGGCAGCCGCTCGCGTGGCCCCACAGCCCGTGGGGCTGCGGGCTTTCTGGCAGCCGTCAGCCTCGCCGCCACCGGCGCCCACGTGGCACCGCCGCGCCAGCCTGCGAAGCATTTTCCGGTAGGGCCGCGGCTCTGGCCACAGCTCCCACGCCCGAAGAGCCAGGAGGGAAAGCCGTGCCTCCTTGGAAAGCTCTTTGGCAGCCGCTCGCGTGGCCCCACAGCCCGTGGGGCTGCGGGCTTTCCGGCGACTGTCAGCCTCGCCGCCACCGGCGCCCACCTGGCGCCGCCGCGCCAGCCTGCGAAGCATTTTCCAGTAGGGCCGCGGCTCTGGCCACAGCTCCCACGCCCGAAGAGCCAGGAGGGAAAGCCGTGCCTCGTTGGAAAGCTCTTTGGCAGCCGCTCGCGTGGCCCCACAGCCCGTGGGGCTGCGGGCTTTGCGGCGGCCGTCAGCCTCGGCGCCACCGGCGCCCACGTGGGGCCGCCGCGCCAGCCTGTGAAGCATTTTCCGGGAGGGCCGCGGCTCTGGCCACAGCTCCCACGCCCGAAGAGCCAGGAGGGAAAGTGGTGCCTCGTTGGAAAGCTCTTTGGCAGCCGCTCGCGTGGTCCCACAGCCTGTGGGGCTGCGGGCTTTGCGGCGGCCGTCAGCCTCGGCGCCACCGGCGCCCACGTGGCGCCGCCGCGCCAGCCTGCAAAGCATTTTCCGGTAGGGCCGCGGCTCTGGCCACAGCTCCCACGCCCGAAGAGCCAGGAGGGAAAGCCGTGCCTCGTTGGAAAGCTCTTTGGCAGCCGCTCGCGTGGCCCCACAGCCCGTGGGGCTGCGGGCTTTGCGGCGGCCGTCAGCCTCGGCGCCACCGGCGCCCACCTGGCGCCGCCGCACCAGCCTGCGAAGCATTTTCCGGTAGGGCCGCAGCTCTGGCCACAACTCCCACGCCCGAAGAGCCAGGAGGGAAAGCCGTGCCTCGTTGGAAAGCTCTTTGGCAGCCGCTCGCGTGGCCCCACAGCCAGTGGGGCTGCGGGCTTTCCGGCGGCCGTCAACCTCGGCGCCACTGGCACCCACGTGGCACCGCTGCGCCAGCCTGCGAAGCATTTTCCGGTAGTGCCGCGGCTCTGGCCACAGCTCCCACGCCCAAAGAGCCAGGAGGGAAAGCTGTGCCTCGTTGGAAAGCTCTTTGGCAGCCGCTCGCGTGGCCCCACAGCCCGTGGGGCTGCGGGCTTTGCGGCGGCCGTCAGCCTCGGCGCCACCGGCGCCCACCTGGTGTCGCCGCGGCAGCCTGCGAAGCATTTTCCGGTAGGGCCGTGGCTCTGGCGACAGCTCCCACGCCCGAAGAGCCAGGAGGGAAAGCCATGCCTCGTTGGAAAGCTCTTTGGCAGCCGCTCGCGTGGCCCCACAGCCCGTGGGGCTGCGGGCTTTCCGGCGGCCGTCAACCTCGGCGCCACTGGCACCCACGTGGCACCGCTGCGCCAGCCTGCGAAGCATTTTCCGGTAGTGCCGCGGCTCTGGCCACAGCTCCCACGCCCAAAGAGCCAGGAGGGAAAGCTGTGCCTCGTTGGAAAGCTCTTTGGCAGCCGCTCGCGTGGCCCCACAGCCCGTGGGGCTGCGGGCTTTGCGGCGGCCGTCAGCCTCGGCGCCACCGGCGCCCACCTGGCGCCGCCGCGCCAGCCCCCGAAGCATTTTCCGGTAGGGCCGCGGCTCTGGCCACAGCTCCCACGCCTGAAGAGCCAGGAGGGAAAGCCCTGCCTCGTTGGAAAGCTCTTTGGCAGCCGCTCGCGTGGCCCCACAGCCCGTGGGGCTGCGGGCTTTGCGGCGGCCGTCAGCCTCGGCGCCACCGGCGCCCACGTGGCGCCGTCGCGCCAGCCTGCGAAGCATTTTCCGGTAGGGCCGCGGCTCTGGCCACAGCTCCCACGCCCGAAGAGCCAGGAGGGAAAGCCCTGCCTCGTTGCAAAGCTCTTTGGCAGCCGCTCGCGTGGCCCCACAGCCCGTGGTGCTGCGGGCTTTCCGGCGGCCGTCAGCCTCGGCGCCACCGGCGCCCACGTGGCGCCGCCGTGCCAGCCTGCGAAGCATTTTCCAGTAGGGCCGCTGCTCTGGCCACAGCTCCCACGCCCGAAGAGCCAGGAGGGAAAGCCGTGCCTCGTTGGAAAGCTCTTTGGCAGCCGCTCGCGTGGCCCCACAGCCCGTGGGGCTGCGGGCTTTCTGGCAGCCGTCAGCCTCGCCGCCACCGGCGCCCACGTGGCACCGCCGCGCCAGCCTGCGAAGCATTTTCCGGTAGGGCCGCGGCTCTGGCCACAGCTCCCACGCCCGAAGAGCCAGGAGGGAAAGCCGTGCCTCCTTGGAAAGCTCTTTGGCAGCCGCTCGCGTGGCCCCACAGCCCGTGGGGCTGCGGGCTTTGCGGCGGCCGTCAGCCTCGGCGCCACCGGCGCCCACGTGGGGCCGCCGCGCCAGCCTGTGAAGCATTTTCCGGGAGGGCCGCGGCTCTGGCCACAGCTCCCACGCCCGAAGAGCCAGGAGGGAAAGTGGTGCCTCGTTGGAAAGCTCTTTGGCAGCCGCTCGCGTGGCCCCACAGCCTGTGGGGCTGCGGGCTTTGCGGCGGCCGTCAGCCTCGGCGCCACCGGCGCCCACGTGGCGCCGCCGCGCCAGCCTGCAAAGCATTTTCCGGTAGGGCCGCGGCTCTGGCCACAGCTCCCACGCCCGAAGAGCCAGGAGGGAAAGCCGTGCCTTGTTGGAAAGCTCTTTGGCAGCCGCTCGCGTGGCCCCACAGCCCGTGGGGCTGCAGGCTTTGTGGCGGCCGTCAGCCTCGGTGCCACCGGCGCCCACGTGGTGCCGCCGCGCCAGCCTGCGAAGCATTTTTCGGTAGGGCCGCGGCTCTGGCCACAGCTCCCACGCCCGAAGAGCCAGGAGGGAAAGCCGTGCCTCGTTGGAAAGCTCTTTGGCAGCCGCTCGCGTGGCCCCACAGCCCATGGGGCTGAGGGCTTTGCAGCGGCCGTCAGCCTCGGCGCCACCGGCACCCACCTGGCGCCGCCGCGCCAGACTGCGAAGCATTTTCCGGTAGGGCCGCGGCTCTGGCCACAGCTCCCACGCCCGAAGAGCCAGGAGGGAAAGCCGTGCCTCGTTGGAAAGCTCTTTGGCAGCCGCTCGCGTGGCCCCACAGCCCGTGGTGCTGCGGGCTTTCCGTCGGCCATCAGCCTCGGCGCCACCGGCGCCCACGTGGCGCCGCCGTGCCAGCCTGCGAAGCATTTTCCAGTAGGGCCGCTGCTCTGGCCACAGCTCCCACGCCCGAAGAGCCAGGAGGGAAAGCCGTGCCTCGTTGGAAAGCTCTTTGGCAGCCGCTCGCGTGGCCCCACAGCCCGTGGGGCTGCGGGCTTTCTGGCAGCCGTCAGCCTCGCCGCCACCGGCGCCCACGTGGCACCGCCGCGCCAGCCTGCGAAGCATTTTCCGGTAGGGCCGCGGCTCTGGCCACAGCTCCCACGCCCGAAGAGCCAGGAGGGAAAGCCGTGCCTCCTTGGAAAGCTCTTTGGCAGCCGCTCGCGTGGCCCCACAGCCCGTGGGGCTGCGGGCTTTCCGGCGACTGTCAGCCTCGCCGCCACCGGCGCCCACCTGGCGCCGCCGCGCCAGCCTGCGAAGCATTTTCCGGTAGGGCCGCGGCTCTGGCCACAGCTCCCACGCCCGAAGAGCCAGGAGGGAAAGCCGTGCCTCGTTGGAAAGCTCTTTGGCAGCCGCTCGCGTGGCCCCACAGCCCGTGGGGCTGCGGGCTTTGCGGCGGCCGTCAGCCTCGGCGCCACCGGCGCCCACGTGGGGCCGCCGCGCCAGCCTGTGAAGCATTTTCCGGGAGGGCCGCGGCTCTGGCCACAGCTCCCACGCCCGAAGAGCCAGGAGGGAAAGTGGTGCCTCGTTGGAAAGCTCTTTGGCAGCCGCTCGCGTGGCCCCACAGCCTGTGGGGCTGCGGGCTTTGCGGCGGCCGTCAGCCTCGGCGCCACCGGCGCCCACGTGGCGCCGCCGCGCCAGCCTGCAAAGCATTTTCCGGTAGGGCCGCGGCTCTGGCCACAGCTCCCACGCCCAAAGAGCCAGGAGGGAAAGCCGTGCCTCGTTGGAAAGCTCTTTGGCAGCCGCTCGCGTGGCCCCACAGCCCGTGGGGCTGCGGGCTTTGCGGCGGCCGTCAGCCTCGGCGCCACCGGCGCCCACCTGGTGTCGCCGCGGCAGCCTGCGAAGCATTTTCCGGTAGGGCCGTGGCTCTGGCGACAGCTCCCACGCCCGAAGAGCCAGGAGGGAAAGCCATGCCTCGTTGGAAAGCTCTTTGGCAGCCGCTCGCGTGGCCCCACAGCCCGTGGGGCTGCGGGCTTTCCGGCGGCCGTCAACCTCGGCGCCACTGGCACCCACGTGGCACCGCTGCGCCAGCCTGCGAAGCATTTTCCGGTAGTGCCGCGGCTCTGGCCACAGCTCCCACGCCCAAAGAGCCAGGAGGGAAAGCTGTGCCTCGTTGGAAAGCTCTTTGGCAGCCGCTCGCGTGGCCCCACAGCCCGTGGGGCTGCGGGCTTTGCGGCGGCCGTCAGCCTCGGCGCCACCGGCGCCCACCTGGCGCCGCCGCGCCAGCCCCCGAAGCATTTTCCGGTAGGGCCGCGGCTCTGGCCACAGCTCCCACGCCTGAAGAGCCAGGAGGGAAAGCCCTGCCTCGTTGGAAAGCTCTTTGGCAGCCGCTCGCGTGGCCCCACAGCCCGTGGGGCTGCGGGCTTTGCGGCGGCCGTCAGCCTCGGCGCCACCGGCGCCCACGTGGCGCCGTCGCGCCAGCCTGCGAAGCATTTTCCGGTAGGGCCGCGGCTCTGGCCACAGCTCCCACGCCCGAAGAGCCAGGAGGGAAAGCCCTGCCTCGTTGGAAAGCTCTTTGGCAGCCGCTCGCGTGGCCCCACAGCCCGTGGGGCTGCGGGCTTTGCGGCGGCCGTCAGCCTCGGCGCCACCGGCGCCCACCTGGCGCCGCCGCGCCAGCCCCCGAAGCATTTTCCGGTAGGGCCGCGGCTCTGGCCACAGCTCCCACGCCCGAAGAGCCAGGAGGGAAAGCCGTGCCTCGTTGGAAAGCTCTTTGGCAGCCGCTCGCGTGGCCCCACAGCCCGTGGGGCTGCGGGCTTTGCGGCGGCCGTCAGCCTCGGCGCCACCGGCGCCCACGTGGGGCCGCCGCGCCAGCCTGTGAAGCATTTTCCGGGAGGGCCGCGGCTCTGGCCACAGCTCCCACGCCTGAAGAGCCAGGAGGGAAAGTGGTGCCTCGTTGGAAAGCTCTTTGGCAGCCGCTCGCGTGGCCCCACAGCCCGTGGGGCTGCAGGCTTTGTGGCGGCCGTCAGCCTCGGTGCCACCGGCGCCCACGTGGCGCCGCCGCGCCAGCCTGCGAAGCATTTTCCGGTAGGGCCGCGGCTCTGGCCACAGCTCCCACGCCCGAAGAGCCAGGAGGGAAAGCCGTGCCTCGTTGGAAAGCTCTTCGGCAGCCACTCGCGTGCCCCACAGCCCGTGGGGCTGCGGGATTTCCGGCGGCCTTCAGCCTCGGCGCCACCGGCACCCACGTGGCGCCGCCGCGCCAGCCTGCAAAGCATTTTCCGGTAGGGCCGCGGCTCTGGCGACAGCTCCCACGCCCGAAGAGCCAGGAGGGAAAGCCGTGCCTCGTTGGAAAGCTCTTTGGCAGCCGCTCGCGTGGCCCCACAGCCCATGGGGCTGAGGGCTTTGCAGCGGCCGTCAGCCTCGGCGCCACCGGCACCCACCTGGCGCCGCCGCGCCAGACTGCGAAGCATTTTCCGGTAGGGCCGCGGCTCTGGCCACAGCTCCCACGCCCGAAGAGCCAGGAGGGAAAGCCGTGCCTCGTTGGAAAGCTCTTTGGCAGCCGCTCGCGTGGCCCCACAGCCCGTGGTGCTGCGGGCTTTCCGTCGGCCATCAGCCTCGGCGCCACCGGCGCCCACGTGGCGCCGCCGCGCCAGCCTGCGAAGCATTTTCCAGTAGGGCCGCTGCTCTGGCCACAGCTCCCACGCCCGAAGAGCCAGGAGGGAAAGCCGTGCCTCGTTGGAAAGCTCTTTGGCAGCCGCTCGCGTGGCCCCACAGCCCGTGGGGCTGCGGGCTTTCTGGCAGCCGTCAGCCTCGCCGCCACCGGCGCCCACGTGGCACCGCCGCGCCAGCCTGCGAAGCATTTTCCGGTAGGGCCGCGGCTCTGGCCACAGCTCCCACGCCCGAAGAGCCAGGAGGGAAAGCCGTGCCTCCTTGGAAAGCTCTTTGGCAGCCGCTCGCGTGGCCCCACAGCCCGTGGGGCTGCGGGCTTTCCGGCGACTGTCAGCCTCGCCGCCACCGGCGCCCACCTGGCGCCGCCGCGCCAGCCTGCGAAGCATTTTCCAGTAGGGCCGCGGCTCTGGCCACAGCTCCCACGCCCGAAGAGCCAGGAGGGAAAGCCGTGCCTCGTTGGAAAGCTCTTTGGCAGCCGCTCGCGTGGCCCCACAGCCCGTGGGGCTGCGGGCTTTGCGGCGGCCGTCAGCCTCGGCGCCACCGGCGCCCACGTGGGGCCGCCGCGCCAGCCTGTGAAGCATTTTCCGGGAGGGCCGCGGCTCTGGCCACAGCTCCCACGCCCGAAGAGCCAGGAGGGAAAGTGGTGCCTCGTTGGAAAGCTCTTTGGCAGCCGCTCGCGTGGTCCCACAGCCTGTGGGGCTGCGGGCTTTGCGGCGGCCGTCAGCCTCGGCGCCACCGGCGCCCACGTGGCGCCGCCGCGCCAACCTGCAAAGCATTTTCCGGTAGGGCCGCGGCTCTGGCCACAGCTCCCACGCCCGAAGAGCCAGGAGGGAAAGCCGTGCCTCGTTGGAAAGCTCTTTGGCAGCCGCTCGCGTGGCCCCACAGCCCGTGGGGCTGCGGGCTTTGCGGCGGCCGTCAGCCTCGGCGCCACCGGCGCCCACCTGGCGCCGCCGCACCAGCCTGCGAAGCATTTTCCGGTAGGGCCGCAGCTCTGGCCACAACTCCCACGCCCGAAGAGCCAGGAGGGAAAGCCGTGCCTCGTTGGAAAGCTCTTTGGCAGCCGCTCGCGTGGCCCCACAGCCAGTGGGGCTGCGGGCTTTCCGGCGGCCGTCAACCTCGGCGCCACTGGCACCCACGTGGCACCGCTGCGCCAGCCTGCGAAGCATTTTCCGGTAGTGCCGCGGCTCTGGCCACAGCTCCCACGCCCAAAGAGCCAGGAGGGAAAGCTGTGCCTCGTTGGAAAGCTCTTTGGCAGCCGCTCGCGTGGCCCCACAGCCCGTGGGGCTGCGGGCTTTGCGGCGGCCGTCAGCCTCGGCGCCACCGGCGCCCACCTGGTGTCGCCGCGGCAGCCTGCGAAGCATTTTCCGGTAGGGCCGTGGCTCTGGCGACAGCTCCCACGCCCGAAGAGCCAGGAGGGAAAGCCATGCCTCGTTGGAAAGCTCTTTGGCAGCCGCTCGCGTGGCCCCACAGCCCGTGGGGCTGCGGGCTTTCCGGCGGCCGTCAACCTCGGCGCCACTGGCACCCACGTGGCACCGCTGCGCCAGCCTGCGAAGCATTTTCCGGTAGTGCCGCGGCTCTGGCCACAGCTCCCACGCCCAAAGAGCCAGGAGGGAAAGCTGTGCCTCGTTGGAAAGCTCTTTGGCAGCCGCTCGCGTGGCCCCACAGCCCGTGGGGCTGCGGGCTTTGCGGCGGCCGTCAGCCTCGGCGCCACCGGCGCCCACCTGGCGCCGCCGCGCCAGCCCCCGAAGCATTTTCCGGTAGGGCCGCGGCTCTGGCCACAGCTCCCACGCCTGAAGAGCCAGGAGGGAAAGCCCTGCCTCGTTGGAAAGCTCTTTGGCAGCCGCTCGCGTGGCCCCACAGCCCGTGGGGCTGCGGGCTTTGCGGCGGCCGTCAGCCTCGGCGCCACCGGCGCCCACGTGGCGCCGTCGCGCCAGCCTGCGAAGCATTTTCCGGTAGGGCCGCGGCTCTGGCCACAGCTCCCACGCCCGAAGAGCCAGGAGGGAAAGCCCTGCCTCGTTGCAAAGCTCTTTGGCAGCCGCTCGCGTGGCCCCACAGCCCGTGGTGCTGCGGGCTTTCCGGCGGCCGTCAGCCTCGGCGCCACCGGCGCCCACGTGGCGCCGCCGTGCCAGCCTGCGAAGCATTTTCCAGTAGGGCCGCTGCTCTGGCCACAGCTCCCACGCCCGAAGAGCCAGGAGGGAAAGCCGTGCCTCGTTGGAAAGCTCTTTGGCAGCCGCTCGCGTGGCCCCACAGCCCGTGGGGCTGCGGGCTTTCTGGCAGCCGTCAGCCTCGCCGCCACCGGCGCCCACGTGGCACCGCCGCGCCAGCCTGCGAAGCATTTTCCGGTAGGGCCGCGGCTCTGGCCACAGCTCCCACGCCCGAAGAGCCAGGAGGGAAAGCCGTGCCTCCTTGGAAAGCTCTTTGGCAGCCGCTCGCGTGGCCCCACAGCCCGTGGGGCTGCGGGCTTTGCGGCGGCCGTCAGCCTCGGCGCCACCGGCGCCCACGTGGGGCCGCCGCGCCAGCCTGTGAAGCATTTTCCGGGAGGGCCGCGGCTCTGGCCACAGCTCCCACGCCCGAAGAGCCAGGAGGGAAAGTGGTGCCTCGTTGGAAAGCTCTTTGGCAGCCGCTCGCGTGGCCCCACAGCCTGTGGGGCTGCGGGCTTTGCGGCGGCCGTCAGCCTCGGCGCCACCGGCGCCCACGTGGCGCCGCCGCGCCAGCCTGCAAAGCATTTTCCGGTAGGGCCGCGGCTCTGGCCACAGCTCCCACGCCCGAAGAGCCAGGAGGGAAAGCCGTGCCTTGTTGGAAAGCTCTTTGGCAGCCGCTCGCGTGGCCCCACAGCCCGTGGGGCTGCAGGCTTTGTGGCGGCCGTCAGCCTCGGTGCCACCGGCGCCCACGTGGTGCCGCCGCGCCAGCCTGCGAAGCATTTTTCGGTAGGGCCGCGGCTCTGGCCACAGCTCCCACGCCCGAAGAGCCAGGAGGGAAAGCCGTGCCTCGTTGGAAAGCTCTTTGGCAGCCGCTCGCGTGGCCCCACAGCCCATGGGGCTGAGGGCTTTGCAGCGGCCGTCAGCCTCGGCGCCACCGGCACCCACCTGGCGCCGCCGCGCCAGACTGCGAAGCATTTTCCGGTAGGGCCGCGGCTCTGGCCACAGCTCCCACGCCCGAAGAGCCAGGAGGGAAAGCCGTGCCTCGTTGGAAAGCTCTTTGGCAGCCGCTCGCGTGGCCCCACAGCCCGTGGTGCTGCGGGCTTTCCGTCGGCCATCAGCCTCGGCGCCACCGGCGCCCACGTGGCGCCGCCGTGCCAGCCTGCGAAGCATTTTCCAGTAGGGCCGCTGCTCTGGCCACAGCTCCCACGCCCGAAGAGCCAGGAGGGAAAGCCGTGCCTCGTTGGAAAGCTCTTTGGCAGCCGCTCGCGTGGCCCCACAGCCCGTGGGGCTGCGGGCTTTCTGGCAGCCGTCAGCCTCGCCGCCACCGGCGCCCACGTGGCACCGCCGCGCCAGCCTGCGAAGCATTTTCCGGTAGGGCCGCGGCTCTGGCCACAGCTCCCACGCCCGAAGAGCCAGGAGGGAAAGCCGTGCCTCCTTGGAAAGCTCTTTGGCAGCCGCTCGCGTGGCCCCACAGCCCGTGGGGCTGCGGGCTTTCCGGCGACTGTCAGCCTCGCCGCCACCGGCGCCCACCTGGCGCCGCCGCGCCAGCCTGCGAAGCATTTTCCAGTAGGGCCGCGGCTCTGGCCACAGCTCCCACGCCCGAAGAGCCAGGAGGGAAAGCCGTGCCTCGTTGGAAAGCTCTTTGGCAGCCGCTCGCGTGGCCCCACAGCCCGTGGGGCTGCGGGCTTTGCGGCGGCCGTCAGCCTCGGCGCCACCGGCGCCCACGTGGGGCCGCCGCGCCAGCCTGTGAAGCATTTTCCGGGAGGGCCGCGGCTCTGGCCACAGCTCCCACGCCCGAAGAGCCAGGAGGGAAAGTGGTGCCTCGTTGGAAAGCTCTTTGGCAGCCGCTCGCGTGGCCCCACAGCCTGTGGGGCTGCGGGCTTTGCGGCGGCCGTCAGCCTCGGCGCCACCGGCGCCCACGTGGCGCCGCCGCGCCAGCCTGCAAAGCATTTTCCGGTAGGGCCGCGGCTCTGGCCACAGCTCCCACGCCCAAAGAGCCAGGAGGGAAAGCCGTGCCTCGTTGGAAAGCTCTTTGGCAGCCGCTCGCGTGGCCCCACAGCCCGTGGGGCTGCGGGCTTTGCGGCGGCCGTCAGCCTCGGCGCCACCGGCGCCCACCTGGCGCCGCCGCACCAGCCTGCGAAGCATTTTCCGGTAGGGCCGCAGCTCTGGCCACAACTCCCACGCCCGAAGAGCCAGGAGGGAAAGCCGTGCCTCGTTGGAAAGCTCTTTGGCAGCCGCTCGCGTGGCCCCACAGCCCGTGGGGCTGCGGGCTTTGCGGCGGCCGTCAGCCTCGGCGCCACCGGCGCCCACCTGGTGTCGCCGCGGCAGCCTGCGAAGCATTTTCCGGTAGGGCCGTGGCTCTGGCGACAGCTCCCACGCCCGAAGAGCCAGGAGGGAAAGCCATGCCTCGTTGGAAAGCTCTTTGGCAGCCGCTCGCGTGGCCCCACAGCCAGTGGGGCTGCGGGCTTTCCGGCGGCCGTCAACCTCGGCGCCACTGGCACCCACGTGGCACCGCTGCGCCAGCCTGCGAAGCATTTTCCGGTAGTGCCGCGGCTCTGGCCACAGCTCCCACGCCCAAAGAGCCAGGAGGGAAAGCTGTGCCTCGTTGGAAAGCTCTTTGGCAGCCGCTCGCGTGGCCCCACAGCCCGTGGGGCTGCGGGCTTTGCGGCGGCCGTCAGCCTCGGCGCCACCGGCGCCCACCTGGCGCCGCCGCGCCAGCCCCCGAAGCATTTTCCGGTAGGGCCGCGGCTCTGGCCACAGCTCCCACGCCTGAAGAGCCAGGAGGGAAAGCCCTGCCTCGTTGCAAAGCTCTTTGGCAGCCGCTCGCGTGGCCCCACAGCCCGTGGGGCTGCGGGATTTGCGGCGGCCGTCAGCCTCGGCGCCACCGGCGCCCACGTGGCGCCGCCGCGCCAGCCCCCGAAGCATTTTCCGGTAGGGACGCAGCTCTGGCGACAGCTCCCACGCCCGAAGAGCCAGGAGGGAAAGCCGTGCCTCGTTGGAAAGCTCTTTGGCAGCCGCTCGCGTGGCCCCACAGCCCGTGGGGCTGCGGGCTTTGCGGCGGCCGTCAGCCTCGGCGCCACCGGCGCCCACGTGGCGCCGCCGCGCCAGCCTGTGAAGCATTTTCCGGTAGGGCCGCGGCTCTGGCGACAGCTCCCACGCCCGAAGAGCCAGGAGGGAAAGCCGTGCCTCGTTGGAAAGCTCTTTGGCAGCCGCTCGCGTGGCCCCACAGCCCGTGGGGCTGCGGGCTTTCCGGCGGCCGTCAGCCTCGGCGCCACCGGCGCCCACGTGGCGCCGCCGCGCCAGCCTGCGAAGCATTTTCCGGTAGGGCCGCGGCTCTCGCGAGAGCTCCCACGCCCAAAGAGCCAGGAGGGAAAGCCGTGCCTCATTGGAAAGCTCTTTGGACGCCGCTCGCATGGCCCCACAGCCCGTGGGGCTGCGGGCTTTGCGGCGGCCGTCAGCCTCGGCGCCACCGGTGCCCACGTGGCGCCGCCGCGCCAGCCTGCGAAGCATTTTCCGGTAGGGCCGCGGCTCTGGCCACAACTCCCACGCCCGAAGAGCCAGGAGGGAAAGCCGTGCCTCGTTGGAAAGCTCTTTGGCAGCCGCTCGCGTGGCCCCACAGCCCGTGGGGCTGCGGGCTTTGCGGCGGCCGTCAGCCTCGGCGCCACCGGCGCCCACCTGGCGCCGCCGCGCCAGCCTCCGAAGCATTTTCCGGTAGGGCCGCGGCTCTGGCCACAGCTCCCACGCCCGAAGAGCCAGGAGGGAAAGCCGTGCCTCCTTGGAAAGCTCTTTGGCAGCCGCTCGCGTGGCCCCACAGCCCGTGGGGCTGCGGGCTTTGCGGCGGCCGCCAGCCTCGGCGCCACCAGCGCCCACGTGGCGCCGCCGCGCCAGCCCCCGAAGCATTTTCTGGTAGGGCCGCGGCTCTGGCCACAGCTCCCACGCCCAAAGAGCCAGGAGGGAAAGCCCTGCCTCCTTGGAAAGCTCTTTGGCAGCCGCTCGCGTGGCCCCACAGCCCGTGGGGCTGCGGGCTTTCCGGCGACTGTCAGCCTCGCCGCCACCGGCGCCCACCTGGCGCCGCCGCGCCAGCCTGCGAAGCATTTTCCAGTAGGGCCGCGGCTCTGGCCACAGCTCCCACGCCCGAAGAGCCAGGAGGGAAAGCCGTGCCTCGTTGGAAAGCTCTTTGGCAGCCGCTCGCGTGGCCCCACAGCCCGTGGGGCTGCGGGCTTTGCGGCGGCCGTCAGCCTCGGCGCCACCGGCGCCCACGTGGGGCCGCCGCGCCAGCCTGTGAAGCATTTTCCGGGAGGGCCGCGGCTCTGGCCACAGCTCCCACGCCCGAAGAGCCAGGAGGGAAAGTGGTGCCTCGTTGGAAAGCTCTTTGGCAGCCGCTCGCGTGGCCCCACAGCCCGTGGGGCTGCGGGCTTTGCGGCGGCCGTCAGCCTCGGCGCCACCGGCGCCCACCTGGCGGAGCCGCGCCAGCCTGCAAAGCATTTTCCGGTAGGGCCGCGGCTCTGGCCACAGCTCCCACGCCCGAAGAGCCAGGAGGGAAAGCCGTGCCTCGTTGGAAAGCTCTTTGGCAGCCGCTCGCGTGGCCCCACAGCCCGTGGGGCTGCGGGCTTTGCGGCGGCCGTCAGCCTCGGCGCCACCGGCGCCCACATGGCGCCGCCGCGCCAACCCCCGAAGCATTTTCCGGTAGGGCCGCGGCTCTGGCGACAGCTCCCACGCCCGAAGAGCCAGGAGGGAAAGCCGTGCCTCCTTGGAAAGCTCTTTGGCAGCCGCTCGCGTGGCCCCACAGCCCGTGGGGCTGCGGGCTTTGCGGCGGCCGTCAGCCTCGGCGCCACCGGCGCCCACGTGGCACCGCCGCGCCAGCCCCCGAAGCATTTTCCGGTAGGGCCGCAGCTCTGGCCACAGCTCCCACGCCCGAAGAGCCAGGAGGGAAAGCCGTGCCTCGTTGGAAAGCTCTTTGGCAGCCGCTCGCGTGGCCCCACAGCCCGTGGGGCTGCGGGCTTTGCGGCGGCCGTCAGCCTCGGCGCCACCGGCGCCCACGTGCACCGCCGCGCCAGCCTGCGAAGCATTTTCCGGTAGGGCCGCGGCTCTGGCCACAGCTCCCACGCCCAAAGAGCCAGGAGGGAAAGCCGTGCCTCGTTGGAAATCTCTTTGGCAGACGCTCGCGTGGCCCCACAGCCCGTGGGGCTGCGGGCTTTGCGGCGGCTGTCAGCCTCGGCGCCACCGGCGCCCACGTGGCGCCGCCGCGCCAGCCTGCGAAGCATTTTCCAGTAGGGCCGCGGCTCTGGCCACAGCTCCTACGCCTGAAGAGCCAGGAGGAAAAGCCCTGCCTCGTTAGAAAGGTCTTTGGCAGCCACTCGCGTGGCCCCACAGCCCGTGGGGCTGCGGGCTTTGCGGCGGCCGTCAGCCTCGACGCCACCGGAGCCCACCTGGTGCCGCCGCGTCAGCCTGCGAAGCATTTTCCGGGAGGGACGCGGCTCTGGCGACAGCTCCCACGCCCGAAGAGCCAGGAGGGAAAGCCGTGCCTCGTTGGAAAGCACTTTGGCAGCCGCTCGCGTGGCCCCACAGCCCGTGGGGCTGCGGGCTTTGCGGCAGCCGTCAGCCTCGGCGCCACCGGCGCCCACGTGGCGCCGCCGCGCCAGCCTGCGAAGCATTTTCGGGTAGGGCCGCGGCTCTGGCGACAGCTCCCACGCCCGAAGAGCCAGGAGGGAAAGCCGTGCCTCGTTGGAAAGCTCTTTGGCAGCCGCTCGCGTGGCCCCACAGCCCGTGGGGCTGCGGGCTTTCCAGCGGCCGTCAGCCTCGGCGCCACCGGCGCCCACGTGGCGCCGCCGTGTCAGCCTGCGAAGCATTTTCCGGTAGGGCCGCGGCTCTGGCCACAGCTCCCACGCCCGAAGAGCCAGGAGGGAAAGCCGTGCCTCGTTGGAAAGCTCTTTGGCAGCCGCTCGCGTGGCCCCACAGCCCGTGGGGCTGCGGGCTTTCCGGCGGCCGTCAGCCTCGGCGCCACCGGCGCCCACGTGGGGCCGCCGCGCCAGCCTGCGAAGCATTTTCCGGTAGGGCCGCGGCTCTGGCCACAGCTCCCACGCCCGAAGAGCCAGGAGGGAAAGCCGTGCCTCGTTGGAAAGCTCTTTGGCAGCCGCTCGCGTGGCCCCACAGCCCGTGGGGCTGCGGGCTTTGCGGCGGCCGTCAGCCTCGGCGCCACCGGCGCCCACGTGGTGCCGCCGCGCCAGCCTGTGAAGCATTTTCCGGTAGGGACGCGGCTCTGGCCACAGCTCCCACGCCCGAAGAGCCAGGAGGGAAAGCCGTGCCTCCTTGGAAAGCTCTTTGGCAGCCGCTCGCGTGGCCCCACAGCCCGTGGGGCTGCGGGCTTTGCGGCGGCCGTCAGCCTCGGCGCCACCGGCGCCCACGTGGTGCCGCCGCGCCAGCCTGTGAAGCATTTTCCGGTAGGGCCGTGGCTCTGGCCACAGCTCCCACGCCCGAAGAGCCAGGAGGGAAAGCCGTGCCTCCTTGGAAAGCTCTTTGGCAGCCGCTCGCGTGGCCCCACAGCCCGTGGGGCTGCGGGCTTTGCGGCGGCCGTCAGCCTCTGCACCACCGGCGCCCACCTGGCGCCGCCGCGCCAGCCTGCGAAGCATTTTCCGGTAGGGCCGCGGCTCTGGCGACAGCTCCCATGCCCGAAGAGCCAGGAGGGAAAGCCGTGCCTCGTTGGAAAGCTCTTTGGCAGCCGCTCGCATGCCCCACAGCCCGTGGGGCTGCGGGTTTTCCGGCGGCCATCAGCCTCGGCGCCACCGGCACCCATGTGGCGCCGCCGCGCCAGCCTGCGAAGCATTTTCCGGTAGGGCCGCGGCTCTGGCCACAGCTCCCACGCCCAAAGAGCCAGGAGGGAAAGCCGTGCCTCGTTGGAAAGCTCTTTGGCAGCCGCTCGCGTGGCCCCACAGCCCGTGGGGCTGCGGGCTTTCCAGTGGCCATCAGCCTCGGTGCCACCGGCGACCACGTGGTGCCGCCGCGCCAGCCTGTGAAGCATTTTCCGGTAGGGCCGCGGCTCTGGCCACAGCTCCCACGCCCGAAGAGCCAGGAGGGAAAGCCGTGCCTCGTTGGAAAGCTCTTTGGCAGCCGCTCGCGTGGCCCCACAGCCCGTGGGGCTGCGGGCTTTGCGGCGGCCGTCAGCCTCGGCACCACCGGCGCCCACGTGGCGTTGCCGCGCCAGCCTGCGAAGCATTTTCCGGTAGGGCCGCGGCTCTGGCCACAGCTCCCACGCCCGAAGAGCCAGGAGGGAAAGCCGTGCCTCGTTGGAAAGCTCTTTGGCAGCCGCTCGCGTGGCCCCACAGCCCGTGGGGCTGCGGGCTTTCCAGCAGCCGTCAGCCTCGGCGCCACCGGCGCCCACCTGGCGCAGCTGCGCCAGCCTGCGAAGCATTTTCCGGTAGGGCCGCGGCTCTGGCCACAGCTCCCACGCCCGAAGAGCCAGGAGGGAAAGCCGTGCCTCATTGGAAAGCTCTTTGGCAGCCGCTCGTGTGGCCCCACAGCCCGTGGGGCTGCGGGCTTTGCGGCGGCCATCAGCCTCGGCGCCACCGGCGCCCACGTGGCGCCGCCGCGCCAGCCTGCGAAGCATTTTCCAGTAGGGCCGCGGCTCTGGCCACAGCTCCCACGCCCGAAGAGCCAGGAGGGAAAGCCGTGCCTCGTTGGAAAGCTCTTTGGCAGCCGCTCGCGTGGCCCCACAGCCCGTGGGGCTGCGGGCTTTCCGGCGGCCGTCAGCCTCGGCGCCACCGGCGCCCACGTGGGGCCGCCGCGCCAGCCTGCGAAGCATTTTCCGGTAGGGCCGCGGCTCTGGCCACAGCTCCCACGCCCGAAGAGCCAGGAGGGAAAGCCGTGCCTCGTTGGAAAGCTCTTTGGCAGCCGCTCGCGTGGCCCCACAGCCCGTGGGGCTGCGGGCTTTGCGGCGGCCGTCAGCCTCGGCGCCACCGGCGCCCACGTGGCGCCGCCGCGCCAGCCTGCGAAGCATTTTCCGGTAGGGCCGCGGCTCTGGCCACAGCTCCCACGCCCGAAGAGCCAGGAGGGAAAGCCGTGCCTCGTTGGAAAGCTCTTTGGCAGCCGCTCGCGTGGCCCCACAGCCCGTGGGGCTGCAGGCTTTCCGTTAGCTGTCAGCCTCGGTGCCACCGGCGACCACGTGGTGCCGCCGCGCCAGCCTGTGAAGCATTTTCCGGTAGGGACGCGGCTCTGGCCACAGCTCCCACGCCCGAAGAGCCAGGAGGGAAAGCCGTGCCTCCTTGGAAAGCTCTTTGGCAGCCGCTCGCGTGGCCCCACAGCCCGTGGGGCTGCGGGCTTTGCGGCGGCCGTCAGCCTCGGCGCCACCGGCGCCCACGTGGAGCCGCCGCGCCAGCCTGTGAAGCATTTTCCGGTAGGGCCGTGGCTCTGGCCACAGCTCCCACGCCCGAAGAGCCAGGAGGGAAAGCCGTGCCTCCTTGGAAAGCTCTTTGGCAGCCGCTCGCGTGGCCCCACAGCCCGTGGGGCTGCGGGCTTTGCGGCGGCTGTCAATCTCGGCGCCAACGGCAACCACGTGGCGCCGCCGCGCCAGCCTGCGAAGCATTTTCCGGTAGGGCCGCAGCTCTGGCCACAGCTCCCACGCCCGAAGAGCAAGGAGGGAAAGCCGTGCCTCGTTGGAAAGCTCTTTGGCAGCTGCTCGCGTGGCCCCACAGCCCGTGGGGCTGCGGGCTTTGCGGCGGCCGTCAGCCTCGACGCCACCGGAGCCCACGTGGCGCCGCCGCGCCAGCCTGCGAAGCATTTTCCGGGAGGGACGCGGCTCTGGCGACAGCTCCCACGCCCGAAGAGCCAGGAGGGAAAGCCGTGCCTCGTTGGAAAGCTCTTTGGCAGCCGCTCGCGTGGCCCCACAGCCCGTGGGGCTGCGGGCTTTGCGGCGGCCGTCAGCCTCGGCGCCACCGGCACCCACGTGGCGCCGCCGCGTCAGCCTGCGAAGCATTTTCCGGTAGGGCCGCGGCTCTGGCCACAGCTCCCACGCCCAAAGAGCCAGGAGGGAAAGCCGTGCCTCGTTGGAAAGCTCTTTGGACGCCGCTCGCGTGGCCCCACAGCCCGTGGGGCTGCGAGCTTTGCGGCGGCCGTCAGCCTCGGCGCCACCGGCGCGCACGTGGCGCCGCCGCGCCAGCCTGCGAAGCATTTTCCGGTAGGGCTGCGGCTCTGGCCACAGCTCCCACGCCCGAAGAGCCAGGAGGGAAAGCCGTGCCTCGTTGGAAAGCTCTTTGGCAGCCGCTCGCGTGGCCCCACAGCCCGTGGGGCTGCGGGCTTTGCGGCGGCCGTCAGCCTCGGCGCCACCGGCGCGCACGTGGCGCCGCCGCGCCAGCCTGCGAAGCATTTTCCGGTAGGGCTGCGGCTCTGGCCACAGCTCCCACGCCCGAAGAGCCAGGAGGGAAAGCCGTGCCTCGTTGGAAAGCTCTTTGGCAGCCGCTCGCGTGGCCCCACAGCCCGTGGGGCTGCGGGCTTTGCGGCGGCCGTGAGCCTCGGCGCCACCGGCGCCCACCTGGCACCGCCGCGCCAGCCTGCGAAGCATTTTCCGGTAGGGCCGCGGCTCTGGCCACAACTCCCACGCCTGAAGAGCCAGGAGGGAAAGCCGTGCCTCGTTGGAAAGCTCTTTGGCAGCCGCTCGCGTGGCACCACAGCCCGTGGGGCTGCGGGCTTTGCGGCGGCCGTCAGCCTCGGCGCCACCGGCGCCCACCTGGCGCCGCCGCGCCAGCCCCCGAAGCATTTTCCGGTAGGGCCGTGGCTCTGGCCACAGCTCCCACGCCCAAAGAGCCAGGAGGGAAAGCCGTGCCTCGTTGGAAAGCTCTTTGGCAGCCGCTCGCGTGGCCCCACAGCCCGTGGGGCTGCGGGCTTTGCGGCGGCCGTCAGCCTCGGCGCCACCGGCGCCCACGTGGCGCCGCCGCGCCAGCCTGCGAAGCATTTTCCGGTAGGGCCGCGGCTCTGGCGACAGCTCCCACGCCCGAAGAGCCAGGAGGGAAAGCCGTGCCTCGTTGGAAAGCTCTTTGGCAGCCGCTCGCGTGGCCCCACAGCCCGTGGGGCTGCGGGCTTTGCGGCGGCCGTCAGCCTCGGCGCCACCGGCGCCCACCTGGCGCCGCCGCACCAGCCTGCGAAGCATTTTCCGGTAGGGCCGCGGCTCTGGCGACAGCTCCCACGCCCGAAGAGCCAGGAGGGAAAGCCGTGCCTCGTTGGAAAGCTCTTTGGCAGCCGCTCGCGTGGCCCCACAGCCCGTGGGGCTGCGGGCTTTGCGGCGGCCGTCAGCCTCGGCGCCACCGGTGCCCACGTGGCGCCGCCACGCCAGCCTGCGAAGCATTTTCCGGTAGGGCCGCGGCTCTGGCGACAGCTCCCACGCCCGAAGAGCCAGGAGGGAAAGCCGTGCCTCGTTGGAAAGCTCTTTGGCAGCCGCTCGCGTGGCCCCACAGCCCGTGGGGCTGCGGGCTTTGTGGCGGCCGTCAGCCTCGGCGCCACCGGCGCCCACGTGGTGCCGCCACGCCAGCCTGCGAAGCATTTTCCGGTAGGGCCGCGGCTCTGGCCACAGCTCCCACGCCCGAAGAGCCAGGAGGGAAAGCCGTGCCTCGTTGGAAAGCTCTTTGGCAGCCGCTCGCGTGGCCCCACAGCCCGTGGGGCTGCGGCCTTTCCGGCGGCCGTCAGCCTCGGCGCCACCGGCGCCCACGTGGGGCCGCCACACCAGCTTGCGAAGCATTTTCGGGTAGGGCCGCGGCTCTGGCCACAGCTCCCACGCCCGAAGAGCCAGGAGGGAAAGTCGTGCCTCGTTGGAAAGCTCTTTGGCAGCCGCTCGCGTGGCCCCACAGCCCGTGGGGCTGCGGGCTTTGCGGCGGCCGTCAGCCTCGGCACCACCGGCGCCCACGTGGCGCCGTCGCGCCAGCCTGCGAAGCATTTTCCAGTAGGGCCGCGGCTCTGGCCACAGCTCCCACGCCCGAAGAGCCAGGAGGGAAAGTCATGCCTCGTTGGAAAGCTCTTTGGCAGCCGCTCGCGTGGCCCCACAGCCCGTGGGGCTGCGGGCTTTGGGGCGGCCGTCAGCCTCGGCGCCACCGGCGCCCACGTGGCGCCGCCGCGCCAGCCTGCGAAGCATTTTCCGGTAGGGCCGCGGCTCTGGCCACAGCTCCCACGCCCGAAGAGCCAGGAGGGAAAGCCGTGCCTCGTTGGAAAGCTCTTTGGCAGCCGCTCGCGTGGCCCCACAGCCCGTGGGGCTGCGGGCTTTCCGGCGGCCGTCAGCCTCGGCGCCACCGGCGCCCACCTGGCGCTGCCGCGCCAGCCTGCGAAGCATTTTCGGTTAGGGCCGCGGCTCTGGCCACAGCTCCCACGCCGGAAGAGCCAGGAGGGAAAGCCGTGCCTCGTTGGAAAGCTCTTTGGCAGCCGCTCGCGTGGCCCCACAGCCCGTGGGGCTGCGGGCTTTGCGGCGGCCGTCAGCCTCGGTGCCACCGGCGCCCACGTGGCGCCGCCGCACCAGCCTGCGAAGCATTTTCCGGTAGGGCCGCGGCTCTGGCGACAGCTCCCACGCCCGAAGAGCCAGGAGGGAAAGCCGTGCCTCGTTGGAAAGAACTTTGGCAGCCGCTCGCGTGGCCCCACAGCCCGTGGGGCTGCGGGCTTTGCGGCGGCCGTCAGCCTCGGCGCCACCGGCGCCCATGTGGTGCCGCCGCACCAGCCTGCGAAGCATTTTCCGGTAGGGCCGCGGCTCTGGCCACAGCTCCCACGCCCGAAGAGCCAGGAGGGAAAGCCGTGCCTCGTTGGAAAGCTCTTTGGCAGCCGCTCGCGTGGCCCCACAGCCCGTGGGGCTGCGGGCTTTCCGGCGGCCGTCAGCCTCGGCGCCACCGGCACCCACCTGGCGCCGCCGCGCCAGCCTGCGAAGCATTTTCCAGTAGGGCCGCGGCTCTGGCCACAGCTCCCACGCCCGAAGAGCCAGGAGAGAAAACCGTGCCTCGTTGGAAAGCTCTTTGGCAGCCGCTCGCGTGGCCCCACAGCCCGTGGGGCTGCGGGCTTTGCGGCGGTCGTCAGCCTCGGCGCCACCGCGCCAGCCTGCGAAGCATTTTCCGGTAGGGCCGCGGCTCTGGCGACAGCTCCCACGCCCGAAGAGCCAGGAGGGAAAGCCATGCCTCGTTGGAAAGCTCTTTGGCAGCCGCTCGCGTGGCCCCACAGCCCGTGGGGCTGCGGGCTTTCCGGCGGCCGTCAGCCTCGGTGCCACCGGCACCCACCTGGCGCCGCCGCGCCAGTCCCTGAAGCATTTTCCAGTAGGGGCGCGGCTCTGGCAACAGGTCCCACGCCCAAAGAGCCAGGAGGGAAAGCCGTGCCTCGTTGGAAAGCTCTTTGGCAGCCGCTCGCGTGGCCCCACAGCCCGTGGGGCTGCGGCCTTTCCGGCGGCCGTCAGCCTTGGGGCCACCGGCGCCCACGTGGGGCCGCCACACCAGCTTGCGAAGCATTTTCGGGTAGGGCCGCGGCTCTGGCGACAGCTCCCACGCCCGAAGAGCCAGGAGGGAAAGCCGTGCCTCGTTGGAAAGCTCTTTGGCAGCCGCTCGCGTGGCCCCACAGCCCGTGGGGCTACGGGCTTTGCGGCGGCCGTCAGCCTCGGCGCCACCGGCGCCCACGTGGTGCCGCGGCACCAGCCTGCGAAGCATTTTCCGGTAGGGCCGCGGCTCTGGCCACAGCTCCCACGCTCGAAGAGCCAGGAGGGAAAGCCGTGCCTCGTTGGAAAGCTCTTTGGCAGCCGCTCGCGTGGCCCCACAGCCCGTGGGGCTGCGGGCTTTGCGGCGGCCGTCAGCCTCGGTGCCACCGGCGCCCACGTGGCGCCGCCGCGCCAGCCTGCGAAGCATTTTCCAGTAGGGCCGCGGCTCTGGCCACAGCTCCCACGCCCGAAGAGCCAGGAGGGAAAGTCGTGCCTCGTTGGAAAGCTCTTTGGCAGCTGCTCGCGTGGCCCCACAGCCCGTGGGGCTGTGGGCTTTGCGGCGGCCGTCAGCCTCGGCACCACCGGCGCCCACGTGGCGCCGTCGCGCCAGCCTGCGAAGCATTTTCCGGTAGGGCCGCGGCTCTGGCCACAGCTCCCACGCCCGAAGAGCCAGGAGGGAAAGTCGTGCCTCGTTGGAAAGCTCTTTGGCAGCCGCTCGCGTGGCCCCACAGCCCGTGGGGCTGCGGGCTTTGGGGCGGCCGTCAGCCTCGGCGCCACCGGCGCCCACGTGGCGCCGTCGCGCCAGCCTGCGAAGCATTTTCCGGTAGGGCCGCGGCTCTGGCCACAGCTCCCACGCCCGAAGAGCCAGGAGGGAAAGCCGTGCCTCGTTGGAAAGCTCTTTGGCAGCCGCTCGCGTGGCCCCACAGCCCGTGGGGCTGCGGGCTTTGCGGCGGCCGTCAGCCTTGGCGCCACCGGCCCCAAGCTGGTGCCACCGCGCCAGCCTGCGAAGCATTTTCCGGTAGGGCCGCGTCTCTGGCGACAGCTCCCACACCCGAAGAGCCAGGAGGGAAAGCCGTGCCTCGTTGGAAAGCTCTTTGGCAGCCGCTCGCGTGGCCCCACAGCCCGTGGGGCTGCGGGCTTTCCAGCGGCCGTCAGCCTCGGCGCCACCGGCGCCCACGTGGCGCCGCCGCGCCAGCCTGCGAAGCATTTTCCGGTAGGGCCGCGTCTCTGGCGACAGCTCCCACGCCCGAAGAGCCAGGAGGGAAAGCCGTGCCTCGTTGGAAAGCTCTTTGGCAGCCGCTCGCGTGGCCCCACAGCCCGTGGGGCTGCGGGCTTTCTGGCGGCCGTCAGCCTTGGCGCCACCGGCGCCCACGTGGCGCCGCCGCGCCAGCCTGCGAAGCATTTTCCGGTAGGGCCGCGGCTCTGGCCACAGCTCCCACGCCCGAAGAGCCAGGAGGGAAAGCCGTGCCTCGTTGGAAAGCTCTTTGGCAGCCGCTCGCGTGCCCCACAGCCTGTGGGGCTGCTGGCTTTGCGGCGGCCGTCAGCCTCGGCGCCACCGGCGCCCACCTGGCACCGCCGCACCAGCCTGCGAAGCATTTTCCGGTAGGGCCGCGGCTCTGGCCACAGCTCCCACGCCCGAAGAGCCAGGAGGGAAAGCCGTGCCTCGTTGGAAAGCTCTTTGGCAGCCGCTCGCGTGGCCCCACAGCCCGTGGGGCTGCGGGCTTTGCGGCGGCCGTCAGCCTCAGCGCCACCGGCGCCCACCTGGCACCGCCGCGCCAGCCTGCGAAGCATTTTCCGGTAGGGCCGCGGCTCTGGCCACAGCTCCCACGCCCGAAGAGCCAGGAGGGAAAGCCGTGCCTCGTTGGAAAGCTCTTTGGCAGCCGCTCGCGTGGCCCCACAGCCCGTGGGGCTGCGGGCTTTGCGGCGGCCGTCAGCCTCGGCGCCACCGGCGCCCACGTGCCATTGCCGCGCCAGCCTGCGAAGCATTTTCCGGTAGGGCCGCAGCTCTGGCCACAGCTCCCATGCCCGAAGAGCCAGGAGGGAAAGCCGTGCCTCGTTGGAAAGCTCTTTGGCAGCTGCTCGCGTGGCCCCACAGCCCGTGGGGCTGCGGGCTTTCCGGCAGCCGTCAGCCTCGGCGCCACCGGCGCCCACCTGGTGCAGCTGCGCCAGCCTGCGAAGCATTTTCCGGTAGGGCCGCGGCTCTGGCCACAGCTCCCACGCCCGAAGAGCCAGGAGGGAAAGCCGTGCCTCGTTGGAAAGCTCTTTGGCAGCCGCTCGCGTGGCCCCACAGCCCGTGGGGCTGTGGGCTTTGCGGTGGCCATCAGCCTCGGCGCCACCGGCTCCCACCTGGCGCAGCTGCGCCAGCCTGCGAAGCATTTTCCGGTAGGGCCGCGGCTCTGGCCACAGCTCCCACGCCCGAAGAGCCAGGAGGGAAAGCCGTGCCTCGTTGGAAAGCTCTTTGGCAGCCGCTCGCGTGGCCCCACAGCCTGTGGGGCTGCGGGCTTTGCGGCAGCCGTCAGCCTCGGAGCCACCGGCGCCCACGTGGCGCCGCCGCGCCAGCCTGCGAAGCATTTTCCGGTAGGGCCGCGGCTCTGGGCACAGCTCCCACGCCCGAAGAGCCAGGAGGGAAAGCTGTGCCTCGTTGGAAAGCTCTTTGGCAGCCGCTCACGTGGCCCCACAGCCCGTGGGGCTGCGGGCTTTGCGGCGGCCGTCAGCCTCGGCGCCACCGGCGCCCACGTGGCGCCTCCGCGCCAGCCTGCGAAGCATTTTCCGGTAGGGCCGTGGCTCTGGCCACAGCTCCCACGCCCGAAGATCCAGGAGGGAAAGCCGTGCCTCGTTGGAAATCTCTTTGGCAGACGCTCGCGTGGCCCCACAGCCCGTGGAACTGCGGGCTTTGCGGCGGCCGTCAGCCTCGGCGCCACCGGCGCCCACGTGGCGCCGCCGCGCCAGCCTGCGAAGCATTTTCCGGTAGGGCCGCGGCTCTGGCCACAGCTCCCACGCCCGAAGAGCCAGGAGGGAAAGCCGTGCCTCGTTGGAAAGCTCTTTGGCAGCCGCTCGCGTGGCCCCACAGCCCGTGGGGTTGAGGGCTTTGCGGCGGCCGTCAGCCTCGGCGCCGCCGGCGCCCATGTGGCGCCTCCGCGCCAGCCTGCGAAGCATTTTCCGGTAGGGCCGCGGCTCTGGCCAAAGCTCCCACGCCTGAAGAGCCAGGAGGAAAAGCCCTGCCTCGTTGGAAAGCTCTTTGGCAGCCGCTCGCGTGGCCCCACAGCCCATGGGGCTGCGGGCTTTGCGGCGGCCGTCAGCCTCGGCGCCACCGGCGCCCACCTGGCGCCGCCGCACCAGCCTGCGAAGCATTTTCCAGTAGGGCCGCGGCTCTGGCCACAGCTCCCACGCCCGAAGAGCCAGGAGGGAAAGCCGTGCCTCGTTGGAAAGCTCTTTGGCAGCCGCTGGCGTGGCCCCACAGCCCGTGGGGCTGCGGGCTTTGCGGCGGCCGTCAGCCTCGGCGCCACCGGCGCCCACCTGGCGCCGCCGCGCCAGCCTGCGAAGCATTTTCCGGTAGGGCCGCGGCTCTGGCCACAGCTCCCACGCCCGAAGAGCCAGGAGGGAAAGCCGTGCCTCGTTGGAAAGCTCTTTGGCAGCCGCTCGCGTGGCCCCACAGCCCGTGGGGCTGCGGGCTTTCCGGCCGCCGTCAGCCTCGGCGCCACCGGCGCCCACGTGGCGCCGCCGCGCCAGCCTGCGAAGCATTTTCCGGTAGGGCCGCGGCTCTGGCGACAGCTCCCACGCCCGAAGAGCCAGGAGGGAAAGCCGTGCCTCATTGGAAAGCTCTTTGGCAGCCGCTCGCGTGGCCCCACAGCCCGTGGGGCTGCGGGCTTTCCATCGGCCGTCAGCCTCGGCGCCACCGGCGCCCACGTCGCACCGCCGCGCCAGCCTGCGAAGCATTTTCCAGTAGGGCCGCGGCTCTGGCCTCAGCTCCCACGCCCAAAGAGCCAGGAGGGAAAGCCGTGCCTCGTTGGAAAGCTCTTTGGACGCCGCTCGCGTGGCCCCACAGCCCGTGGGGCTGCAGGCTTTGCGGCAGCCGTCAGCCTCGGCACCACCGGAGCCCACGTGGCGCCGCCGCGCCAGCCCCCGAAGCATTTTCCGGTAGGGCCGCGGCTCTGGCCACAGCTCCCACGCCCGAAGAGCCAGGAGGGAAAGCCGTGCCTCGTTGGAAAGCTCTTTGGCAGCCGCTCGCGTGGCCCCACAGCCCGTGGGGCTGCGGGCTTTGCGGCGGCCGTCAGCCTCGGCGCCACCGGCGCGCACGTGGCGCCGCCGCGCCAGCCTGCGAAGCATTTTCCGGTAGGGCTGCGGCTCTGGCCACAGCTCCCACGCCCGAAGAGCCAGGAGGGAAAGCCGTGCCTCGTTGGAAAGCTCTTTGGCAGCCGCTCGCGTGGCCCCACAGCCCGTGGGGCTGCGGGCTTTGCGGCGGCCGTCAGCCTCGGCGCCACCGGCGCCCACCTGGCGCCGCCGCGCCAGCCTGCGAAGCATTTTCCGGTAGGGCCGCGGCTCTGGCCACAACTCCCACGCCTGAAGAGCCAGGAGGGAAAGCCGTGCCTCGTTGGAAAGCTCTTTGGCAGCCGCTCGCGTGGCACCACAGCCCGTGGGGCTGCGGGCTTTGCGGCGGCCGTCAGCCTCGGCGCCACCGGCGCCCACCTGGCGCCGCCGCGCCAGCCCCCGAAGCATTTTCCGGTAGGGCCGTGGCTCTGGCCACAGCTCCCACGCCCGAAGAGCCAGGAGGGAAAGCCGTGCCTCCTTGGAAAGCTCTTTGGCAGCCGCTCGCGTGGCCCCACAGCCCGTGGGGATGCGGGCTTTGCGGCGGCCGTCAGCCTCGGCACCACCGGCGCCCACGTGGCGCCGCCGCGCCAGCCTGCGAAGCATTTTCCGGTAGGGCCGCGGCTCTGGCCACAGCTCCCACTCCCGAAGAGCCAGGAGGGAAAGCCGTGCCTCGTTGGAAAGCTCTTTGGCAGCCGCTCGCGTGGCCCCACAGCCCGTGGGGCTGCGGGCTTTGCGGCGGCCGTCAGCCTCGGCGCCACCGGCGCCCACCTGGCGCTGCCGCGCCAGCCCCCGAAGCATTTTCCGGGAGGGACGCGGCTCTGGCCACAGCTCCCACGCCCGAAGAGCCAGGAGGGAAAGCCGTGCCTCGTTGGAAAGCTCTTTGGCAGCCGCTCGCGTGGCCCCACAGCCCGTGGGGCTGCGGGCTTTCCATCGGCCGTCAGCCTCGGCGCCACCGGCGCCCACGTGGCGCCGCCGCGCCAGCCTGCGAAGCATTTTCCGGTAGGGCCGCGGCTCTGGCCACAGCTCCCACGCCCGAAGAGCCAGGAGGGAAAGCTGTGCCTCGTTGGAAAGCTCTTTGGCAGCCGCTCGCGTGGCCCCACAGCCCGTGGGGCTGCGGGCTTTGCGGCGGCCGTCAGCCTCGGCGCCACCGGCGCCCACCTGGTGCAGCTGCGCCAGCCTGCGAAGCATTTTCCGGTAGGGCCGCGGCTCTGGCCACAGCTCCCACGCCCGAAGAGCCAGGAGGGAAAGCCGTGCCTCGTTGGAAAGCTCTTTGGCAGCCGCTCGCGTGGCCCCACAGCCCGTGGGGCTGTGGGCTTTGCGGTGGCCATCAGCCTCGGCGCCACCGGCTCCCACCTGCCGCAGCTGCGCCAGCCTGCGAAGCATTTTCCGGTAGGGCCGCGGCTCTGGCCACAGCTCCCACGCCCGAAGAGCCAGGAGGGAAAGCCGTGCCTCGTTGGAAAGCTCTTTGGCAGCCGCTCGCGTGGCCCCACAGCCTGTGGGGTTGCGGGCTTTGCGGCGGCCGTCAGCCTCGGAGCCACCAGCGCCCACGTGGCGCCGCCGCGCCAGCCCCCGAAGCATTTTCCGGTAGGGCCGCGGCTCTGGCCACAGCTCCCACGCCCGAAGAGCCAGGAGGGAAAGCCGTGCCTCGTTGGAAAGCTCTTTGGCAGCCGCTCGCGTGGCCCCACAGCCCGTGGGGCTGCGGGCTTTGCGGCGGCCGTCAGCCTCGGCGCCACCGGCGCCCACGTGGCGCCGCCGCGCCAGCCTGCGAAGCATTTTCCGGTAGGGCCGCGGCTCTGGCGACAGCTCCCACGCCCGAAGAGCCAGGAGGGAAAGCCGTGCCTCGTTGGAAAGCTCTTTGGCAGCCGCTCGCGTGGCCCCACAGCCCGTGGGGCTGCGGGCTTTGCGGCGGCCATCACCCTCGGCGCCACCGGCGCCCACGTGGCGCCGCCGCGCCAGCCTGCGAAGCATTTTCCGGTAGGGCCGCGGCTCTGGCCACAGCTCCCACGCCCGAAGAGCCAGGAGGGAAAGCCATGCCTCGTTGGAAAGCTCTTTGGCAGCCGCTCGCGTGGCCCCACAGCCCGTGGGGCTACGGGCTTTGCGGCGGCCATCAGCCTCGGCGCCACCGGTGCTCACGTGGCGCCGCCGCGCCAACCCCTGAAGCATTTTCCGGTAGGGCCGCGGCTCTGGCCACAGCTCCCACGCCCAAAGAGCCAGGAGGGAAAGCCGTGCCTCGTTGGAAATCTCTTTGGCAGCCGCTCGCGTGGCCCCACAGCCCGTGGGGCTGCGGGCTTTGCGGCGGCCGTCAGCCTCGGCGCCACCGGCACCCACGTGGCGCCGCCGCGCCAGCCCCCGAAGCATTTTCCGGTAGGGCTGCGGCTCTGGCCACAGCTCCCACTCCCGAAGAGCCAGGAGGGAAAGCCGTGCCTCGTTGGAAAGCTCTTTGGCAGCCGCTCGCGTGGCCCCACAGCCTGTGGGGCTGTGGGCTTTGCGGCGGCCATCAGCCTCGGCGCCACCGGCGCCCACCTGGCGCCGCCGCGCCAGCCCCCGAAGCATTTTCCGGTAGGGCCGCGGCTCTGGCCACAGCTCCCACGCCCAAAGAGCCAGGAGGGAAAGCCGTGCCTCGTTGGAAAGCTCTTTGGCAGCCGCTCACGTGGCCCCACAGCCCGTGGGGCTGCGGGCTTTGCGGCGGCCGTCAGCCTGTGCGCCACCGGCGCCCACGTGGGGCCGCCGCGCCAGCCTGCGAAGCATTTTCCGGTAGGGCCGCGTCTCTGGCGACAGCTCCCACGCCCGAAGAGCCAGGAGGGAAAGCCGTGCCTCGTTGGAAAGCTCTTTGGCAACCGCTCGCGTGGCCCCACAGCCCGTGGGGCTGCGGGCTTTGTGGCGGACGACAGCCTGGGCGCCACCGGCGCCCACGTGGCGCCACCGCGCCAACCTGCGAAGCATTTTCCGGTAGGGCCACGGCTCTGGCGACAGCTCCCACGGCCGAAGAGCCAGGAGGGAAAGCCGTGCCTCGTTGGAAAGCTCTTTGGCAGCCGCTCGCGTGGCCCCACAGCCCGTGGGGCTGCGGGCTTTGCGGCGGCCATCAGCCTGGGCGACACCGGCGCCCAGGTGGGGCCGCCGCGCCAACCTGCGAAGCATTTTCCGGTAGGGCCGCGGCTCTGGCGACAGCTCCCACGCCCGAAGAGCCAGGAGGGAAAGCCGTGCCTCGTTGGAAAGCTCTTTGGCAGCCGCTCGCGTGGCCCCACAGCCCGTGGGGCTGCGGGCTTTGCGTCAGCCGGCAGCCTCGGCGACACCGGTGCCCACGTGGCGCTGCCGCGCCAGCCTGCGAAGCATTTTCCGGTAGGGCCGCGGCTCTGGCGACAGCTGCCACGCCCGAAGAGCCAGGAGGGAAAGCCGTGCCTCGTTGGAAAGCCCTTTGGCAGCCGCTCGCGTGGCCCCACAGCCCGTGGGGCTGCGGGCTTTCCGGCGGCTGTCACCCTCGGCGCCACCGGCGCCCACGTAGAGCCGCCGCACCAGATTGCGAAGCATTTTCCGGTAGGGCCGCGGCTCTGGCGACAGCTCCCACACCCGAAGAGCCAGGAGGGAAAGCCATGCCTCGTTGGAAAGCTCTTTGGCAGCCGCTCGCGTGGCCCCACAGCCCGTGGGGCTGCGGGCTTTGCGGTGGCCATCAGCCTCGGCGCCACCGGCGCCCACGTGGCGCCGCCGCGCCAGCCTGTGAAGCATTTTCCGGTAGGGCCGCGGCTCTGGCGACAGCTCCCACGCCCGAAGAGCCAGGAGGGAAAGCCATGCCTCGTTGGAAAGCTCTTTGGCAGCCGCTCGCGTGGCCCCACAGCCCGTGGGGCTGCGGGCTTTGCGGCGGTCGTCAGCCTCGGCGCCACCGGCGCCCACGTGGCGCCGCCGCGCCAGCCTGCGAAGCATTTTCCGGTAGGGCCGCGTCTCTGGCGACAGCTCCCATGCCCGAAGAGCCAGGAGGGAAATCCGTGCCTCATTGGAAAGCTCTTTGGCAGTCGCTCGCGTGGCCCCACAGCCCGTGGGGCTGCGGGCTTTCCGGCGGCCGTCAGCCTCGGCGCCACCGGCGCCCAGGTGGGGCCGCTGCGCCAGCCTGCGAAGCATTTTCCGGTAGGGCCGCGGCTCTGGCAAGAGCTCCCACGCCCGAAGAGCCAGGAGGGAAAGCCGTGCCTTGTTGGAAAGCTCTTTGGCAGCCACTCACGTGGCCCCACAGCCCGTGGGGTTGCGGGCTTTGCGGCGGCTGTCAGCCTCGGCGCCACCGGCGCCCATGTGGCGCCACCGCGCCAGCCTGCAAAGCATTTTCTGGTAGGGACGCGTCTCTGGCAACAGCTCCCACGGCCGAAGAGCCAGGAGGGAAAGCCGTGCCTCGTTGGAAAGCTCTTTGGCAGCCGCTCGCGTGGCCCCACAGCCCGTGGGGCTGCGGGCTTTGCGGCAGGCGGCAGCCTCGGCGCCACCGGCGCCCACGTGGCTCCGCCGTGCCAGCCTGCGAAGCATTTTCCGGTAGGGCCGCGGCTCTGGCGACAGCTCCCACGGCCGAAGAGCCAGGAGGGAAAGCCGTGCCTCGTTGGAAAGCTCTTTGGCAGCCGCTCGCGTGGCCCCACAGCCCGTGGGGCTGCGGGCTTTGCGGCGGTCGTCAGCCTCGGCGCCACCGGCGCCCACGTGGCGCCGCCGCGCCAGCCTGCGAAGCATTTTCCGGTAGGGCCGCGTCTCTGGCGACAGCTCCCACGCCCGAAGAGCCAGGAGGGAAAGCCGTGACTCGTTGGAAAGATCTTTGGCAGCCGCTCGCGTGGCCCCACAGCCCGTGGGGCTGCGGGCTTTGCGGCGGCTGTCAGCCTCGGCGCCACCGGCGCCCATGTGGCGCCACCGCGCCAGCCTGCAAAGCATTTTCCGGTAGGGACGCGTCTCTGGCGACAGCTCCCACGGCCGAAGAGCCAGGAGGGAAAGCCGTGCCTCGTTGGAAAGCTCTTTGGCAGCCGCTCGCATGGCCCCACAGCCCGTGGGGCTGCGGGCTTTGCGGCAGCCGGCAGCCTCGGCGCCACCGGCGCCCACGTGGCTCCGCCGTGCCAGCCTGCGAAGCATTTTCCGGTAGGGCCGCGGCTCTGGCGACAGCTCCCATGCCCGAAGAGCCATTAGGGAAAGCCGTGCCTCGTTGGAAAGCTCTTTGGCAGCCGCTCGCGTGGCCCCACAGCCCGTGGGGCTGCGGGCTTTGCGGTGGCCGTCAGCCTCGGCGCCACCGGCGCCCACGTTGCGCCGCCGCGCCAGCCTGCGAAGCATTTTCCGGTAGGGCCGCGGCTCTGGCGACAGCTCCCACGCCCGAAGAGCCAGGAGGGAAAGCCGTGCCTCGTTGGAAAGCCCTTTGGCAGCCGCTCGCGTGGCCCCACAGCCCGTGGGGCTGCGGGCTTTGCGGCGGCCGTCAGCCTCGGCGACACCGGCGCCCACGTGGCGCTGCCGCGCCAGCCTGCGAAGCATTTTCCGGTAGGGCCGCGTCTCTGGCGACAGCTCCCACGCCCGAAGAGCCAGGAGGGAAAGCCGTGCCTCGTTGGAAAGCTCTTTGGCAGCCGCTCGCGTGGCCCCACAGCCCGTGGGGCTGCGGGCTTTGCGGCGGCCGTCAGCCTCGGCGCCACCGGCGCCCACGTGGCTCCGCCGTGCCAGCCTGCGAAGCATTTTCCGGTAGGGCCGCGGCTCTGGCGACAGCTCCCATGCCCGAAGAGCCAGGAGGGAAAGCCGTGCCTCGTTGGAAAGCTCTTTGGCAGCCGCTCGCATGGCCCCACAGCCCGTGGGGCTGCGGGCTTTGCGGCAGCCGGCAGCCTCGGCGCCACCGGCGCCCACGTGGCTCCGCCGTGCCAGCCTGCGAAGCATTTTCCGGTAGGGCCGCGGCTCTGGCGACAGCTCCCACGCCCGAAGAGCCAGGAGGGAAAGCCGTGCCTCGTTGGAAAGCTCTTTGGCAGCCGCTCGCGTGGCCCCACAGCCCGTGGGGCTGCGGGCTTTGCGGCGGCCGTCAGCCTCGGCGCCACCGGCGCCCACGTGGTGCCACCGCGCCAGCCTGCGAAGCATTTTCCGGTAGGGCCGCGGCTCTGGCGACAGCTCCCACGCCCGAAGAGCCAGGAGGGAAAGCCGTGCCTCGTTGGAAAGATCTTTGGCAGCCGCTCGCGTGGCCCCACAGCCCGTGGGGCTGCGGGCTT
Source organism: Larus michahellis (assembly GCF_964199755.1). Lineage (NCBI taxonomy): Eukaryota > Metazoa > Chordata > Aves > Charadriiformes > Laridae > Larus > Larus michahellis. Next base: position 258,218 of record NW_027436071.1, read on the forward strand.
TCCGGCGGACGTCAGCCTCGGCGCCACCGGCGCCCACGTGGCGCCGCCGCGCCAGCCTGCGAAGCATTTTCCGGTAGGGCCGCGTCTCTGGCGACAGCTCCCACGCCCGAAGAGCCAGGAGGGAAAGCCGTGCCTCGTTGGAAAGCTCTTTGGCAGCCACTCGCGTGGCCCCACAGCCCGTGGGGCTGCGGGCTTTGCAGCGGCTGTCAGCCTCGGCGCCACCGGCACCCACGTCGGGCCGCTGCGCCAGCCTGCGAAGCATTTTCCGGTAGGGCCGCGGCTCTGGCGACAGCTCCCATGCCCGAAGAGCCAGGAGGGAAAGCCGTGCCTCGTTGGAAAGCTCTTTGGCAGCCGCTCGCGTGGCCCCACAGCCCGTGGGGCTGCGGGCTTTGCGCCGGCCATCAGCCTCGGCGCCACTGGCGCCCACGTTGCGCTGCCGCGCCAGCCTGCGAAGCATTTTCCGGTAGGGCCGCGGCTCTGGCGACAGCTGCCACGCCCGAAGAGCCAGGAGGGAAAGCCGTGCCTCGTTGGAAAGCCCTTTGGCAGCCGCTCGCGTGGCCCCACAGCCCGTGGGGCTGCGGGCTTTGGGGCGGCCGTCAGCCTCGGCGACACCGGCGCCCACGTGGCGCTGCCGCGCCAGCCTGCGAAGCATTTTCCGGTAGGGCCGCGGCTCTGGCGACAGCTCCCATGCCCGAAGAGCCAGGAGGGAAAGCCGTGCCTCATTGGAAAGCTCTTTGGCAGCCGCTCGCGTGGCCCCACAGCCCGTGGGGCTGCGGGCTTTCCGGCGGCCGTCAGCCTTGGCGCCACCAGCGCCCACCTGGCGCCGCCGCGCCAGCCTACGAAGCATTTTCCGGTGGGGCCGTGGCTCTGGCGACAGCTGCCACGCCCGAAGAGCCAGGAGGGAAAACCGTGCCTCGTGGGAAACCTCTTTGGCAGCCGCTCGCGTGGCCCCACAGCCCATGGGGCTGCGGGCTTTCCGGCGGCCGTCAGCCTCAGCGTCACCGGCGCCCACGTGGCGCTGCCGCGCCAGCCTACGAAGCATTTTCCGGTAGGGCCGCGGCTCTGGCCACAGCTCCCACGCCCGAAGAGCCAGGAGGGAAAGCCGTGCCTCGTTGGAAAGCTCTTTGGCAGCCGCTCGCGTGGCCCCACAGCCCGTGGGGCTGCGGGCTTTGCGGCGGCCGTCAGCCTCGGCGACACCGGCGCCCACGTGGCGCTGCCGCGCCAGCCTGCGAAGCATTTTCCGGTAGGGCCGCGGCTCTGGCGACAGCTCCCACGCCCGAAGAGCCAGGAGGGAAAGCCGTGCCTCGTTGGAAAGCTCTTTGGCAGCCGCTCGCGTGGCCCCACAGCCCGTGGGGCTGCGGGCTTTGCGCCGGCCATCAGCCTCGGCGCCACTGGCGCCCACGTTGCGCTGCCGCGCCAGCCTGCGAAGCATTTTCCGGTAGGGCCGCGTCTCTGGCGACAGCTCCCACGCCCGAAGAGCCAGGAGGGAAAGCCGTGCCTCGTTGGAAAGCTGTTTGGCAGCCGCTCGCGAGGCCCCACAGCCCGTGGGGCTGCGGGCTTTGCGGCGGCCGTCAGCCTCGGCGCCACCGGCGCCCAGGTGGGGCCGCCGCACCAGCCTGTGAAGCATTATCCGGTAGTGCCGCGTCTCTAGCGACATCTCCCACGCCCGAAGAGCCAGAAGGTAAAGCCGTGCCTCGTTGGAAAGCTCTTTGGCAGCCGCTCGCGTGGCCCCACAGCCCGTGGGGCTGCGGGCTTTGCGGCCACCGCCAGCCTCGGCGCCACCGGCGCCCAGGTGGGGCCGCCGCGCCAGCCTGCGAAGCATTTTCCAGTAGGGCCGCGTCTCTGGCCACAGCTCCCACGCCCGAAGAGCCAGGAGGGAAAGCCGTGCCTCGTTGGAAAGCTCTTTGGCAGCCACTCACGTGGCCCCACAGCCCGTGGGGCTGCGGGCTTTGCGGCGGCCGTCAGCCTCGGCGCCACCGGCGCCCACATGGCGCCGGTGCACCAGCCTGTGAAGCATTTTCCGGTAGGGCTGCGTCTCTGGCGACAGCTCCCACGCCCGAAGAGCCAGGAGGGAAAGCCGTGCCTCGTTGGAAAGCTCTTTGGCAGCCGCTCGCGTGGCCCCACAGCCCGTGGGGCTGCGGGCTTTCCGGCAGCCGTCAGCCTCGGCGCCACCGGCGCCCACGTGGCACCGCTGCACCAGCCTGCGAAGCATTTTGCGGTAGGGCCGCGGCTCTGGCGACAGCTCCCACGCCTGAAGAGCCAGGAGGGAAAGCTGTGCCTCGTTGGAAAGCTCTTTGGCAGCCGCTCGCGTGGCCCCACAGCCCGTGGGGCTGCGGACTTTGCGGCGGCCGTCAGCCTCGGCGCCACCGGCGCCCACGTGCAGCCGCCGCGCCAGCCTGCGAAGCATTTTCCGGTAGGGCCGCGGCTCTGGCCACAGCTCCCATGCCCGAAGAGCCAGGAGGGAAAGCCATGCCTCGTTGGAAAGCTCTTTGGCAGCCGCTCGCGTGGCCCCACAGCCCGTGGGGCTGCGGGCTTTCCGGCAGCCGTCAGCCTCGGCGCCACCGGCGCCCACGTGGCACCGCCGTGCCAGCCTGTGAAGCATTTTGCGGTAGGGCCGCGGCTCTGGCGACAGCTCCCACGCCCAAAGAGCCAGGAGGGAAAGCCGTGCCTTGTTGGAAAGCTCTTTGGCAGCCGCTCGCGTGGCCCCACAGCCCGTGGGGCTGCGGGCTTTGCGGCGGCCGTCAGCCTCGGCGCCACCGGCGCTCACGTGTTGCCACCGCGCCAGCCTGCGAAGCATTTTCCGGTAGGGCCACGGCTCTGGCGACAGCTCCCACGCCCGAAGAGCCAGGAGGGAAAGCCGTGCCTCGTTGGAAAGCTCTTTGGCAGCCGCTCGCGTGGCCCCACAGCCCGTGGGGCTGCGGGCTTTGCGGCGGCCGTCAGCCTCGGCGACACCGGCGCCCAGGTGGCGCCGCCGCGCCAGCCTGCGAAGCATTTTCCGGTAGGGCCGCGGCTCTGGCGACAGCTCCCACGCCCGAAGAGCCAGGAGGGAAAGCCGTGCCTCGTTGGAAAGCTCTTTGGCAGCCGCTCGCGTGGCCCCACAGCCCGTGGGGCTGCGGGCTTTCCGGCGGCCGTCAGCCTCGGCGCCACCGGCGCCCACGTGGAGCCGCCGCGCCAGCCTGCGAAGCATTTTCCGGTAGGGCCGCGGCTCTGGCGACAGCTCCCATGCCCGAAGAGCCAGGAGGGAAAGCCGTGCCTCGTTGGAAAGCTCTTTGGCAGCCGCTCGCGTGGCCCCACAGCCCGTGGGGCTGCGGGCTTATCGGCAGCCGGCAGCCTCGGCGCCACCGGCGCCCACGTGGCGCCGCCGCGCCAGCCTGCAAAGCATTTTCCGGTAGGGCCGCGGCTCTGGCGACAGCTCCCACGCCCGAAGAGCCAGGAGGGAAAGCCGTGCCTCGTTGGAAAGCTCTTTGGCAACCGCTCGCGTGGCCCCACAGCCCGTGAGGCTGCGGGCTTAGCGGCAGCCGTCAGCCTCGGCGCCACCGGCGCCCACGTGGCACCGCCGTGCCAGCCTGCGAAGCATTTTCCGGAAGGGCCGCGGCTCTGGCCACAGCTCCCACGCCCGAAGAGCCAGGAGGGAAAGCCGTGCCTCGTTGGAAAGCTCTTTGGCAGCCGCTCGCGTGGCCCCACAGCCCGTGGGGCTGCGGGCTTTGCGGCGGCCGTCAGCCTCGGCGCCACCGGCGCTCACGTGGTGCCAATGCACCAGCCTGCGAACCATTTTCCGGTAGGGCCGTGGCTCTGGCGACAGCTCCCACGCCCGAAGAGCCAGGAGGGAAAGCCGTGCCTCGTGGGAAAACTCTTTGGCAGCGGCTCGCGTGGCCCCACAGCCCATGGGGCTGCGGGCTTTGCGGCGGCCGTCAGCCTCGGCGCCACCGGCGCCCAGGTGGGGCCGCCGCGCCAGCCTGCGAAGCATTATCCGGTAGTGCCGCGGCTCTGGCCACAGCTCCCACGCCCGAAGAGCCAGGAGGGAAAGCCGTGCCTCGTTGGAAAGCTCTTTGGCAGCCGCTCGCGTGGCCCCACAGCCCGTGGGGCTGCGGGCTTTCCGGCGGCCGTCAGCCTCGGTGCCATCGGCGCCCACGTGGCGCCGCTGCGCCAGCCTGTAAAGCATTTTCCGGTAGGGCCGCGTCTCTGGCGACGGCTCCCACGTCCGAAGAGCCAGGAGGGAAAGCCGTGCCTCGTTGGAAAGCTCTTTGGCAGACGCTCGCGTGGCCCCACAGCCCGTGGGGCTGTGGGCTTTGCAGCGGCCGTCAGCCTCGGCGCCACCGGCGCCCACTTGGCGCCGCCGCGCCAGCCCGCAAAGCATTTTCTGGTAGGGCTGCGTCTCTGGCCACAGCTCCCACGCCCGAAGAGCCAGGAGGGAAAGCCGTGCCTCGTTGGAAAGCTCTTTGGCAGCCACTCGCATGGCCCCACAGCCCGTGGGGCTGCGGGCTTTCCGGCGGCCGTCAGCCTCGGCTCCACCGGCGCCCACGTCGGGCCGCTGCGCCAGCCTGCGAAGCATTTTCCGGTAGGGCCGCGTCTCTGGCGACAGCTCCCACGCCCGAAGAGCCAGGAGGGAAAGCCGTGCCTCGTTGGAAAGCTCTTTGGCAGCCGCTCCCGTGGCCCCACAGCCCGTGGGGCTGCGGGCTTTGCGGCGGCCGTCAGCCTCGGCGCCACCGGCGCCCACTTGGCGCCGCCGCGCCAGCCTGCGAAGCATTTTCCGGTTGGGCTGCAGCTCTGGCGACAGCTCCCACGCCCGAAGAGCCAGGAGGGAAAGCCGTGCCTCGTTGGAAAGCTCTTTGGCAGCCGCTCGCGTGGCCCCACAGCCCGTGGGGCTGCGGGCTTTCCGGCGGCCGTCAGCCTCGGTGCCATCGGCGCCCACGTCGGGCCGCTGCGCCAGCCTGCAAAGCATTTTCCGGTAGGGCCGTGGCTCTGGCGACAGCTCCCACGCCCGAAGAGCCAGGAGGGAAAGCCGTGCCTCGTTGGAAAGCTCTTTGGCAGCCACTCGCATGGCCCTAAAGCCCGTGGGGCTGCGGGCTTTCCGGCGGCCGTCAGCCTCAGAAAACCACCCTTTCCCACTTGGCGCCGCGCCAGTTACAAAAATGGTCATACAGCTGGAGATGGGTTCCAGGCCCAAAGAGCAAGCAGGGAAAACTATGCCTTGTTCTAAAGCTCTTTGGGAACCGCTTACGTAGCCCCACAGACCTGGTGCCTGCGACCTTTGCTGCTGCCTTCACCCTCGACAACACCCTTTCCCACTTGCAGCCGTTGCATGCACAAAAATGGCCATACGGCTGGAGATGGGTCCCCCGCCCAAAGAGCCAGCAGGGAAAACTCTGCCTTGTTCTAAAGCTCTTTGGGAACCGCTTGCATAGCCCCACAGACCTGGGGGCTGCAGGCTTTCCTGCTGCCTTCAGCCTCAGAAAACCACCCTTTCCCACTTGGCGCCGCGCCAGGCACAAAAATGGCCATATGGCTGGAGATGGGTCCCCTGCCAAAAGAGCCAGCAGGGAAAATTATGCCTTGTTCTAAAGCTCTTTGGGAACCGCTTGCGTAGCCCCACAGACCTGGGGGCTGCAGGCTTTCCTGCTGCCTTCAGCCTCAGAAAACCACCCTTTCCCACTTGGCGCCGCGCCAGGCACAAAAATGGCCATATGGCTGGAGATGGTTCCACGCCCAAAGAGCCAGCAGGGAAAATTATGCCTTGTTCTAAAGCTCTTTGGGAACCGCTTCCGTAGCCCCACAGACCTGGGGGCTGCAGGCTTTCCTGCTGCCTTCAGCCTCGACACCACCCTTACCCACTTGGCGCCGCGCCAGCAACAAGAATGGCCATACGGCTGGAGATGGGTCCCCGGCCCAAAGAGCCAGCAGGGAAAACTATGCCTTGTTCAAAAGGTCTTTGGGAACCGCTTGCGTTGACCCACAGACCTGGGGGCTGGGGGCTTTCCTGCTGTCTTCAGCCTCAGAAAACCACCCTTTCCCACTTGGCGCCGCGCCAGGCACAAAAATGCCCTATGGCTGCAGATGGGTCCCACGCCCAAAGAGCAAGGAGGGAAAACTATGCCTTGTTCTAAAGCTCTTTGGGAACCTCTTGCGTAGCCCCACAGACCTGGGGGCTGCAGGCTTTCCTGCTGCCTTCAGCCTCAGAAAACCACCCTTTCCCACTTGGCGCCGCGCCAGGCACAAAAATGGCCATACGGCTGGAGATGGGTCCCACGCCCAAAGAGCCAGCAGGGAAAACTATGCCTTGTTCTAAAGCTCTTTGGGAACCGCTTGCGTAGCCCCACAGACCTGGGGGCTGCAGGCTTTCCTGCTGCCTTCAGCCTCAAAACCACCCTTTCCCACTTGGCGCCGCGCCAGGCACAAAAATGGCCATATGGCTGGAGATGAGTCCCCCGCCCAAGGAGCCAGCAGGGAAAACTATGCCTTGTTCTAAAGCTCTTTGGGAACCGCTTGCATAGCCCCACAGACCTGGGGGCTGCAGGCTTTCCTGCTGCCTTCAGCCTCGACACCACCCTTTCCAATTAGGTGCCGCGCCAGGCACAAAAATGGCCATACGGCTGGAGATGGGTCCCACGCCCAAGGAGCTGGCAGGGAAAACTATGCCTTGTTCTAAAGCTCTTTGGGAACCGCTTGCGTAGACCCACAGACCTGGGGGCTGCAGGCTTTCCTGCTGCCTTCAGCCTCAAAACCGCCCTTTCCCACTTGGCGCCGCGCCAGGCACAAAAATGGCCTTAGGGCTGGAGATGGTTCCCACGCCCAAAGAGCCAGTAGGGAAAACTATGCCTTGTTCTAAAGCTCTTTGGGAACCGCTTGCGTAGACCCACAGACCTGGGGGCTGCAGGCTTTCCTGCTGCCTTCAGCCTCAAAACCACCCTTTCCCACTTGGCGCCGCGCCAGGCACAAAAATGGCCATATGGCTGGAGATGAGTCCCCCGCCCAAGGAGCCAGCAGGGAAAACTATGCCTTGTTCTAAAGCTCTTTGGGAACCGCTTGCATAGCCCCACAGACCTGGGGGCTGCAGGCTTTCCTGCTGCCTTCAGCCTCGACACCACCCTTTCCAATTAGGTGCCGCGCCAGGCACAAAAATGGCCATACGGCTGGAGATGGGTCCCACGCCCAAGGAGCTGGCAGGGAAAACTATGCCTTGTTCTAAAGCTCTTTGGGAACCGCTTGCGTAGACCCACAGACCTGGGGGCTGCAGGCTTTCCTGCTGCCTTCAGCCTCAAAACCGCCCTTTCCCACTTGGCGTCGCGCCAAGCACAAAAATGGCCTTAGGGCTGGAGATGGTTCCCACGCCCAAAGAGCCAGTAGGGTAAACTATGCCTTGTTCTAAAGCTCTTTGGGAACCGCTTGCGTAGACCCACAGACCTGGGGGCTGCAGGCTTTCCTGCTGCCTTTAGCCTCAAAACCACCCTTTCCCACTTGGCGCCGCGCCAGGCACAAAAATGGCCCTATGGCTGGATATGTGTCCCAGGCCAAAAGAGCAAGCAGGGAAAACTATGCCTTGTTCTAAAGCTCTTTGGGAACCGCTTACGTAGCCCCAACGACCTGGGGGCTGCGGACTTTCCTGCTGTCTTCAGCCTCAAAACCACCCTTTCCCACTTGGCGCTGCGCCAGGCACAAAAATGGCCATACGGCTGGAGATGGGTCCCAAGCCCAAAGAGCTAGTAGGGAAAATTATGCCTTGTTCTAAAGCTCTTTGGGAACCGCTTACGTAGCCCCACAGACCTGGGGGCTGCAGGCTTTCCTGCTGCCTTCAGCCTCAAAACCACCCTTTCCCACTTGGCACCGCGCCAGGCACAAAAATGGCCATACGGCTGGAGATGGAACCCCCGCCCAAAGAGTCAGCAGGGAAAATTATGCCTTGTTCTAAAGCTCTTTGGGAACCGCTTACGTAGCCCCACAGACCTGGGGGCTGCAGGCTTTCCTGCTGCCTTCAGCCTCAAAACCACCCGTTCCCACTTGGCGCCGCGCCAGCCACAAAAATGGCCCTATGGGTGGATATGTGTCCCAGGCCAAAAGAGCAAGCAGGGAAAACTATGCCTTGTTCTAAAGCTCTTTGGGAACCGCTTGCGTAGCCCCACAGACCTGGGGGCTGCAGGCTTTCATGCTGCCTTCAGCCTCGACACCACCCTTTCCCTCATGGAGCCGCGCCAGGCACAAAAATGGCCATACGGCTGGAGATGAGTCCCCCGCCCAAGGAGCCAGCAGGGAAAACTATGCCTTGTTCTAAAGCTCTTTGGGAAGCGCTTGCGTAGCCCCACAGACCTGCGGGCTGCGGGCTTTCCTGCTGCCTTCAGCCTCAAAACCACCCTTTCCCACTTGGCACCGCGCCAGGCACAAAAATGGCCATATGGCTGGAGATGGGTCCCACGCCCAAAGAGCCAGCAGGGAAAAATATGCCTTGTTCTAAAGCTCTGTGGGAACCACTTGCGCAGCCCTACAGACCTGGGGGCAGCGGGCTTTCCTGCTACCTTCAGCCTCGACACCACCCTTTCCCACTTGGCGCCGCGCCAGCAAAAAAAATGGCCATACGGCTGGAGATGTGTCCCCCGCCCAAGGAGCTGGCAGGGAAAATTATGCCTTGTTCTAAAGCTCTTTGGGAACCGCTTGCGTAGCACCCACACACCTGGGGGCTGCAGGCTTTCCTGCTTCTTTCAGCCTCAAAACCACCCTTTCCCACTTGCAGCCGTTGCAATCACAAAAATGGCCATACGGCTGGAGATGAGTCCCCCGCCCAAGGAGCCAGCAGGGAAAACTATGCCTTGTTCTAAAGCTCTTTGGGAAGCGCTTGCGTAGCCCCACAGACCTGCGGGCTGCGGGCTTTCCTGCTGCCTTCAGCCTCGACACCACCCTTTCCCACTTGGCGCCGCGCCAGGCACAAAAATGGCCATATGGCTGGACATGGGTCCCCCGCCCAAGGAGCCAGCAGGGAAAATTATGCCTTGTTCTAAAGCTCTTTGGGAACCGCTTGCGTAGCCCCACAGACCTGGGGGCTGCGGGCTTTCCTGCTGCCTTCAGCCTCGACACCACCCTTTCCCACTTGGCGCCGCGCCAGGCACAAAGATGGCCATATGGCTGGAGATGGGTCCCATGTCCAAAGAGCCAGCAGGGAAAACTATGCCTTGTTCTAAAGCTCTGCGTGAACCACTTGCGTAGCCCTACAGACCTGGGGGCAGCGGGCTTTCCTGCTACATTCAGCCTCGACACCACCCTTTCCCACTTGGCGCCGCGCCAGGCACAAAAATGGCCCTATGGCTGGATATGTGTCCCAGGCCAAAAGAGCAAGCAGGGAAAACTATGCCTTGTTCTAAAGCTCTTTGGGAACCGCTTACGTAGCCCCAACGACCTGGGGGCTGCGGACTTTCCTGCTGTCTTCAGCCTCAAAACCACCCTTTCCCACTTGGCGCTGCGCCAGGCACAAAAATGGCCATACGGCTGGAGATGGGTCCCACGCCCAAAGAGCTAGCAGGGAAAATTATGCCTTGTTCTAAAGCTCTTTGGGAACCGCTTACGTAGCCCCACAGACCTGGGGGCTGCAGGCTTTCCTGCTGCCTTCAGCCTCAAAACCACCCTTTCCCACTTGGCACCGCGCCAGGCACAAAAATGGCCATACGGCTGGAGATGGAACCCCCGCCCAAAGAGTCAGCAGGGAAAATTATGCCTTGTTCTAAAGCTCTTTGGGAACCGCTTACGTAGCCCCACAGACCTGGGGGCTGCAGGCTTTCCTGCTGCCTTCAGCCTCAAAACCACCCGTTCCCACTTGGCGCCGCGCCAGCCACAAAAATGGCCCTATGGGTGGATATGTGTCCCAGGCCAAAAGAGCAAGCAGGGAAAACTATGCCTTGTTCTAAAGCTCTTTGGGAACCGCTTGCGTAGCCCCACAGACCTGGGGGCTGCAGGCTTTCATGCTGCCTTCAGCCTCGACACCACCCTTTCCCTCATGGAGCCGCGCCAGGCACAAAAATGGCCATACGGCTGGAGATGAGTCCCCCGCCCAAGGAGCCAGCAGGGAAAACTATGCCTTGTTCTAAAGCTCTTTGGGAAGCGCTTGCGTAGCCCCACAGACCTGCGGGCTGCGGGCTTTCCTGCTGCCTTCAGCCTCAAAACCACCCTTTCCCACTTGGCACCGCGCCAGGCACAAAAATGGCCATATGGCTGGAGATGGGTCCCACGCCCAAAGAGCCAGCAGGGAAAAATATGCCTTGTTCTAAAGCTCTGTGGGAACCACTTGCGCAGCCCTACAGACCTGGGGGCAGCGGGCTTTCCTGCTACCTTCAGCCTCGACACCACCCTTTCCCACTTGGCGCCGCGCCAGCAAAAAAAATGGCCATACGGCTGGAGATGTGTCCCCCGCCCAAGGAGCTGGCAGGGAAAATTATGCCTTGTTCTAAAGCTCTTTGGGAACCGCTTGCGTAGCACCCACACACCTGGGGGCTGCAGGCTTTCCTGCTTCTTTCAGCCTCAAAACCACCCTTTCCCACTTGCAGCCGTTGCAATCACAAAAATGGCCATACGGCTGGAGATGAGTCCCCCGCCCAAGGAGCCAGCAGGGAAAACTATGCCTTGTTCTAAAGCTCTTTGGGAAGCGCTTGCGTAGCCCCACAGACCTGCGGGCTGCGGGCTTTCCTGCTGCCTTCAGCCTCGACACCACCCTTTCCCACTTGGCGCCGCGCCAGGCACAAAAATGGCCATATGGCTGGACATGGGTCCCCCGCCCAAGGAGCCAGCAGGGAAAATTATGCCTTGTTCTAAAGCTCTTTGGGAACCGCTTGCGTAGCCCCACAGACCTGGGGGCTGCGGGCTTTCCTGCTGCCTTCAGCCTCGACACCACCCTTTCCCACTTGGCGCCGCGCCAGGCACAAAGATGGCCATATGGCTGGAGATGGGTCCCATGTCCAAAGAGCCAGCAGGGAAAACTATGCCTTGTTCTAAAGCTCTGCGTGAACCACTTGCGTAGCCCTACAGACCTGGGGGCAGCGGGCTTTCCTGCTACATTCAGCCTCGACACCACCATTTCCCACTTGGCGCCGCGCCAGGCACAAAAATGGCCATATGGCTGGATATGGGTCCCACGCCCAAAGATCAAGAAGGGAAAACTATGCCTTGTTCTAAAGCTCTTTGGGAACCGCTTGCATAGCCCCACAGACCTGGGGGCTGCAGGCTTTCCTGCTGCCTTCAGCCTCGACACCACCCTTTCCAATTAGGTGCCGCGCCAGGCACAAAAATGGCCATACGGCTGGAGATGGGTCCCACGCCCAAGGAGCTGGCAGGGAAAACTATGCCTTGTTCTAAAGCTCTTTGGGAACCGCTTGCGTAGACCCACAGACCTGGGGGCTGCAGGCTTTCCTGCTGCCTTCAGCCTCAAAACCACCCTTTCCCACTTGGCGCCGCGCCAGGCACAAAAATGGCCCTATGGCTGGATATGTGTCCCAGGCCAAAAGAGGAAGCAGGGAAAACTATGCCTTGTTCTAAAGCTCTTTGGGAACCGCTTGCGTAGACCCACAGACCTGGGGGCTGCGGACTTTCCTGCTGCCTTCAGCCTCAGAAAACCACCCTTTCCCACTTGGCGCCGCGCCAGGCACAAAAATGGCCATACGGCTGGAGATGGTTCCACGCCCAAAGAGCCAGCAGGGAAAATTATGCCTTGTTCTAAAGCTCTTTGGGAACCGCTTGCGTAGCCCCACAGACCTGGGGGCTACGACCTTTGCTGCTGCCTTCACCCTCGACACCAGCCTTTCCCACTTGGCCCCGCGCCAGGCACAAAAATGGCCATACGGCTGGACATGGGTCCCACGCCCAAAGAGCCAGCAGGGAAAACTATGCCTTGTTCTAAAGCTCTTTGGGAACTGCTTGCGTAGCCCCACAGACCTGGGGGCTGCGGGCTTTCCTACTGCCTTCAGCCTCGACACAAGCCTTTCCCTCTTGGAGCCGTTGTAAGCACAAAAATGGCCATACGGCTGGAGATGAGTCCCCCGCCCAAGGAGCCAGCAGGGAAAACTATGCCTTGTTCTAAAGCTCTGCGGGAACCGCTTGCATAGCCCCACAGACCTGGGGGCTGCGGGCTTTCCTGCTGCCTTCAGCCTCAAAACCACCCTTTCCCACTTGGCACCGCGCCAGCAACAAAAATGGCCATACGGCTGGAGATGTGTCCCACACCCAAGGAGCTGGCAGGGAAAACTATGCCTTGTTCTAAAGCTCTTTGGGAACCGCTTGCGTAGACCCACAGACCTGGGGGCTGCAGGGTTTCCTGCTGCCTTCAGCCTCAAAACCGCCCTTTCCCACTTGGCGCCGCGCCAGGCACAAAAATGGCCTTAGGGCTGGAGATGGTTCCCACGCCCAAAGAGCCAGTAGGGAAAACTATGCCTTGTTCTAAAGCTCTTTGGGAACCGCTTGCGTAGACCCACAGACCTGGGGGCTGCAGGCTTTCCTGCTGCCTTCAGCCTCAAAACCACCCTTTCCCACTTGGCGCCGCGCCAGGCACAAAAATGGCCCTATGGCTGGATATGTGTCCCAGGCCAAAAGAGGAAGCAGGGAAAACTATGCCTTGTTCTAAAGCTCTTTGGGAACCGCTTGCGTAGCCCCACAGACCTGGGGGCTGCGGGCTCTCCTGCTGCCTTCAGCCTCAAAACCACCCTTTCCCACTTGGCGCCGCGCCAGGCACAAAAATGGCCATATGGCTGGAGATGGGTCCCACGCCCAAAGAGCCAGGAGGGAAAACTATGCCTTGTTCTAAAGCTCTTTGGGAACCGCTTACGTAGCCCCAACGACCTGGGGGCTGCGGACTTTCCTGCTGCCTTCAGCCTCAGAAAACCACCCTTTCCCACTTGGCGCCGCGCCAGGCACAAAAATGGCCATACGGCTGGAGATGGTTCCACGCCCAAAGAGCCAGCAGGGAAAATTATGCCTTGTTCTAAAGCTCTTTGGGAACCTCTTGCGTAGCCCCACAGACCTGGGGGCTACGACCTTTGCTGCTGCCTTCACCCTCGACACCAGCCTTTCCCACTTGGCCCCGCGCCAGGCACAAAAATGGCCATATGGCTGGACATGGGTCCCATGCCCAAAGAGCCAGCAGGGAAAACTATGCCTTGTTCTAAAGCTCTTTGGGAACTGCTTGCGTAGCCCCACAGACCTGGGGGCTGCGGGCTTTCCTACTGCCTTCAGCCTCGACACAAGCCTTTCCCTCTTGGAGCCGTTGTAGGCACAAAAATGGCCATACGGCTGGAGATGAGTCCCCCGCCCAAGGAGCCAGCAGGGAAAACTATGCCTTGTTCTAAAGCTCTGCGGGAACCGCTTGCATAGCCCCACAGACCTGGGGGCTGCGGGCTTTCCTGCTGCCTTCAGCCTCAAAACCACCCTTTCCCACTTGGCACCGCGCCAGCAACAAAAATGGCCATACGGCTGGAGATGTGTCCCACACCCAAGGAGCTGGCAGGGAAAACTATGCCTTGTTCTAAAGCTCTTTGGGAACCGCTTGCGTAGCACCCACAGACCTGGGGGCTGCAGGCTTTCCTGCTGCTTTCAGCCTCAAAACCACCCTTTCCCACTTGCAGCCGTTGCAGACACAAAAATGGCCATACGGCTGGAGATGGGTCCCCCGCCCAAAGAGCCAGCAGGGAAAATTATGCCTTGTTCTAAAGGTCTTTGGGAACCGCTTGCTTAGACCCACAGACCTGGGGGCTGCAGGCTTTCCTGCTGCCTTCAGCCTCAGAAAACCACCCTTTCCCACTTGGCGCCGTGCCAGGCACAAAAATGCCCTATGGCTGGAGAAGGGTCCCACGCCCAAAGAGCCAGGAGGGAAAACTATGCCTTGTTCTAAAGCTCTTTGGGAACCTCTTGCGTAGCCCCACAGACCTGGGGGCTGCAGGCTTTCCTGCTGCTTTCAGCCTCAAAACCACCCTTTCCCACTTGCAGCTGTTGCAGGCACAAAAATGGCCATACGGCTGGAGATGGGTCCCACGCCCAAGGAGCCAGCAGGGAAAACTATGCCTTGTTCTAAAGCTCTTTGGGAACCGCTTGCGTAGCCCCACAGACCTGCGGGCTGCGGGCTTTCCTGCTGCCTTCAGCCTCGACACCACCCTTTCCCACATGGAGCCGCGCCAGGCACAAAAATGGCCATATGGCTGGACATGGGTCCCCCGCCCAAAGAGCCAGCAGGGAAAACTATGCCTTGTTCTAAAGCTCTTTGGGAACCGCTTGCGTAGCCCCACAGACCTGGGGGCAGCGGGCTTTCCTGCTACATTCAGCCTCGACACCACCATTTCCCACTTGGCGCCGCGCCAGGCACAAAAATGGCCATATGGCTGGATATGGGTCCCACGCCCAAAGAGCCAGCAGGGAAAACTCTGCCTTGTTCTAAAGCTCTTTGGGAACCGCTTGCGTAGCCCCACAGACCTGGGGGCTGCAGGCTTTCCTGCTGCCTTCAGCCTCAGAAAACCACCCTTTCCCACTTGGCGCCGCGCCAGGCACAAAAATGGCCATATGGCTGGAGATGAGCCCCCGCCCAAGGAGCCAGCAGGGAAAACTATGCCTTGTTCTAAAGCTCTTTGGGAACCGCTTGCATAGCCCCACAGACCTGGGGGCTGCAGGCTTTCCTGCTGCCTTCAGCCTCGACACCACCCTTTCCAATTAGGTGCCGCGCCAGGCACAAAAATGGCCATACGGCTGGAGATGGGTCCCACGCCCAAGGAGCTGACAGGGAAAACTATGCCTTGTTCTAAAGCTCTTTGGGAACCGCTTGCGTAGACCCACAGACATGGGGGCTGCAGGCTTTCCTGCTGCCTTCAGCCTCAAAACCGCCCTTTCCCACTTGGCGCCGCGCCAGGCACAAAAATGGCCATATGGCTGGAGATGGTTCCCACGCCCAAAGAGCCAGTAGGGTAAACTATGCCTTGTTCTAAAGCTCTTTGGGAACCGCTTGCGTAGCCCCACAGACCTGGGGGCTGCAGGCTTTCCTGCTGCCTTCAGCCTCAGAAAACCACCCTTTCCCACTTGGCGCCGCGCCAGGCACAAAAATGCCCTATGGCTGCAGATGGGTCCCACGCCCAAAGAGCAAGGAGGGAAAACTATGCCTTGTTCTAAAGCTCTTTGGGAACCTCTTGCGTAGCCCCACAGACCTGGGGGCTGCAGGCTTTCCTGCTGCTTTCAGCCTCAAAACCACCCTTTCCCACTTGCAGCTGTTGCAGGCACAAAAATGGCCATACGGCTGGAGATGGGTCCCACGCCCAAAGAGCCAGCAGGGAAAACTCTGCCTTGTTCTAAAGCTCTTTGGGAACCGCTTGCGTAGCCCCACAGACCTGGGGGCTGCAGGCTTTCCTGCTGCCTTCAGCCTCAGAAAACCACCCTTTCCCACTTGGTGCCGCGCCAGGCACAAAAATGCCCTATCGCTGCAGATGGGTCCCACGCCCAAAGAGCAAGGAGGGAAAACTATGCCTTGTTCTAAAGCTCTTTGGGAACCTCTTGCGTAGCCCCACAGACCTGGGGGCTGCGGGCTTTCCTGCTGCCTTCAGCCTCGACAAAACCCTTTCCCTCTTGGAGCCGTTGCAGGCACAAAAATGGCCATACGGCTGGAGATGAGTCCCCCGCCCAAGGAGCCAGCAGGGAAATCTATGCCTTGTTCTAAAGCTCTTTGGGAACCGCTTGCGTAGCCCCACAGACCTGCGGGCTGCGGGCTTTCCTGCTGCCTTCAGCCTCGACACAACCCTTTCCCTCTTGGAGCCATTGCAGGCACAAAAATGGCCATACGGCTGGAGATGAGTCCCCCGCCCAAGGAGCCAGCAGGGAAAACTATGCCTTGTTCTAAAGCTCTTTGGGAACCGCTTACGTAGCCCCACAGACCTGGGGGCTGCGGGCTTTCCTGCTGCCTTCAGCCTCGACACCACCATTTCCCACTTGGCGCCGCGCCAGGCACAAAAATGGCCATATGGCTGGATATGGGTCCCAGGCCCAAAGAGCAAGCAGGGAAAATTATGCCTTGTTCTAAAGCTCTTTGGGAACCGCTTGCATAGCCCCACAGACCTGGGGGCTGCAGGCTTTCCTGCTGTCTTCAGCCTCAAAACCACCCTTTCCCACTTGGCGCTGCGCCAGCCACAAAAATGGCCATACGGCTGGAGATGGGTCCCACGCCCAAAGAGCCAGCACGGAAAACTATGCCTTGTTCTAAAGCTCTTTGGGAACCGCTTGCGTAGCCCCACAGACCTGGTGCCTGCGACCTTTGCTGCTGCCTTCAGCCTCAAAACCACCCTTTCCCACATGGAGCCGCGCCAGGCACAAAAATGGCCATACGGCTGGAGATGGGTCCCCCGCCCAAGGAGCCAGCAGGGAAAACTATGCCTTGTTCTAAAGCTCTTTGGGAACCGCTTGCGTAGCCCCACAGACCTGGGGGCTGCGGGCTTTCCTGCTGCCTTCAGCCTCAAAACCACCCTTTCCCACTTGGCGCCGCGCCAGGCACAAAAATGGCCATATGGCTGGAGATGGGTCCCATGTCCAAAGAGCCAGCAGGGAAAACTATGCCTTGTTCTAAAGCTCTGCGTGAACCACTTGCGTAGCCCTACAGACCAGGGGGCAGGGGGCTTTCCTGCTACCTTCAGCCTCGACACCACCATTTCCCACTTGGCGCCGCGCGAGGCACAAAAATGGCCATATGGCTGGAGATGGGTCCCACGCCCAAAGAGCAAGCAGGGAAAACTATGCCTTGTTCTAAAGCTCTTTGGGAACCGCTTACGTAGCCCCACAGACCTGGGGGCTGCCGGCTTTCCTGCTGCCTTCAGCCTCGACACCACCCTTTCCCATTAGTTGCCGCGCCAGGCACAAAAATGGCCATATGGCTGGAGATGGGTCCCACGCCCAAGGAGCTGGCAGGGAAAATTATGCCTTGTTCTAAAGCTCTTTGGGAACCGCTTGCGTAGACCCACAGACCTGGGGGCTGCAGGCTTTCCTGCTGCCTTCTTCCTCAAAACCACCCTTTCCCACTTGGCGCCGCGCCAGGCACAAAAATGGCCTTATGGCTGGAGATGGTTCCCACGCCCAAAGAGCCAGTAGGGTAAACTATGCCTTGTTCTAAAGCTCTTTGGGAACAGCTTGCGTAGCCCCACAGACCTGGGGGCTGCAGGCTTTCCTGCTGCCTTCAGCCTCGACACAACCCTTTCCCTCTTGGAGCCGTTGCAGGCACAAAAATGGCCATACGGCTGGAGATGAGTCCCCCGCCCAAAGAGCCAGCAGGGAAAACTATGCCTTGTTCTAAAGCTCTTTGGGAACCGCTTGCGTAGCCCCACAGACCTGCGGACTGCGGGCTTTCCTGCTGCCTTCAGCCTCAAAATCACCCTTTCCCACTTGGCGCCGCGCCAGGCACAAAAATGGCCATACGGCTGGAGATGGGTCCCATGCCCAAAGAGCAAGCAGGGAAAACTATGCCTTGTTCTAAAGCTCTTTGGGAACCGCTTCCGTAGCCCCTCAGACCTGGGGGCTGCGGGCTTTCCTGCTGCCTTCAGCCTCAAAACCACCCTTTCCCACTTGGCGCCGCGCCAGGCACAAAAATGGCCATATGGCTGGAGATGAGCCCCCGCCCAAGGAGCCTGCAGGGAAAACTATGCCTTGTTCTAAAGCTCTTTGGGAACAGCTTGCGTAGCCCCACAGACCTGGGGGCTGCAGGCTTTCCTGCTGCCTTCAGTCTCAAAACCGCCCTTTCCCACTTGGCGCCGCGCCAGGCACAAAAATGGCCTTATGGCTGGAGATGTTTCCCACGCCCAAGGAGCCAGTAGGGTAAACTATGCCTTGTTCTAAAGCTCTTTGGGAACCGCTTGCTTAACCCCACAGACCTGGGGGCTGCAGGCTTTCCTGCTGCCTTCAGCCTCAAAACCACCCGTTCCCACTTGGCGCCGCGCCAGCCACAAAAATGGCCCTATGGGTGGATATGTGTCCCAGGCCACAAGAGCAAGCAGGGAAAACTATGCCTTGTTCTAAAGCTCTTTGGGAACCGCTTGCGTAGCCCCACAGACCTGGGGGCTGCAGGCTTTCCTGCTGCCTTCAGCCTTGACACCACCCTTTCCCATTAGGTGCCGCGCCAGGCACAAAAATGGCCATACGGCTGGAGATGGGTCCCACGGCCAAGGAGCTGGCAGGGAAAACTATGCCTTGTTCTAAAGCTCTTTGGGAACCGCTTGCGTAGACCCACAGACCTGGGGGCTGCAGGCTTTCCTGCTGCCTTCAGCCTCAAAACCGCCCTTTCCCACTTGGCGCCGCGCCAGGCACAAAAATGGCCTTAGGGCTGGAGATGCTTCCCACGCCCAAAGAGCCAGTAGGGTAAACTATGCCTTGTTCTAAAGCTCTTTGGGAACCGCTTGCGTAGCCCCACAGACCTGGGGGCTGCAGGCTTTCCTGCTGCCTTCAGCCTCAAAAACACCCTTTCCCACTTGGCGCCACGCCAGGCACAAAAATGGCCATATGGACTGAGATGAGCCCCCGCCCAAGGAGCCAGCAGGGAAAACTATGCCTTGTTCTAAAGCTCTTTGGGAACAGCTTGCGTAGCCCCACAGACCTGGGGGCTGCAGGCTTTCCTGCTGCCTTCAGCCTCAAAACCACCCTTTCCCACTTGGCGCCGCGCCAGGCACTAAAATGGCCGTACGGCTGGAGATGGGTCCCCCGCCGAAAGAGCCAGCAGGGAAAAATTATGCCTTGTTCTAAAGCTCTTTGGGAACCGCTTCCGTAGCCCCACAGACCTGGGGGCTGCAGGCTTTCCTGCTGCCTTCAGCCTCAAAACCACCCTTTCCCACTTGGCGCCGCGCCAGGCACAAAAATGGCCATACGGCTGGAAATGGGTCCCATGTCCAAAGAGCCAGCAGGGAAAAATATGCCTTGTTCTAAAGCTCTGCGGGAACCACTTGCGTAGCCCTACAGACCTGGGGGCAGTGGGCTTTCCTGCTACCTTCAGCCTCGACACCACCCTTTCCCACTTGGCGCCGCACCAGGCACAAAAATGGCCCTATGGCTGGATATGTGTCCCAGGCCCAAAGAGCAAGCAGGGAAAACTATGCCTTGTTCTAAAGCTCTTTGGGAACCGCTTCCGTAGCCCCACAGACCTGGGGGCTGCAGGCTTTCCTGCTGCCTTCAGCCTCAAAACCACCCTTTCCCACTTGGCGCCGCGCCAGGCACAAAAATGGCCATATGGCTGGAGATGGGTCCCCCGCCCAAAGAGCCAGGAGGGAAAACTATGCCTTGTTCTAAAGCTCTGTGGGAACTGCTTGCGTAGCACACAGACCTGGGGGCTGCGGGCTTTCCTGCTGCCTTCAGCCTAAAAACCACCCATTCCCACTTGACGCCGCGCCAGGCACCAGAATGGCCATACGGCTGGAAATGGGTCCCACGCCCGAAGAGCTAGCAGGGAAAATTATGCCTTGTTCTAAAGCTCTTTGGGAACCGCTTGCATAGCCCCACAGACCTGGGGGCTGCGGGCTTTCCTGCTGCCTTCAGCCTCAAAACCACCCTTTCCCACTTGGTGCCGCGCCAGCCACAAAAATGGCCATACGGCTGGAAATGGGTACCACGCCCAAGGAGCCAGCAGGGAAAACTATGCCTTGTTCTAAAGCTCTTTGGGAACCGCTTGCGTAGACCCACAGACCTGGGGGCTGCAGGCTTTCCTGCTGCCTTCAGCCTCAAAACCACCCTTTCCCACTTGGCGCCGCGCCAGGCACAAAAATGGCCCTATGGCTGGATATGTGTCCAAGGCCAAAAGAGCAAGCAGGGAAAACTATGCCTTGTTCTAAAGCTCTTTGGGAACCGCTTGCATAGCCCCACAGACCTGGGGGCTGCGGGCTTTCCTGCTGCCTTCAGCCTCAAAACCACCCTTTCCCACTTGGCGCCGCGCCACGCACAAAAATGGCCCTATGGCTGGAGATGAGCCCCCGCCCAAGGAGCCAGCAGGGAAAACTATGCCTTGTTCTAAAGCTCTTTGGGAACAGCTTGCGTAGCCCCACAGACCTGGGGGCTGCAGGCTTTCCTGCTGCCTTCAGCCTCAAAACCACCCTTTCCCACTTGGCGCCGCGCCAGGCACAAAAATGGCCATACGGCTGGAGATGGGTCCCACGCCCAAAGAGCCAGCAGGGAAAAATTATGCCTTGTTCTAAAGCTCTTTGGGAACCGCTTCCGTAGCCCCACAGACCTGGGGGCTGCGGGCTTTCCTGCTGCCTTCAGCCTCAAAACCACCCTTTCCCACTTGGCGCCGCGCCAGGCACAAAAATGGCCATACGGCTGGAGATGGGTCCCCCGCCCAAAGAGCCAGCAGGGAAAAATTATGCCTTGTTCTAAAGCTCTTTGGGAACCGCTTGCGTAGCCCCACAGACCTGGGGGCTGCGGGCTTTCCTGCTGCCTTCAGCCTCAAAACCACCCTTTCCCACTTGGCGCCGCGCCACGCACAAAAATGGCCATATGGCTGGAGATGAGCCCCCGCCCAAGGAGCCAGCAGGGAAAACTATGCCTTGTTCTAAAGCTCTTTGGGAACAGCTTGCGTAGCCCCACAGACCTGGGGGCTGCAGGCTTTCCTGCTGCCTTCAGCCTCGACACCACCCTTTCCCTCTTGGAGCCGCGCCAGGCACAAAAATGGCCGTACGGCTGGAGATGGGTCCCCCGCCCAAAGAGCCAGCAGGGAAAAATTATGCCTTGTTCTAAAGCTCTTTGGGAACCGCTTCCGTAGCCCCACAGACCTGGGGGCTGCGGGCTTTCCTGCTGCCTTCAGCCTCAAAACCACCCTTTCCCACTTGGCGCTGCGCCAGGCACAAAAACGGCCATACGGCTGGAAATGGGTCCCACGCCCAAAGAGCCAGCAGGGAAAATTATGCCTTGTTCTAAAGCTGTTTGGGAACCTCTTGCGTAGCCCCACAGACCTGGGGGCTGCAGGCTTTCCTGCTGCCTTCAGCCTCAAAACCACCCTTTCCCACTTGGCGCCGCGCCAGGCACAAAAATGGCCATACGGCTGGAGATGGGTCCCACGCCCAAAGAGCCAGCAGGGAAAAATTATGCCTTGTTCTAAAGCTCTTTGGGAACCGCTTCCGTAGCCCCACAGACCTGGGGGCTGCGGGCTTTCCTGCTGCCTTCAGCCTCAAAACCACCCTTTCCCACTTGGCGCCGCGCCAGGCACAAAAATGGCCATACGGCTGGAGATGGGTCCCCCGCCCAAAGAGCCAGCAGGGAAAAATTATGCCTTGTTCTAAAGCTCTTTGGGAACCGCTTGCGTAGCCCCACAGACCTGGGGGCTGCGGGCTTTCCTGCTGCCTTCAGCCTCAAAACCACCCTTTCCCACTTGGCGCCGCGCCACGCACAAAAATGGCCATATGGCTGGAGATGAGCCCCCGCCCAAGGAGCCAGCAGGGAAAACTATGCCTTGTTCTAAAGCTCTTTGGGAACAGCTTGCGTAGCCCCACAGACCTGGGGGCTGCAGGCTTTCCTGCTGCCTTCAGCCTCGACACCACCCTTTCCCTCTTGGAGCCGCGCCAGGCACAAAAATGGCCGTACGGCTGGAGATGGGTCCCCCGCCCAAAGAGCCAGCAGGGAAAAATTATGCCTTGTTCTAAAGCTCTTTGGGAACCGCTTCCGTAGCCCCACAGACCTGGGGGCTGCGGGCTTTCCTGCTGCCTTCAGCCTCAAAACCACCCTTTCCCACTTGGCGCTGCGCCAGGCACAAAAACGGCCATACGGCTGGAAATGGGTCCCACGCCCAAAGAGCCAGCAGGGAAAATTATGCCTTGTTCTAAAGCTGTTTGGGAACCTCTTGCGTAGCCCCACAGACCTGGGGGCTGCAGGCTTTCCTGCCGCCTTCAGCCTCAAAACCACCCTTTCCCACTTGGCGCCGCGCCAGGCACAAAAATGGCCATATGGCTGGAGATGGGTCCCCCGCCCAAAGAGCCAGGAGGGAAAACTATGCGTTGTTCTAAAGCTCCTTGGGAACTGCTTGCGTAGCCCCACAGACCTGGGGGCTGCAGGCTTTCCTGCTGCCTTCAGCCTCAAAACCACCCTTTCCCACTTGGCGCCGCGCCACGCACAAAAATGGCCATATGGCTGGAGATGAGCCCCCGCCCAAGGAGCCAGCAGGGAAAACTATGCCTTGTTCTAAAGCTCTTTGGGAACAGCTTGCGTAGCCCCACAGACCTGGGGGCTGCAGGCTTTCCTGCTGCCTTCAGCCTCGACACCACCCTTTCCCACTTGGCGCCGCGCCAGGCACAAAAATGGCCATACGGCTGGAGATGGGTCCCCCGCCCAAAGAGCCAGCAGGGAAAAATTATGCCTTGTTCTAAAGCTCTTTGGGAACCGCTTCCGTAGCCCCACAGACCTGGGGGCTGCAGGCTTTCCTGCTGCCTTCAGCCTCAAAACCACCCTTTCCCACTTGGCGCCGCGCCACGCACACAAATGGCCATATGGCTGGAGATGAGCCCCCGCCCAAGGAGCCAGCAGGGAAAACTATGCCTTGTTCTAAAGCTCTTTGGGAACAGCTTGCGTAGCCCCACAGACCTGGGGGCTGCAGGCTTTCCTGCTGCCTTCAGCCTCGACACCACCCTTTCCCTCTTGGAGCCGCGCCAGGCACAAAAATGGCCGTACGGCTGGAGATGGGTCCCCCGCCCAAAGAGCCAGCAGGGAAAAATTATGCCTTGTTCTAAAGCTCTTTGAGAACCGCTTCCGTAGCCCCACAGACCTGGGGGCTGCAGGCTTTCCTGCTGCCTTCAGCCTCAAAACCACCCATTCCCACTTGGCGCCGCGCCAGGCACAAAAATGGCCATACGGCTGGAAATGGGTCCCACGCCCGAGGAGCTAGCAGGGAAAATTATGCCTTGTTCTAAAGCTCTTTGGGAACCGCTTGCATAGCCCCTCAGACCTGGGGGCTGCGGGCTTTCCTGCTGCCTTCAGCCTCAAAACCACCCTTTCCCACTTGGCGCTGCACCAGCCACAAAAATGGCCATATGGCTGGAGAGGGGTTTCACACACAAGGAGCCAGCAGGGAAAATTATGCCTTGTTCTAAAGCTCTTTGGGAACCGCTTGCGTAGCCCCACAGACCTGGGGGCTGCAGGCTTTCCTGCTGCCTTCAGCCTCAAAACCACCCTTTCCCACTTGGCGCCGCGCCAGGCACAAAAATGGCCATATGGCTGGAGATGGGTCCCACGCCCAAAGAGCCAGCAGGGAAAACTACGCCTTGTTCTAAAGCTCTTTGGGAACCGCTTGCGTAGCCCCACAGACCTGGGGGCTGCAGGCTTTCCTGCTGCCTTCAGCCTCGACACCACCCTTTCCCACTTGGCGCCGTGCCAGGCACAAAAATGGCCATATGGCTGGAGAGGGTTTTCACGCCCAAGGAGCGGGTGGGTTCTGGCAGGGTGCTGCACTGAGCTGTCGTTTTTTTTTTTTAAGGGGCGGTTGTTGATGTGAGTGGCCCCTAGGCAGTAAATAACCGGGGGTACGTGGCCGTGCAGTCTGGTGAAGCGCTCTCACGTGCACTGCTACCTTTGTTGAATCCCTGTGTGTGTGTTTCTAAATGTTTCTCCCCTTCTCTCTTAGGAGTGAAGTGAATCGCTCTGCCTGCCACAACTGCCTATTGCCTTGTACTGTTCTTTACGGCATCACGTTTTGCATTGTAGTGCCCTGTAATCGCCCTGACTGCCATCTGATCTGTTCCGGCATTGCACTGGTGCGTATTGTGCGTTTTTTAGTCGGTTGTTCTTTATGTGAAGGCGTGTTGCTGCATATTGCCCTGTCTAGTGCTGTATCTTGCATTGTATTGCCCCATCATTCCGTTCACTGTTACTTTAGACGTTCTGGGATTGTAGCGATCTGTATTGTGCAGGTTTTATTGGTGGTTCTGTATTTGACCGTGTATTGCCTTGTTACCACCTTGTATTGCATCTTGCATTGTATTGCCGTGTTATTGTTCTGAGTGCCATCTGATACATTTTGGTGTTGTACCACCCTGTGTTGTTATGTCGTCCATTGCATAGCTCTGTCGTTTCCTCGACTGCTGTCTGACGTATTTTGGCATTGCAGCGCACTGCATTGCGGGATACTTAATTGGTTGTTTATTTGACTCTGTATTTCACGGTACGCCCCTCTCTTTTGTTACTTCTTGCATTGTTTTGCTCTGTCTTGAGTGCCATCTCATTTATTTTTTGTGTTGTCCTGCACTGTATTGTGGTTTGTTTGTTTTAATGGGTTGTTATTTATTTGACTGCGTATTCCATTCTACTCTGTTGTGTACTGTTGCATCTCGGATTGTGTTGCCCCATAACTGTCTCGACCGCCACCTGAGACCGTGTGGGATTGTACAGCACCGTATTGTGGGGTTTTGATAGGTTGTTTTTTATATTGTTCTGTATTGCCTTGGAGTGCCCTGTATTGTGTTACATTGTGCGTTGTGTTGCCATGAA
This sequence comes from Larus michahellis, assembly GCF_964199755.1. Classification (NCBI taxonomy): domain Eukaryota; kingdom Metazoa; phylum Chordata; class Aves; order Charadriiformes; family Laridae; genus Larus; species Larus michahellis. The sequence goes on from NW_027436071.1 coordinate 282,647, forward strand.
ATTGTCTTAACTGTCCTTTTAGACTCTCTGGGATTGTACGGCACTCAACTGAGGGTGTTTTTGATCGGTTGTTCTATCTTTGACGACGTATTGCCTTGTACTGCCCTGTATTTTCCTAAAGTCTTGCGTTGTATTGCCCTCTCACCATGCCGCGAGCCATCTGATGTATTCTGGCATTGACAGGCACTGTATTGAGAGCTTCTTAGGCTGTTGTACTCTATTTGACCCTGTATTGCCTTGTACCGGCCTGTTTGGAGTTACGTCTTGAACTCTATTCCCCTGTAAGTGTCTTTACCGCCACCTGAGACTGTCTGGGATTGTACAGCACTGTATTTTGAGTTTTGTAATTAGTTCTTTATTTGATTGTGTATTTGCTTGTACTGCCCTGTATTCTGTTACGTATTGTATTTTATTGCTGTATCATTTTCTTCATCTTTTGTGACATTCTGTCATAGTACTACACTGTATCATGAATTTTGCGATGGGTTGCTCCTTATTTGACTGTGTATTAGCCTTGTACTGCCCTGTATAATGTTACATCTTGCATGTGGTAAAGTGCCATCACGTGCACAGGTGCCCTTGTGGAATCACTGTGTTTATGTTTCTAAATGCGCTCTGTTCTCTAACCATCTGTTTTCAGTGACTGGGACTTCTTCCCTCCATGGACGTGGGATTTAAGACCTCCAGCCGTCTGAAAGCTAAGTTGAGCGGCCAGAGCTGGGGAGGGCTTGGGAGGAGGGGAGAAGTTTGGGAGTTGCAGGGAGGCGTCTTAAAGTTAGAGAAGGGCAGAGGGCTGGAGCAGTCCCCTTTGGGCAGGTAAAGGGAGCGGGTTAGTCTTCAGCACGATGCTAGCATGAGCCGAGCAGGGCGGTTCCAGCCTGTGTCCATCGTGTTGTTTGTGTGGTGTGTTTTCTGTCCTTCCTTGGGTCTTGATGTTCTCTTTCCACTTGAGGAGCGTGGTCTGTACTTCAGGCACCATCCCTAGAGCCTTGAATGCCTGTACACATTGGCATTGCCCCAGTCAGGTGCTGCTTTTCTTGCATCATAAGCTTAAAGCGCGGCTGGGTCTTTAGAAACTCAGAAGTTTCTGGATGGTCCTCATTTACAGTGTTGTTCCTGGCTGCGGGAGCAGCTCTGTTCTCTAGCCATCCGTTTTCAGTGACTGGGACTTCTTCCATGCATCCTTAAGTTCTTAGGTCTTGAAGACCGGCTTCCTGCGCATACATCTTCTCAGTCTGAGAGTCGCTTGTTGTCCCAGGCCATTACGTTGTCCTCATTTCCTGGTCTTTCCCTAGAGGCTTCTCATGTCACCGTCATGGGCCCACAGGTCTTCTTGCCTGACAATCACTTACATCGGAGTGTCATCCTTCTTGCTGAGAGTTTTCTCTGATCTGTGAGGTGCATTGTTTGTAGTGTTGTGTGTAGTGTTGGTCTGTGCTTGTGTGTGGTGGGCTCGGAGCTGCTCTGCCCGGTCGCGTAGAGTCAGGGGTAGGGGGAAGAGCAGCAAGAGTCTATGGGTAATACGTTGATCTAATGATACTGTTGAGGCAAAGGTGGTACAGTCAACTCCCATCAAGTAGCCATCAGCAGGTGGTGTGGGCAGCTCTTTTATTAGGGTTTTTTTTTTTTTGGGATGAGCAGAGCTGTTCAGCAGTAGTGAAGCAGACTGCATCTCAAACCTGTTAAGGCTGCTTTGTGTGGGGTGTAATGTTTGTGGGTTTGTGTTTTTTGCTTTTTGTTTCTTTTTTTAATGGCAGGTTGTAGTGTTGCTCTGGATGGTAGTTGTAAATCAAAACAAGACTTTGTTGTGGGGTGGACAGTGTGTGTCACATGGGGTTCCCCCTAAAAGCGGAGGGAGAGCATCTAGGAAGAAGATGCAGAGCTGGTGGTCGGGGAGAGGCTCAGGGGAGGGGGTGATGTGCTGTGGGGCTTTGGCAATGGCCCCTGTTCCCAATGGGCTCCAGCTGGGGCTGAGGCAGCCCAGGTGGGACCCATGAGGTGAGCATGGGCTGGGCCACGGGCTCAAAAAGAAAGGCTGCCCTGGGGATGGGTCTGCTTTGCCAAGGGCCTCTAGCTTCCAAGGGGGCTGCCTGGGCACAGCTGCCTGCCAGCACTGGCTGAGGAGTCAAACGAAGGGGGTTCTGACAGGCAGGTGCCTCCAGCCAGGACGGGACGGTCCCCGCAGGAAGGAAGGATCCCTCCCAGCCATCCCTGACCGAAGGTACCACCAGCACAGAGTGCCAGGGGCTCGCTGCCTTCGTCGGCTGCCCTCGTGAGCCTCATGGGACAAGAGCATCAAGGCACCCCCTGCCCGCTCCTAGGGGGGCAAGGGTCAGGCTGCCAGCACCACAGAGGACGAAGGGGCAGAGAGAGAAGCCTGTGAGCAGGGAAGGTCTCCCACACGTGCCAGGAGCTGCGGTGAGTTGTGTGCCCTCTTGTGCATGTCCAGGCCTTTCCCTGCCATGCCTCTTCTGATCTCTGCCTGCCGCCTTGCTTGTCCCGGCTTCTGGCTCCCCAAAGCTTTTTGCTCTTTTGCTTAATGCCAGCATGTTCTTTCTCCCCTTCTCCGTTTCCTTTCTGTGCCTCTGCATTTCCAGCTCCCCATCCGCTATTATTTCATTCTTCCCACACTGCCTTCTTCGCTATTCCTTGTGAAAATTGCATTTGTAGGTCTCCCTCTACCCAGCAACCTGTCTCTATTTCCAGTGACTCCCTCTGCTCCACCCCGCATCCCTCTTCCAGTGTCCTTTCTCTGTGGCTGTCAGTCCGACTCCACCTCCTGCTATTTAAATTGCTACCTACCTGTATGGCCAGTACCCCATTGCTTTCCAAATCTTCTTTCTGTGTTTCCATTTACCCAGATCCCTGTCTGTGTTTTTTAATTCTTCTTGCTTGTCCTCTACTTTGTTACTTTTCCAGTTTTGTTTCTTTGTCTTTATTTATTCAGTTTGACCCTATTTTTTTTTTGCTCCCTGTTTTCTTAATCTGTTTGTCTTTTAAATTTTCTTTCTATCAACTTTTATCTAGTTTGCCATTTTCACCTTTTAATTTTTCCTGTCTTTCTCTTACCCCCTCGCTTTAGAAATTCTGTGTCTACTTTTATGAAGCTGCCAGTATCAATTTTTGCTTGTTCTGTATCGGTCTTGTACTCCTTTGCGTTTACACTTTTTTATTTATTTTGCTCTTGCTATGTTTTTAATTTTTTTCCTTTCTTTCTGTAATCAGTCTTGCTTTTAAAAGGTTCTTTTTGTCCATTTTTATCTGGTGCGCTGGGTATATTTTTAACTGTTTTCTTATTTCTTTAATGCAGAGGCTTTTTAAAATTTTCTTTCTACATCTCCGTTGCAGTTTGCCGTCCGTGTTTCCTAATTATTTTGTTTTGTTTCCCCAATCCCCATCACTTCTTAAATTTTGGTTTTTTTGTCTTGTGTTTGTTGTCTTTATGGCTTATCTTTTCATTGAATCATTGCTTGTCTTTCCTTTCTGCTGTTGCATTTAAAATTGTCTTTCTACATCTGTCTTTGTTCACCGTCCCTATTTTGGAATATTTCTCTTTATTTACTCCACCAGCTACCGCTTTTTCAGTGTTCTTGCTATGTATACTTTTGTTCTCTTTGCTGTCACTTTAAAATTATTTACTGTCTTTCCTTAACGCTGTTGCTTTTTATTTTTTTTTCTACATCTCTGATTTAGTTTGCCATTGTTATTCTGTAATTTGTTTCCTTGCTCCTTTAATCACGGACGCTTTTAAGATTTTCTCTTTACACTTATCTCCTTTGCTGTCTTTATTTTTAATTGTTTCTTGTCTTTCCTTAGTGCCCTCTCTTTTTTGATTTTCTTTCTAAGTGTTTTGAGTTCACCATTTCTATTCTCTAGTTTTTTCTTATTTTCTTAATTCCTGTGACTTATAAAATTTTATGTCTAAGCTCCTTCTCTCAGAAACCTGTCCTCAGCTGTGTTTGTGCCTCAGAGCCACGTTATCACCCTCTGCGCCATCTAGGATGCTTCCATTTGGTCCCCAGCCTCCTGAGGACATTTGCACTCCGTTCCACCACCCCCCTCCACTTTCCTCCTCGTGTCCCTGTACCTTCTTCCGTCCCTATGGCCCATTCAGGACCCTGAACCCACAACAGCTATAGATGCCTCCGAGGTTACCCTTAGCACATATTCAGCTTTGTCATGGACTTCGCACACCCCTCTCTTTCCCTCAGAAGGCTTCCCAAGTCCGTATACGTGACACAGTGTCACACACCGAAGTCTTGCTTAGACCTGCGGAGCCTTGGGCTGCAATATGTAACCTGGCAGCATAGCAGACTTTGGCTGAACTCCTCCTTAGTCCAAGAAGGGTGGATAGTGGTTGTGTTTGAATTTGATATACTGGAACTTAACTAACACAATGAAATTGTATAAGTAATATTAATGAAGAGCGTATGCTTAACATTACAAATTTAAGCGACCGTTATGATCAAAGGAAAGGGAACTCTAATTCTTGGAAACTAAGAAAAGGGACCTTTCTATCCTGAGTCAGCAGAAGGATGAGATACAGGTGCGAGATGGGACAAAGAGATCAGAAAACCAAGTAAGAGGGTAGAAGCCCTTGCATCAAAACTCCAGTCCTCAAAGAGGACATGTAAGGGCTGAACAATTCCATCGGAGAAGAGACACACGCTTGTCACGTGAACACGGGCACGAATAGCTTATGTCATAGATCGTGAGACTTCACAAAGCACAGGAAAAGTATCGAGGGGGTCCCTCGGCTCGAGCCATATTAAACCAAGTCTGTGACAAACTTATTGCAGAACCGTTCTTTACAGTCGGAGGCTAAGACTGGATCCAGCCGCACCTAGACTCCTCCCTGAGAAGGAGTTCAGGAAGCAAGGGGTTCCAGTCTGAATGTCACTGGTAGGCAGGAGGGTCTTCTGGGCTGTTCTTCAACACCCAACCCTGTTCTTCTGTCCTCTCCTCCTTATAGCCATGCAGCTATTAGTTCCCTGGCCTCCAAGGCAACATTTACTCAGTCTAGATCCCCTCCAGATTTAATCATCATGTTCCTTGTCATTTTTATGTCTCTCTGGCTCCATAGGGACTCCTCTTCTCCCAGTCACGATGCCCCTTGGGAGTTTCCCGGCAACCGGCATGCATCTCATAGCATTTTAGGTGGGTCCACCTTTGAGATGTAGCGCACTCATGTGTTTCTCTATGTTACCTAGGATTCCCGTATTTCATCTCCAGCCACCCGGGAACATCCGCACTCCCCTCAGATGATCATCCGAGTTCCTCCTAGTCCTCCCCCCAGCCTTCTTTTGTCTATCAGCACCCCTCGATGCCCCTTTTTTTCACCCTCACCAAGCCTCCTGAGACCCTTCTCGAACTCCACAGTTCCTCATAGCATTTTATCTCCCTTTCGCTCTCTTTTGTTCCATCAGAGCCTCCCGTGTTTCTTTGCTACGTGGCACCCCTTCATCTTTCTCTCTACCATCGAGGGTGTCTCCATTGAGTTCTGCTCTCACTCATTCATCTGTAGTTTGTCCACACCCGTTCCTGAGGCTCCTAAACCCTTGCTGCGTGTCCGAGCCTTTTTTCCTACCCTACCCCCTCAGAACGCCTCCGCTTCTTAAAGCCTTGTCTTCTGAGTCCTTTCTTATACTCCACAGCACTTCAGGTCCCTTTTGATTTTGGCTTTTTGTGCTCTTCAGAGCACCCTTAACAACTTCTTTGATGTTTAGGATGTCTTTATTCTGTCCCCTGACGTCATCTGTACTTTGTCAAAATTCCCTTCAGAGTTCTGTCTTGTTATCTGTGAGGCTTATTCGGTCTCTCGGGCGGGGACTTGTCCTCTACCATCGCCGAGCTCTCGCAAGACATCCCTGTCCTGGTTTGAGGTAAAACAGAACCAATTTTCTGATTTGTAATTTTACTTTTTAGCTGGGCCTCTTCTAACTGACTAAAGTCTGAAATTAACAGCATGTTGTTCAGACACTGGTCAGTCTCAGAGTGATAAGACCTGATTATACCAAGGAATGGTGCGCACAGAGGCTCTTGCTTATACTTATTGCTATAACAACCACGGTCAGCTAACTTCGCTGCTTGCCCCATTAGAGGGTTGGAAGCCAAGCAGCATAGAGGGGTCACACCTGCAGGGAGGAGCAGAGGGGACAGGTGACCCAAAACTGACCAATAGGGTATTCCATTCCATCTGTATCACGCTCAGTATAAAAGCTGAGGGATCAAAGGGGCAATGCTGCTCTGGCTCGCTCTTTCCTCAATGGCCAACATCTGAGGAGGACCCTGTCTGTTCATCTGCCTTTGATCCCGATTCAAGCACTCCTGACTCTAGTTGCGGAATTCATCTCCTGTCCATCGCTGACTCCAGTCTGGGACTTTCCCTGTGTCTGCTGGTGACGCGATCATCATCCTGGGAGCTGGATACGGTTTTATATATATATTGTATACTTTTTTCTTTAATTTTTATTATTCTATTATTATTTACTATTCTCTTATTTATTATTATTTTCATTGAAGTAGGTTAGTTCTTTTTCTAAACTTGTAAATCTCCTTATCTCTTCCTCTCTTCTCTGAGGAGAGAGGGGGGAAGGGCCATCTGTTGTTCTGATTGGCCAATCCAGTCAAAACCATGACAATCCCTTACACACCAGAATCTCATTTTAGCTCTGGAGCACACTTTGCACCCCTTTTTTCCCTTCAGAACCTTTCCCGAGTTCGCAACTGTTAACCCCATCAGTCTTTCTGTTCTGTCTTCCTTTTGGTGCGCCTAAAGTCAGTTCCCTGAGGACAATCATACTTTGCTCGATTCCCTGTTGATCTCATCGCATACTAAGATATACTTAGTTTCTCTGGCTCCTTCATGACCTCTCTAATCTATGCGATAACGCCTCTTTCTGCGAGAACTTTTTCCAAAGTCATCTATGTGCTCTTGAGCCTTGTGTTTGGTTTCTGTGTTATAATATCTTTCTACTTTGTATTGGGTTTCCTAAAGATGTCTACCGTAGTCTCAGATCTCCTCGCCTTCCTCTACTTCTATCAATATGTCCACTATAATGATTTTTGCTGCCTTTTACTATTTGTTTTTGTTCTAGCTACTTAGATGTTAATTAGGGTGCTTTATGCAGGTTCAGGAAATACATGACTTGTATTTCCATGCTTTTTTATTGCTTTCTGTATTTTGGGACTCAAGTAGCACTGTTGAGTAAAAAGTCAAAAAGATCATCAATATGACTTTAAATTGCCAGCAATTTACAGTAAATAACTTATTTCACAGAGGAAAATGTTTTTGAGAAGGTTTTCTTATAGATTCTATTTTGTTATTTGCTCCCATCCAAAAAGGGGTTCTGGCAGGAGTTTGGTAGTACACACGGTCTCGCTAGAAATAAGGAATGACCCCATAGTAATATATTGTGTTTGGGTTTGTATTTTTTTTTTTGAAGGACACTCAAGTACATAAGTTTTAACGATAATGTTGTTATTGCATTGAATAAACTACTTTGCTATAGAGATAAGTCTGATGTTTATTTTTTTCTATCTACGTTCCATAAAAAAATAATTAAATTGCTTACCTGGACATATTGTTGATGCGATAGATGTAGCTGCAAAGGAGGAACAGATAATGCTTTTTCTAGCAAGGGTTATTCTTACTTTTCACTACTTCATAGATGGTAAAATTAAAGCAAATAACACCGCCTGCTGCACCTTGAGCTGCTTTTATGCCTCTGGGGTTTTCCCCACCCTTTACCCAGGGGATTGTGGGAAAGGTGGTGGGCGGGGCCTGAGGGCCACAGGCGGGGCCTGGGGTATATGAGCCACAGCTTCAGGTCAGGAGCTCATTCTGCTGCTGGTCTTTTCCAGGGTTAGAGCTCTGGAACTTCTTAAGTGTTGTTTTGGAGCTGGTTCAGCTGTTCGGGAAGGCTTGTTTTAGCGTTTAAACTAGTATAGGTAAGACATCAGAGGTAAGACTTTTCAATGTAAGGGTGGTTGCCATACAAAGTGTAGTTATATGTTGTTTCTTTTTTTTTTTTTCATATTTCTAGTTTTGTAGGGAGCATTTAGTTTGTTTAAATGGTTTAATAGTATGTGTTGGGTTTTTTTGCTTATGGCAGGTGATGTGTGTTTTACTATAACTTCTGACTTCATTGAAGATACAATTTTGTATTTTTTTCCAATTTTGATGTACACTATGTTGGTGTTTTTATTAGTCTTAATCGGGTACGTTACAAGTTATGGGAGCAGGATTTAGGGTGAGTGTCTTATATGTATCTATATACTGAGTTTATTTGTTTTGAGAAAGCAGCAGGGATGTAACAGTAGGGATGGCTCATCATTCCCCCCCAGAGCATGCAGGGTATCACGGTGGCCCTGAACCTTTTGCAAATTGCAGGAGGCTACCGGTAGCTTCTGTAACAGTTTTCCTGGCTTTCCGGGTCTATAGCAGAGCCCGGAGTCTCTGTGAAGGCAGAAGACAGGAGGTGCCTGCCAAACACAGGGCAGGGCTCAGAAGAGTAGGTCCCGAGGAGCAGTTGGAAAATAGGGGGCAGGAGTTGTGGGGAAGCAGTGGGCCTCCTTCCCTGATGGTTCAGGAGAAGGGAGGGAGTCTCTAAAGTTTTGGCATTAGGGGATGGCTAGGAAAGGGAGGCGGGTTCATGTGTCTTTCTCAAACAGTTTTGTAATTGGGTTTGGTTGTCAATGGTATCTAGTCTGCTCTAGGCTCTCGCATTTGAGGCAAGACAGATAGCATCGAGGAGGAGCACGGGACTGGTGGTTTGGCAGAAGCGCAGTGCAGATGTTGTGTTTCTTAGTATCTTAGGTGCTGTGAATAACTGTTGCTGCAGCATCTGACTCTAGAATTGGTGCAGAGCAGGCAATCAGGCTGTGTCAGCGTTCAGGAGGCTGAGGGGTTTTGTGGAGGAGGTCGGCATCTCGTCTCGGGATGCTTATTGCTGGTGTTGTGGCTGCTTTTGTGATTACTTTTTCTCTTCCTTTTGCAGAGGAAGAGGAGTAAGCCGGTGACCGCAGGAACGTGTCGGATGGTTGTGTTTTGTGGACTATGTCAAGGATGGAATCAGATGCTAGCCCTCCAAAAGCTAAGTTGAGAGACCAGCACCGGAGAGGGGTGGAGGCTGACAATTGTGTAATGGGGTCTTTGACGTTAGTGTAGTGGGGAGGGCAGTTCTGGGGCACAGTGTCCTTTGGGCGGGTAAATGAAGTAGCTAACTAACCAGTGTGATGTTAGCGCATCCTGGGCAGGGCAGTTCCAGCCTGTGCGTGTGGTCGTGTCGTTTGTGTTGTCTGTGTCTTGCATCCTAGACCTTTTTTTGGGTCTCAAGATCATCTTTAAGCTTCAGGAGCACGGAATGTGCATTGGGCGCCATCCTTACGGTATCAAACGCCTGCACCCGTGGGCGTAGCACCAACTGTCTGCCTCTCCTCTTGCAGTAGCATCTTAAAGCGGTCTTGCGTCTTGGAACTTTCCGGATGGCCCACTTCAGCAACCGGGGCTTCTTCCCTGTGTCGTTACGTTCTTAGGTCTTGAAGCTAGGCTTCCTGCATGTCCATCTTGTCAGGCTCAACAGTCCCTTCTCAGGAACGGTGAAGTTCTTCACTTTGTTTCAGGGGGTTCTGTGGAGCCTCTTCACATTGTCACCATCACAGTGCCGCAGGTCGTCTTGCCCGACGGTGACTTTGGTCCCGGTGTCATCCTTCTTGCTGAGAGTTTTCTCTCATCCTTGAGGCGTGTCATTCGTAGTGTTCTGTGTAGCATCAGTCTGTGTTTGTTTGGCTTGGGGCTACCCTGCCCAGGTGTGTAGTGTCCAGGGTAGGCAGAATCACGACGGCAGTCTGTAGTGAATATGACAGTCTGTCTACAACCAGGCAACGGTTGCTCAGTTGTCTCGAATTGATTAGCTCTCGAGAGGCTGTGTGGACGGGTGTTTCATTAGTGGGCGCTGGCATAAGTGGAGCCAAATTGGAGAGGGTGTTCGCGGCTAGCGAAGGGGACAGTATCTGAAAGATGTTCAGGCTGCTTTGTGTGGGGTATAATGTTTGCAGGCTTCTCTTTTTTGGATGACAGGCTGTAGTTGGACTTATGTGAACAGGGTTCCTAAGTAGAAAGAAGACCTTTGGAATTAAGCTACTGCTCCGCATTAGGATAATGTTTGATGTTGGTGTGTTGCTTTTTTTTCAGGTGCAGAGAGATGAGGTGGCCAGGGATATGCAGGGGAGCTGACGGGAATGCAGGACAAAGGTGGGTCTGCCCGAGGTATTAAAGGGAAGATGTGACCGGCGGCTCCATGAATACGTTTGGCCACTTCTTTTTTTCATGTGAATGTGAGGTTACGTAGCCATGTGTGGAAGTGCTGGTCTGATGTACGACAGAACCAGTGTTGTTTTCAGTCACTTTACTTTGCAGGTAAGTCTCTTCCAATGAACTGAACTCTCTGAAAATAATGATGTATTTTTCAGGTAGCGTCCACCTTCAGAGCGCCAAGACCTTGTATTAGCACTTAATGCGAAGGGATGCTGTGCAGAGAGGCTCTTGCTTATATTTATTGCTGTAACAGCACAGTGCAGCTAACTTTTATATATGCCCTGTCGGAGGGTCGGAAGCAGAAAAGCGTAGAGGGGTTGCACCCACGGTGAAGAGAAGACAGGACCGGTGACCCGAATCTGACTGATGGGGTATCGCATCCCATCCTCATCGCGCTCAGTATAAAAGCGGAGGGATCGAAGGGGTCGGTACCTGTCATCTGGCCTTTGAGGACTCCTCTGTCTGTTCATTGTCCTTTGACCCCGATCCGTGCATTTATGCAACCAGGTCTGGAATCTGGTTCCAGTCTGTCACCGAGTCTGGTCCCGGACTTTCCCCGTGCCAGCCAGTAACGCAGTGGTCATCCTGGGAGCTCCGTATCGGGTTGTGTATGTCCTGTGTATATTTAATTGTTTTCTTGTTACTCTTGTCTTTTCTCAGTATTATTTTGCTGTTAAGATTTCATTACAGTTCAGTTTATCTTTCAGTCCCTAAGTCCCTCTCTCTTGTTCTTTTCTGCCTCAGGAGGGAAGTTAAAAGGGAGCACTTGTCACTTGTTTTACTGCATGGCCTAAGGCACAACAGCAAGGACAGACAGGGCACCGGAGCAGACTTGGCTGAGGAGAGCTGCGGCCCCAAGCCTCGGTTCTTTCTCAGCCACTGCATTACAGGCAGCGTACAAGCACCTGCTTGTGCACTGTCTGTCGGTCTGATCCAGAACACAGTTCTGGCAGAAGTCGGGTTATATGCGTTGTCTTGGTAGAAATGCTGTATGACTTCTGGGGTTTCTTTTACGAGGAAACTAAAGCACATGGAGTCTTGATAAAAATATTGTTATTGTGATTAATGATCTTCTTGCCTATTTAGGTCAGGATGATGTCTTTCTCTTTGTCTACACCCTGCAAAAGTTTAAGTTTATTTACCTACCGGGCCCCGTTGCTGACACAACTGATGGAGTTGTAATAAAAGAGCACGTATTGTCATTTCCTCTAAGGGTCGCTTTCTCTGTTTTGGTGTTTTGCATGCTGTACTTCTCAGGCCTGTGAGGGAAGGAGCAGCTGCTCCTCTTGCAGGTTCTAGGCCTTCTGGAGGTCAGCCAGGCCCCTTACCTAGGAGATGGTGGGAAGGGCGGTGGGCAGGGCCCAGACCACATAACCCACAGCCTCTGCTGGGGAAGCTCATTCTGCTGCCAGGAGTCTCCACAGTCAGAGCTCTGCCTGTCCTTCAGTCGATTGCAGCTTTGGAGGCGGCTCAGCTCCTTGGGTGGAGATGTCATCCCATTTAGAGAATCACAAGTAAGAAGCTGGAGGTGGTACTACCTTGAGGACCAGGTGAGGTTTGGCAGCACATATAGTAGAGAGCGGCCTTGTATGCTACTTTTCATCCTTGTGGTTTTTCAGGTGAGTCACGTTGTAATGAGCATTTTGGGGCGGTGAGATGGTTTAAGGGTATGGTTTTCTCTCTTCCAGGCACGGCCATTTTTCTGGAATCCCTGTTTGTATTGAAGATGGAACTTTCTTGGTGTTTTTTTTTTACTGGTTTTGCTGTATCCCAGGTAAGATGCCGATAACACTGGTATCAATTGGGCAGATGAGATTACTTTGCAAGACTGGGTGTGCATCTTGTCTCAAGAAAGCAGCAGGGACCTAAGGTATAACGTCTTTCAGGGTGTGGGGCAGCTCATTGCCTTCCCCCACGGTGTGTAGTGTTCCGACGTGTCCCTGGAGCATTCGTGGCTTGCGGCAGGCCCCTCGTGTAGGTCGGGTCAGGGCTTTGCTGACTCTGTGGGTCTGCAGCAGAGCCCACAGTCCATGGGAAGACAGAAGATAGGAGGTGGTGGTGGGACTCAGGGAGAGGCTGGGAAGAGTGGCTCCTGAGAAGTGTCCAACGCCGGGTGTTTGGGCTGGCAAATAAAGGGTGGGAGCTGTGGGGAAGAAGTGGGGCTCCTTCCCTGGCAGCTCAGGGAGAAGAGAAGGGGTTTCTAAGGTTTTGGCAAAGGGGGAGGGCTAGAAAATGGAGCTGGGTTCGTGAGTCCTTCTCAGACAGGTTTTGCAGATGGGTTCAGGTGTCATCGGAGCCTGGTGTGTTCTAGGCTCTCGCATTTGAGGCAAGCTGGATAGTATTGAGGAGGAGCACGGGACTGGTGGTTTGGCAGTAGCACAATGGTAATGTTGTGTTTCTTGGTATCTTAGGTGCTGTGAATAACTGTTGCCGCAGTGTCAGACTCTGGAACTGGCGCTGAGCGCGTGAGCAGAATGCCTTGGCGTTCATGAGGCTGAGGGTGTTGTGGAAGAGGTTGGTATCTCCTCTCAGGATGATTATTGCTGGTGCTGTGGCTGCTTTTGGGATAACTTTTTTTTTCTTTTGCAGAGGAAGAGGAGGAAGTTGGTGACCACAGGAACGTATTGGATGGCTGTTTTCTGTGGACTGCCTCAAGGATGGATTCGGACCCCTGACCCTCCGCAAGCTAAGTTGAGAGATTGGCGCCCGAGAGGGGACAAGGTTGAGAATTGCAAAAAGGTGCCTTTGAAGTTGGCATAGGGGAGAGGTTTGTCCTGGAGCGCAGTCTCCCTTAGGCACGTAAGGGATGCAGCTTACTGTTAGGCATTCCTGGGCAAGGCGGTTCCAGCCTGTGTGTGTTGTTGTGTCATTCATGTGGTCCGTGTTCTGTGTCTTAGACCTTTCTTGGGTCTCGAGGTCGTCTTTAAACTCCAGGAGCACAGCATGGCGCTTCAGGCACCCTCCCTAGGGTCTCAAACACCCGCACCCATGGGCATAGCACCATTCGGCTGCCGCTCTTCTTGCATTAGAAGCTTAAAGCTTGCATTGGTCTTGCGTCTTGGAAGTTTCCGGATGACCCACTTCCACAACTGGGACTTCTTCCCTATGTCATTATGTTCTTAGGTCTTGAAGCCAGTCTTCCTGTGCATACATCTTATCAGCCTTGCCAGTCCCTTCTTATCACAGATGATGATGTTCTACGCTTTGTTTCAGGGGCTTCCACAGAGCCTCTTCACATCACCACCACGGTCTCCAGGTTTTTTTGCCTGACAGTGGCTTCCGTCTGGATGTCATCCTTCTTGCAGAGAGTTTTCTCTCATCCTTGAGGCACGTTGTTTTTAGTGTTCCGTGTAGCGTTGGTCTGTGATTGTGTGTGTGTGTCTGGCTTGGAGCCCCCCTGCCCGGATGCGTGGAGTCCAGGGCAGGCAGAATAGTGATGAGAGTCTATAGTTAATATGCGGATCTGCCAATACTGACGTAACAGTTGGGTAGTCATCTGGAATTGATTTGCTCTCAGTAGGTTTGGGTGTGTGGATGTTTCATTAGCGGGTGTTGGCGGAAGCAGAGCCAAGTCAGAGAGGCTGTTCACAGTTAGTGAAGGAGATACTATCTCAAAGATGTTCAGGCTGCTTTGTGTGAGGTGTAACGTTTGCGGGCTTTCTTTTTTTTTATGGCAGGCTGTAGTTGAATCTAATTGAACAGTGTTCCAGAGTAGAAAGAAGACCTTTGGAATTAAGCTATCGCCCTGCATCAGGGTAATGTTTGATGTGGTTTTTTTTTTCTCTTTTTAGATACAGAGAGACGAGATGTGCGGGGTGACGCGGGGGAGCTGAGAGGAGTGCTGTATGGAGGTGGTTTGGCATGTGGTATTAAAAGGAAGATGTGAGTGGTACCTCTATGAATACAATTGAGTACTTCTTTTTTTCATGTGAATGTGAGGTTGCGTAGCCATGTGTGAATGTGCCGGTCTGAGGTACAACAGAGCTAGTTTTCCTTTCAGTAATTTTACTTTTCAGGTAAGTCTCTTCTAACTGAACTCTCTGAAGATAATGACGTATTTTTCAGGTACCATCAGCTTCCAAAGTGCTAAGACCTCATATTTACGCTTAATGCCAAGGGATGCTATGGGGAGAGGCTCTTGCTTATACTTATTGCTGTAACAACCTGTGTCAGGTAACTGTGCGCCATGTTGGAAGTGGAAGAGCGTAGAGGGGTCGCACCCATGGTGAAGAGCGTACCAGACTGGTGAACCGGATCCGACCGACAGTGTATTTCATACCATCCTCATCATGCTCAGTATAAAAGCTAGAGGGATTGAAGGGTCGGTACCTTTCCTTCAATGTCCAGTGTCTGAGGACTCCTCTGTCCATTTGTCATCCTTTCATCCCAATTTATGCGTTTGTGCAACCAGCTCCGGACTCCAGTTCCCATCCACTGCTGACTCCAGTCTCGGACTTTCCCCATGCCTGCCAGTGAAGTGATGGTCATCCTGGGAGCTTGATACCGCATTGTGTATATATTGTATATATTTCCTTGTTTTCTTGTTACTGTTATCTTTTGTTGGTATTATTTTTCTGTTAATATTTCATTATGGTTCAGTTTCATTTTCAATCCATAAGTCCCCCTCATTCTTTTTTCCCTTGGGAGAAATTGAAAGGGAGCATCTGTTGCTTGTTTTTAATGCCCAGCTTAAACTGCGACAGCAATGACAGGTAGGGCACCCGAGCGGACTCGGGCGAGGTGACCAGCAGCCCAAAGTGTCAGTTCTTTCTCAGCCGCTGTATTACAGGCAGCGTACAAGCCTCTGCTTGTGCTCTGACTGTTGGTCCTATCTAGAATACAGTTCTGGCAGAAGTTGGGTAATATGCGTGGTCTCGCTAGAAGTGCTGTATAACCCATTGTGGGGTTTCTTTTACAAGGAAGCTAAAGCACATTGAGTCTTGTTAAAAATATTGTTGTTGTGCTTAATGATCTACTTTCCTATGTAGGTTAGCATGACATGTATCTCTATCTATGCCCTGCAAAAGTTTAATTAAGTTTACTTCTCTACACGGTCCCGTTGCTGACGCAACTGATGTAGCTGTAGAGCTGTAGTAAAAGAGCACGTATTGTCACTCCCCGTAAGGGCTGCTTTCTCCGTTTTGGTGTTTTGCACGCTGTAATCTTCAAGCATGTGAGAAAAGGAGCAGCCGCTCCTCTGGCAGAACTTATGCCTTGTAGAGGTTGGCCAGGCCCCTTTCCCCGGTGATGGTGGGAAGGGGGGTGGGCGGGGGCTGGGGTACATGAACCACGGCCTCTGCTGGGGGAGCTCATTCTGCCACCAGGCTTCTCCAGGGTCAGAACTCTGCCGGTCCTTCCGTTGATTGCAGCTTTGGAGGTGGCTCAGCTACTGGGACGGAGATGTTCTCCCATTCAGAGAATCGGTGGTAAGACTTTCGGGACCAGGTGAGGTTTGGCAGTGTGTATAGTAGAGAGCGGTCTTGTATGTGGTTTCTCTTCCTTGTGCTTTTTCAGGGCAGTCATGTTGTAATGAGTGTTCAGAGGTAGCGAGATGGTTTAACAGTATGGCTTCTTTATTCTAGGTGCGGTGTGTTTTCCTGGAATCCCTGACTGTATTGAAGATGGAACTTATTTGTGTTTGTTTTTTTTCACTGGTTTTGCCGTATCCCAGGTAAGATGCCAATAGAATTTGTATCAATGGGGCAGACGAGATTACTTTGCAGGGCCTGGGTGAGCATCTTGTCTGCAGCCGTAGATGGATTTTTTGCATTTCTCAGGAAAGGAAGAGGGATGTAAGGTATAATGTCTTTCAGGGTGTGGGATGGCTTGTCGCCTTTCCCCACAGCATGCAGGGTACGGCATTCAGGAGGGTGACGGTGTTGTGGAGGCGGCATCTCTTCTCAGGATGCTTATTGCTCGTGCTGTGGATGCTTTTGGGATTATTTTTTTTCTTCTCCTTTTGGAGAGGAAGAGGAGGAAGCTGGTGACCACAGGAATGTATTGGATGGCTGGTTTTTGTGGACTGCATCAAGGATGGATTTGGATGCCACCCGGGCATCCAAAAGTTAAGTTGATAGGCGCCAGAGAGGGGCTGAGGTGGACAATTGCAAAATGGGGTCTTTGATGTTAGCGTAGCGGTGAGGGCTGTCCCGGGGCACAGTCGTATTTTGGAAGGTGAAGCACGTGGCTTACTGGTCAGCGTGACGCTGGTGCGTCCTGGGCAGGGCAGTTTCAGCCTGTGTGTGTTGTTGTGTCGTTTGTGTGGTCTGTGTTCTGCATCTTAGACCTTTCTCAGGTCTCGAGGTCATCTTTAAGCCCAACGAGCATGGCGTGAGGACTCGGGCATCATCCTTAGGGTCTCGAATGCATGGATCCGTGGGCATAGCGCCATTCGGCTGCTGCTCTTCTTGCGTTAGAGGCTTTAGGCGTGCATCGGCCTTGTGTCTTGGAATTTTCCTGACGGCCCACTTCTGCGACTGGGACTTCTTCCCTGCCTTGTTACGTTCTTAGGTCTTGAAGCCAGGCTTCCTGCGCATACATCTTGTTGTGCTCGACAGTCCCTTCTTATCGGGGACTGTGAAGTTCTACGCTTTGTTTCAGGGGGTTCCGTAGAGCCTCTTCACGTCATCACCACCATAGTCCCTCAGGTCTTCTTGCCCGATGGTGACTTTAGTCCTGGTGTCATTCTTCTTGCTGAGAGTTTTCTCTCGTCTCTTCAGGCATGTCTTTCATGGTGTTCTTCACAGTGTTGGTCTGCGACTGTGTGTGTTTGGCTTGGGGCTGCCCTGCCCAGGTGCTTAGTGTCCAGGGTAGGCAGAATCAGGATGAGACTCTGTAGTGAATAAGAGGATCTGCCTAGACCCAGGCAAAGGTTGTGTAGTCGTCTCAAATTGATTAGCTCTCGGGAGGCTGTGTGGCTGGGTGTTTCATTAGTGGGCGCTGGCATAAGCAGAGCTAATTTGGAGAGGGTGTTCACGGTTAGTGAAGGAGACAGTATCTCAAAGACGGTAAGGCTGCTTTCTGTGGGGTTTCATTTTTTGCGGGCTTACTTTTTTTTGGATGGCAGTTGGACTTAGGTGTACTTAGTTGGACTTAGCTGAACAGGGTTCTTAAGTAGAAACAAGACCTTTGGAATTAAGCTACTGCTCCGTGTTAGGGTAATGTGTGATATTATTGGTGGGTTTTTTTTTTAGATGCAGAGAGATGAGATGGACAGGGCGATGCAGGGGAGCCAACAGGAGTGCGGCACAAAGGTGGCTCGGCACGAGGTAATAAAGGGAGGATGTGACCGGTGGCTCCATAAATACATTTGGCCAGTTCTTCTTTTTTTAATTTGCATTTGAGATTATGTAGCCATGTGAGGGTCTGAGGTACAACAGAACCAGTGTTTTCTTCAGTAATTTTACTTTGCAGGTAAGTCTCTTCCAATGAATTGAACCCTCTGAAAATAATGATCTATTTTTCAGGTAGCGTCCACCTTCAGAGCACCAAGACCTTGTATTTACACTTAATGCGAAGGGATGCTGTGCAGAGAGGCTCTTGCTTATACTTATTGCTGTAACAGTGCAGCTCAGCTAACTTTTATATATGCCCTGTTGGAGGGTCGGAAGCAGAAAAGCGTAGAGGGGTTGCACCCACGGTGAAGAGAAGACAGGACCGGTGACCCGAACCTGACTGATGGGGTATTGCATTCCATCGTCATCACGCTCAGTATAAAAGCGGAGGGATCGAAGGGGTCGGTACCTTTCCTTCAGCGGCTGGTGTCCGAGGACTCCTCTGTCCAACAGGGCTTGATCCCGATCCGTGCATTTATGCAACCAGATCCAGAATCTGGTTCCGATCCATTGCCAAGTCCGGTCTCGGTGAAGCGATGGTCATCCTGGGAGGCTGATACCGGCTTGTGTATATATTTTATCTATTTCATTTTTTTCCTGTTATTGTTGTCTCTCCTCGGTATTACTTTTCTGTTTATATTTCATTATGAAAGAGTTCAGTTTCTCTTTCAGTTCCTAAGTCTTCCTCACATTCTTTCCTTCCTCATGAGAGAAATTAAAAGAGAGCATCTGTCACTTGTTTTAATGCCCAGCCTAAACTGCGACAGCAATGATGGTTAGGGCACCGGAACGGACTTGGCCAAGGAGAGCGGCAGCCCCAAGCCTCTGTTCTTTCTCAGCCACTGCATTACAGGCAGCATACAAGCTTCTGATTGCGCTCTGTCTGTCGGTCCTATCCAGAACATAGTTCTGGCAGAAGTCGGCTAATACGCGGTGTCTCGCTAGAAGTGATGTATGACCCCACTAACACTGTGGGTTTTCTTTTACAAGGAAACTGAAGACACGGTGTTTTCTTTAAAAATATGGTTATCGGGCTTAATGATCTACTTGCCTATGGAGGTTAGGATGATGTCTTTCTCTTTCTATGTCCTGAAAAAGTTTAATTAAGTTTACATACCTACCGGGCCCCGTTGCTGACACAATCGACGTCATGGTAATAAAAGAGCACGTATTGTCACTTCCTTTAAGGGTCGCTTTCTCTGTTTTGGTGTTTTGCATGCTGTAACTTTCAGGCCTGTGAGAAAAGGCCGCTCCTCTGGCAGGCTCTATGCCTTGTGGAGGTCAGCCAGGCCCCTCTCCCAGGTGATAGTGGGAAAGGCAGTGGGCAGGGCCCGGGCTATATGACCCACAGCCTCTGCTGGGGAAGCTCATTCTGCTGCCGGGCTTCTCTAGGGTCAGAGCTCTGCCCATCTTTCTGTCGCTCGCAGCTTTGGAGGCGCCTCAGCTACTTGGGCGGAGATGTTATCCCATTTAAAGAACCGCAGGTAAGAAGTTGGAGGTGGTACTACCTTAAGGACCAGGTGAGGTTTTGTAGCAGGTATAGTAGAGAGGGGTGTCATATGCTGCTTCTCTTCCTTGTGGTTTTTCAGGTCAGTCATGTTGTAACGAGTGTTTCGGAGGCAGCGAGATGGTTTAAGGGTATAGTTTTCTCTTCCAGGCATGGCGTATTTTCCTGGAATCCCTGGCTGTATTGAAGATGGACCTTTCTTGGGGAGGTTTTTTTTTCCCACTGGCTTTGCCGTATCCTGGGTAAGACGCCGATAGAATTTTTTCTCAATTGGGCAGATGATGAGATTACTACGCAGGGACCAGGTGAGCATCTTGTCTGCAGCCGTAGATGGAGTTTTCACATTTCTCAGGAAAGCAGCAGGGATATAAGGCATAACATCTTTCAGGATGTAGGGCACCTGTTCACTTCCCCCACAGTGCGCAGGGTACCGCCGTGTCCCTGGAGCCCTTGCGGCAGGCCCCTGGTGTAGGTCAGGTCAGGGCTTAGCTGACTGTGGGTCTGCAGCAGAGCCCAGAGTCCATGGGAAGACAGAAAATAGGAGTTGATGGTGTGGCGTTTTGGCAGAAGCGCAGTGGTAATGTTGTGTTTCTTGGTCTCTTAGGTCACTGCAGCCTCGGACTCCGGAATTGGCGCAGAGCGGGCGAGCAGAATGCCACAGCGTTCGGGAGGCTGAGGGTGTCGTGCGAGAGGTTGGCATCTCCGCTCAGGATGCTTATTGCTGGTGCTGTGGCTGCCTCTGGGATTATTTTTTCCTTTTCCTTTTGCAGAGGAAGAGGAGGAACCTGGTGACTGCGGAAATGTATTGGATGGCTGGTTTTTGCGGACTGCATCGAAGAAGGATTCAGATGCCTGGCCCTCCGAAAGCTAAGTTGAGAGTCAGGCGCCGGAGAGGGGCCGTGGTGGACAATTGCCAAATAGGGTCTCTGACGTTAGCGTAATGGCGAGGGCTGTCCCGGGGCACAGTCATATTTGGGAAGGTAAAGGATGTTGCTTATTGTTCAGTGTGATGCTAGTGCGTCCCGGGCAGGGCAGTTTCAGCCTGTGCGTGTTTTCATGTCGTTCATGTGGTCTGTGTTGTGTATCTTAGCCCTTTTTTGGGTCTCGATATCATCTTTGAGCTCCAGGACCACGACGTGGGGCTCTAGGCTTCATCCTTAGGGTCTCAAACGCTTGGGCCCATGGGCGTAGCACCATTCGGCTGCTGCTCTTCTTGCGTTAGCATCTTAAAGCATGCATCGGTCTTGTGTCTCGGAAGTTTCTGGACGGCCCACTTCCGCAACTGGGATTTCTTCCCTGCCTTGTTACGTTCTTAGGTCTTGAAGCCAGGCTTCCCGCATGTCCATCTTATTGAGCTCAACAGTCCATTCTTATTACGTACTATCACATTCTATAGTCTGTTTCTGGGGGTTCCATAGAGCGTCTTCACGTCGACATCATCACGATCCCCCCAGATTTTCTTGCACAACGGTGACTTTGGTCCCCGTGTCATCTTTCTTCCTGAGAGTTTTTTCTCTCATCTTTGAGGCGCGTTGTTCATAGCATTCTGTGTTGTGTCTGTCTGTAACTGTGAGTGTTTGGCTTGGGGCTGCCCTGCCCGGGTGCGTAGCGTCCAGGGTGGGCGGAATTGTGTGGAGAGTCTATATGTAGTAGACGAATTTATGTAGATCGGGGCAAAGGTGTTAGAGTTATCTCAGGGTAGCCATCGGGACGTTGTGTGGACAGCTCTTCTGTTTTCTTTGGAAAGAGCAGAGGCATGTTGGAAAGGCAATACAGCAGCAGTGAAGAAGAGTTCATGTCGAAGAGGGTATGGCTGCTTTTTGTGCGGATTTTTTTTGTCATTTTCTTTGTGTACGGTTGTATTTGGACCTTAGGTGGTATTTGTAAAAAGGTGCAAGACTTCTTGTTGTTATGACTCTATTGCTCTACCTCAGGGTGATTTCTCTGATGTTGTTCTTGCAGATGCAACAGGACAAGCTTGGCAGGGCAGCGTAGAAGAGGAGAGCAATGTAAGAAGGTGAGTCAGCACATGGTATTAGAGAGAAGATGTGGCTTTGAGTGCTATATGAATTGGTTCTTTTCAATTTGAAGTTTTGAAGCAATGAATGACACGGGATGTGGGGACGGGGATGAGTCAGTCAAGGTCAGCCACAGTGGGTGGGCTGAAGTATCACATCTTTCTCAGATGGAGCAACTTTCAAGTTTTAAGCAACCCATGTCGGTTGGGTTTTACAGGTGGTTTGCAAGCCTTCAGGTTGCATGCCTTGGGAGGATGGTCAGGCAAGGTGAGGGAGTGGGAGACAGGAATAGGTGCGTACTTGTTAGGGTTTTGGGCGGTATGTCAGCATGCATTTCTTTGGTTGGTGTGACACACAGGGTCAGAGGGGCGATGCTGCGTGCCCACTGAATAGTCCCAGCAAGTGAGGCGGTTGTGGACACGTTGGTGTCCAATAGCCCAGTACTACATTGCAGCTCAGTGGCGTGTTTGTCTTTGGTTTTGCAGGTGCTGCACGGCTCTGGAGCCGGATGAGTGTTGGAGGTGAGCTGGGTAGTAGAGAGGTGGTGCATGGGGGTGGTGGTTTCCTGTAAGCTCAACAGTAATATTGTGTGTCTTAGGTGTTTTAGGTGCCAAACCAGAGAGTGCCGCAAAGTCCGAATCCGGAATCCATGCGGAGCGGGTGAGCAGAAGGGTACGGCGCATCTGATGTGGGGGATATTGCAGTACAACTTAGCGTTGACGGACACAATGGTGGCTGATGGCACCATTTTGTGCAAATCGGGGTTCCATTGTTTGTTTTTGCAGATGATGAAGAGGAAACCCAGCAACTCCAGGATGAATCAATTTGATGTACGGTAACTTTTTTTTTTCTTGTCGAACAGGGCTCCAGAGTCCCGGCCCTCAGCAAAGTTGAGGTACCAGCAGCGGAGCTTCCTTGGGGAGGGGAGGGGACAGGGTTGGAAATAGCAGCGAGGCATTTAAAAGTTAGCGTAGTGCCCCAGGCTTTCCAGGAGCAGTGCCCTTTGGGCACGTAAGCGGAGCCGTAATTGTCCTGAACATGTGTGAAACTATCTTGCATTGCACTGCCTTGTATTGTGTTTAGTCTGGAATTGTATTGCTCTGTAGTGTTCTCATCTGCAGTCTCAGGTGGTTTAGCATGGTAACGCCTGTATTCCGTTACATCTTGCACTGTATTGCTCGGTTATCGTCTTGACAGCCATCTGAGACTGTCATGTTGTACCGTTCGCCATGTTGTTACTTTGATGGATTGTTCTGCATCTGACTGTATTGCGTTGCTGGGCTCTGTGTTGGTTTTGAGTTGCGTTGCTCTGTAACTGTCTTGACTGCTGTCTGAGACTGTCTTGCATTGTATGCTTATGTATTTTTTGGTTTGTGTTGTATTGTGTATTCAAACTTGTATTGTAGCGCCCCGTAATTGTCTTGACCGGCACGTCAGACTGCGTTGCATCGTATAGTTCTGTATGTTGTGTGGCTTTACATCAGTCTACTTTAAATTGTATCACTTTGGCTGCCTGTATCTCGGTTTCTTGTTGTATTGCTTAGTCATTGTCTTGACTGCCATCTGAGATGATCAGGCATGGTAACCTTCCATGTTTTGTTTTGAATCGCATGGCTGCGTATTTGAACCTCTATTGCGTTGCCTGGCCGTGTTTTGGTTTTCCAGCATATGGCTTTGTCATTGTCTTGACAGCCATCTGATATATTCTGTCATCGTTCCGCATGGTGCTAAGGATTATTTTTTTTTATTTGGTTGTTCTTCGTTTGACCACGTATTGCATTGTTCTGCCCTGTATCACGGTACGTCTCAAATAGTTTTGGTCCGTCACTGTCTTGACTGTCACGTGAGACACTCTGGCATTGTATCCTTAAGTATTTTGTTGTGTATTTGAAGGCTGTGTATTTGAAATTGTATTGCATTGTTTGGTGCTATTTAGGTTTTGCATCACATCACTCTATTTTCCTTAATCGCCATCTGAAACCATCTCGCACGGTATTGTTCCGTACATTGTTTCTTTAACGGATTGTTTTGTACGTGACCGTATATTGCGTTGTCGGGCAGGGCATTGTTTTTGCATTATATTGCTCTGTAATTTCCCCGATGGCCGTCTGGGATGGTTTTGCAGGGTACCGCCCCGTATCGTGTTTCGTCTTGCGTTGTATTGCCCTGTAATCGTCTTGACTGCCATCTCAGGCCGTCTGCCATTGTAATCTCTGTATTGCAGGTTTTTTGATTCATCGTTCTTAAGTTACCCTATGTATTTTATTGTATTGCCCTGTATTGTGTTACGTCTTGCATGGTATTGCTCTGCATATATCTTGACTGCCATCTGAGACCGTGGAGTTGTACCGTTCGATATGTTGTTTCTGGAACGGATTGTTTTGTATCTGACCACGTATTGCATTGCCGGGCAGCGTGTTGTTTTTGCATTACGTTGCTCAGTAATTTCCTAGACTGCCATTTTCTCAAATGACCATCTCTGGTCTTGTGTCATACGCTTAAGAACTCGGTCCCGTATTATATTCTTGTATATTTGAAATAGTATTGCTCCGCCTGGCTCAGTATTGGTTTTGCATCTTGTTGCCCCGTCACGCTCTTGACTGCTATGTGATCTATTCTGGTATTGTACCACACCGCATTGCGTGTTTTTTTAATCGGTTGTTCTTTGACTGTGTAATGCCTTGTACCGCCCTCTGTTGTGTTATGTCTTGCATTATATTGCCCCGTCATAGCCTTGACTGCCTTCTGATCTGTTTGGGCCTCGTACCACACTGTATTGCGGGTTTTTTAATTGGTTGCCCTTCATTTGGCTTTCTAACGCCTCGTACTGTCCTGTGTTGTGTAACATCTCGCATTATATTGCCCCATTTTAGTCTCGACTGCATCCTGATCTATTCTGGCATTGCTCCACACTGTATTGTGTGGTTTTTTTTTTAATCGGTTCTTCTTTATTTGACTGTGTAATGCCTTGTACTGCCCTGTATTGTGTTACTTCTCGCATTATAGTGCTGTCATTGTCTTGATTGCCTTCTGATCTTTTCTGGTATTACAGTTGAACATATGCTGGGTTTTTTAATTGGTTGTTCTTCATTTGGCTGCATGGTGCCTTGTTACCACCTGGTATGGTGCTGCATCTTGCATCGTATCACCCGATCATTGTCTCGATGGTCATTTTACACGTTCTGTCCTAGGACCGCGCTGTATTGTGAATTCTTTCATGGGTTGTTGTTTCTTTGACTGTATCGCCTGGTAGGGCCCCGTATCGCGTTACGTCTTGCCTTGTATTGCTCTGTCATTGTGGTGACTGACATCTGACATATTCTACCATTGTATGGCACTGTACCGTCAATTCTTTCATTGTCTGTTCTGCATTTGATTGTATGTTGCCTTGTACTGCCCTGTGTAAGGTTCGATCTTGCGTTGTATTGCCCTGTCGTTGTCTTGCCGGTTATTTTAGACTGTCTGGCACTGTATTGTGCAATTTTAACCGGTTGTTCTGTATTTGACCGCTGTTGCGATGTCATCCCCCTTTTTCGCCCAGGCTGCTGCTTAAGCTAAAACGACCAGCAGGAGTTGCTACGAGTGGCACTTGAACTTTTGGGGATGGCTGGCAACAGAGTCAAAACACTAAGTCAGTTAGCTTACTGTATAACTAGCGCACAGACCGAGAGCCCTTTGAGCTTTCTTGCAAGGCAGCGGACTGTTCGCCATCATTTCCCGGGGACACTCACTTAAGGTTCTGCTCTTCGAGGCTGAGAGATGCCTTGCCGCAACAGGTTCTGGGTAAGTGACTAGCATGCCAGACTTCACAATCTTAGCTGAGCGATATAAAGGGTTTGATCACACAGATATGATCCTTTAAGAGGTAAACCGTTGCCCAAGTCCGGGGCAGAGATCGGATCCAGCCGCACCTAGACTCCTCTCTGAGAAGGAGGTTTAGAAAGCAAGGGAGTCCTTTCCGAGCCTTGTGACTCAACGGGGAGGGTCTTCCTGACAGCTCGTCTGACCCTGGCCCCTAGGCAGGCAATAATCTGGGGTATGTGGCGATAGAATCTGGCAAAGTGTCATCACATGCGCTGCTACCTTTGTTGAATCACTGCAGTTATGTTTGTAAATGTTTCTCTACCTCTCTCTTAGGAGTGAATTTTATCACTGCGCCCGCCACAACTGCATATTGCCTGTGTTACGTCTTGCATTGTATTGCCCTGTTGTCTTGACGGTCACGTTAGAGAATCTGTCCTAGGGCTGGACTGTATTGTGATGTCTTTCATGAGTTCTTATGTGGCTGTGTATTGCCTCGTACTGCCCCGTGTGATGTTACGTCTTCCATTGTATCGCTCTGTTGTTGTCTTGATTGTCATCTGATGTATTCTGCCATTGTACGCCACCCTATTGTCACTTCCTTCATCAGCTGTTTTTTATTTGACGGTTTATTGCATTGTACTGCCATGTACGCTGTTACGCTGTCTCGCATTGTATTGTCCTGTCACTGTCGTGTTTGTGGTTTTAGACGTTGCGTTAAATTTCAGTCCACTGCAGTCCTACAAGTGGCTGTTTTTTATTTGACTGTGTATTCGTTTAAAAAGTTCGCAACCCCGTGCAGTCCTATAACTGTTTGCTGTTTATTTGACCGGGTATTGGGTTGTACTGACACGTACAATGTTATGTCTTGCGTTGTATTGCCCTGTCATTGTTTCATTTGTGATTTTAGACGTTGCGTTAAAAAATTCACAATACAGTGCCATGCTATAATTTGCTGGTCTTTAACTGCATATTGCCCGGTTTTGCCCACTATACTGTTATGTCTTGCATTCTATTGACATGTTGTAGTCTGGATTGTCATTTTACAGATTGTGTTAAAAGATTCATAATGCGGTGCAGTCCTATAATTGGTTGTTGTTTATATGACCGCGTATTGGATTGTACTGTCCGGTGTGGTGCTACGTCTCGCATTGTATAGCCCTGTCACTGTATTTATTATCAGCTTCGAGATTGTGTTAAAAAAATTCTCAGTACCATGCAGTCCTATAATCAGTTGCTTTTATTTCACTGCGTATCAGATTGTACCGCCCGGTATATTGTTAGGCCTTGCATTGTATTGCTCTGGAACCGTCTTGATTGATATCTGAAATATTCTGTCATCGTAATGAACTGTACTGTCAGTTTCATAATTGGTTGTTCTCTATGTGACTGCCTATTGCATTATACTGCCCCCTATAATGTTAAGTCTTGGATTCTATCGCTCAGTTTTATCAACCGCCATCTGCGACCGGGATTGCAGCGCACTCGTCCGTGGGTTTTTGATCGGCAGTTCATTATCTGACTACATCTTGTGTCGTCCTGCCCGGTATCGTGTGTTGTCTTGCATTGTATTGCCCTGTAATCGCCCTGACTACCTGATCTGTTCTGGTATGTACTGCTCCATATTCCCTTTTTTTTTAAAAGTTTGTTCTCGATTTGGCTGCGTATTGGCTTGTAGTGCCCTGTATCATGCTGCATCTTGCATTGCGTTGCCCTGTCGTTCTCTTCACTGTCATTGTAGACGCTCTTGGACAGTAGCCATCTGTATCGTGGGGGTTTTACCGGGTGTTCTTCCTTTGACCGTGTATTGCCGTGTTACCGCCTTTGTGTTGGGTCTCGAATCGTGTTGCCGCGTCATTGTTTTGACTGCCATCTGATGCATCTTAGCATTATACTGTCCTCTATTGTCTTACGTTGTGCATTGTATTGCTCTGTCGTTATCTTGCCTGCTGTCTCATATCCGTTGGCGTTGTAACGCACAGTATTGTGGGTCCCTTCCTCGGTTGTTTATTTGACTGACTATTGCACTGTATTGCGCTGTCTAACGTTATGTCTCGGATTCTGTTGTCCCGTAACTGTCTCGACCGCCACCTGATGCTCCGTGGGATAGTGCTGCCCTGTATGTTGGGGTTTTGACAGGTTGTTCTTTCTTTAATTCTGTTTTGCATGGTACTGCCCCGTGTTGTGTTACGTTTGGCATTGTATTGCTATATAATAGTCCTGAGTGATATATTCTGGCATGGTACTGCACTGTATTGTGGGGTTTTTTTTAAGGGGTGGTTGTTTACATGCCTGTGTTTTTTTCCTTGTACTGCCCCATATCGTGTTTCGTCTTGCATTGTATTGCCCTGTCATTGTTTCAACAGTCATTTTATATGTTCTGTCACAGGACTGCACTGTATTGTGACTTCTTTAATAGGTGGTTGTTTCTTTGACTGTGCAGTGTCTTGTAGTGCCTTGTATCGTGTTATGCCTTGCATTGTATTGCTCTGTCGTTGTCTCGACTGACATCTGATAGATAGTCTGCCATTGTATGGCACTGTACTGTGAATTCTTTCATTGTCGGTTCTTTATTTGATTGTGTATGGCGCTGTACTGCCCTGGATAACTTTGTCTTGCATTGTATTGCCCTGACGATGTTGTCTCGCTTGTTATTTTAGATTGTCTGGCATTGTACTGCACTGTATTGTGAGTTTGTGAATTAATTCTTCGGTTGTGTGTTCCATAGTACTGTCCTGTACTGCGTTATGCATTGCATTGCCCTATCGTTGTTTTGACGGTCACTTTAAACATTCTGTCGTAGGACTGCACTGTATTGTGGGTGTTTTGATCGGTTGTTCTTAATTTGGCTGCGTATTGCCTTGCGCTGCCGTGCGTTGTGTTATGTCTTGCATTTTATTGGTCTGTCATTGTTTTGACTGTTGTTTTAGACTGTCTGGGATTGTACTGCACTGTATTGTGAATTATTGAATTGGTTGTTCTTTGTTTGACCGTTGTAGCAGTGTGGTCCCCTCCACCCCTCCCCCCTTTCTCCCCTCCCCACAGGCGACAGAGTCAACGTGCCGTCTGGAGTGGGGACCTAGATATTTTTTTCCCAGGCTGATATGACTAAAAGTCAATTAGCTGCCTCTACAAATAGTCAACAGGACAAGGGCCCTTGGACCGCTCTTGCAAGGCAGTGGTCCATTCGCCAGCACCTCCCATTGAGCGGGGATGCTCATGTAAGGTTCTGTTCCTTAAGGCTGAGAGATGCCTTGCCGCAACAGATTCTCGGTAAGTGACTAATAACATGCCAAACTTCGCAATCTTAGCTGAGTGGTATAGTGGGTTGATGGTGCAGATCTAATCCTTTAGAGGTAAACTGTTGCCCAAGTCCAGGGCAAGGATCGGATCCAGCCGCACCTAGACTCCTCTCCGAGAAGGAGTTTAGAAAGCAAGGGGGTCCTTTCCGAGCCTCGTGGCTCAACGGGAGGGTTTCCCAGACAGCTTGTCTGACCCTGGCCCCTATGCAGTAAATAATCCGGGGTGCGTGGCCATGGAATCTGGTAAAGTGCCGTCACGTGCACTGCTACCTTTGTTGAATCACTGTGTTTATGTTACTCTATGTTACACTACTTCTCTCTTAGGAGTGAAGTTAGTCGCTCTGCCAGCCAGAACTGTGTATTTCCTCGTCCGTCCCTCTATTGTGTCACGTTTTGCGTTGTATTGCCCCATCACTGTTTTGATTGCCATTTGATCCATTGTGTCGTAGCACACCATATTGTGAATTTTTTTAACTGTCTGTTATTAATTTGACTTTGAATTGCCTTGTACTGGCCTGTATAATGTAATGTATTGCTTTGTCTTGCTCTGTTGTTGTCTCGATCAACATCTGAGACTGTCTGGCTTTTTAGTGCACCGTATTCTGGGTACCGTAACTGGCTGTTGTTTGACTGCACTATGGATTGTATTGCCCTGTAGACTGTAATGTCTTGCACTGTATTGCGCTGTCACTGTCTTGATTGTCATTTTAGAGATTGCGTTAAAAAAATCACCATACAGTGTAGTCCTGTAATGGGCTGTTTATTTGACTGTGAATTACCTTGTACTGCTCCATATACTGTTACGTCCTGTGCTGCATTGCTCTGTCATTGCCTTGACTGTCGTTTAAGATACTGTGTTAAAAAATACACAATGCAGTGCAGTCCTGTAATGGGCTGTCCTTTATTTGACTGCTGTGGTGTTGTCACCTCCTGTTTCCTGCCGCCCCCACCTTGTTTTCCCCTGGGCTGCGGCTCAAGCCATAACCATCAGTGGGAGTTCTTACGAGCGACACATACTTTGGGGGATGGCTGGCAACAGAGTCAATACGCAGTCTGGAGTGGGGACGTAGATATCTCTTTCCCAGGCTGTTATGGCTAAAAATCAATTAGCTGCCTCTATAAATTGTGGACAGCCAAAGAGCCTTTTGCGCTTTCCCACACAGCAGCAGCCTGTTCGCCAGCATCTCCCCTTGAGCGGGGAAGCTCACTTAAGGTTCTAGTCCTCGAGGTTGAGAGGTGCCTTGCTGCAACAGAGTCTCGGTAAGTGACTAATAGCACGCTAAACCTTGTAGTCTTAGCTCAGTGGTATAAAGGGTCGATGGCGCAGATACAATCCTTTAGAGGTAAACCATTGCCCAAGTCCAGGGCTAGGAGTTGGATCCAGCCGCACCTAGACTTCTCTCTGAGAAGGAGCTTAGAAAGCAAGGGGGTCCTTTCCGAGGCTCGTGACTCAACGGGAGGGCCTCCCTGTCAGCTTGTCTGACCCTGGCCCCTAGGCAGTAAATAATCCGGGGTGCGTGGCCGTGGAATCTGGTAAAAACACTGTCTCGTGCACCGCTACCTTTGGAGAATCACTGTGTGTGTGTTTCTAAATGTTTCTCGACTTCTCTCTCAGGAATGAAGTTAATCGCTCTGCCCGCAACAACCGCATATTGCCTTGTCTGTCCCCGTATGGTGTTGCGTCTTGCCTTGTATTGCCCCATCATTGTCTTGATTGCCATCTGATCCATTGTGTCATAGTAGTGCACTGCATTGTGAATTTTTTAACTGTCTGTTCTTTATTTGGCTAAGTATTGCCTTGCGCCGGACTGTATTGTGTCACATCTTGCACTGCATTGCCCTGTAATTGTCTTGACTGCCATCTGCGACTTTTTGAGATGGTACGGCAGCGTAGTGTGGGTTTTTCTGACTGACTGTTCTTTATTTGACTGTGTATTGCCTTGGACTGCCCTGCACGGTGTTCCGTTTTGCGTTGACATTGTCTTGACTGACACGTGGGATTTGCCATTGTACTACAGTGTGTTTTGGGTATTGTAATTTACTGTTCTTCATTTGACTGTGTATTGCCTTGTACTGCCCTGCATAATGTTATGTCTTGCACTGTATTGCCCTGTCATTGTCTTGA
The DNA here is from genome assembly GCF_964199755.1 of Larus michahellis. Taxonomy (NCBI): domain Eukaryota; kingdom Metazoa; phylum Chordata; class Aves; order Charadriiformes; family Laridae; genus Larus; species Larus michahellis. Next base: position 313,052 of record NW_027436071.1, read on the forward strand.
CCGACATCTGAGAATGTCTGGCATTGTAGTGTACTGTATTGTGGGTCTTGTAATTGGCTGTCGCTTACTTGTCTGCGTATTGGGTTGTACTGCCCTGTATACTGTAACGTGTGGCATTGTATCGCCCTGTCACTGTCGTAACGGTCGCTTTGGAGATTGTCATAAGTCTGCGCTCTGTTGTGAATTTTTTCATCAGTTATTCTTTGTTTAGCTGCATATTGCCTTGTATTGCCCAGTATTGTGTTACGCCTTCTGTTGTGTCGCTCTGTCGTTGTCTTGAATGACATCTGATTTTTTCTAACATTTGATGGCAATGTATTTTCAATTTTTCCATTGGCTGTTCTTTATCTGAGTGTGTAGTGCCGTGCACCTCTCTGTATAAGGTTATTTCTTGCACTGTATTGCCCTGTTGTTGTCCTGATTTACTTTAGAGTGTCTGGGATTGTATTGTACTGAATTGTGAGTTTCTTAATTTTTTTTCTAAATTGGAGCACTGTGGTGGTGTGGCCCCCTTTTTTTCCTCCTCTGCTCCCCGCCGCCGCCCCCTTTATTTTCCCCCTCTTCCCTTCCCCGCCGCCCCGCCCCCTTTATTTTCCCCCTCTTCCCTTCCCCGCCGCCCCGCCCCCTTTATTTTCCCCCTCTTCCCTTCCCCGCCGCCGCCCCCCCTTTATTTTCCCCCTCTTCCCTTCCCCGCCGCCGCCCCCCCTTTATTTTCCCCCTCTTCCCTTCCCCGCCGCCGCCCCCCCTTTATTTTCCCCCTCTTCCCTTCCCCGCCGCCGCCCCCCCTTTATTTTCCCCCTCTTCCCTTCCCCGCCGCCGCCCCCCCTTTATTTTCCCCCTCTTCCCTTCCCCGCCGCCGCCCCCCCTTTATTTTCCCCCTCTTCCCTTCCCCGCCGCCGCCCCCCCTTTATTTTCCCCCTCTTCCCTTCCCCGCCGCCGCCCCCCCTTTATTTTCCCCCTCTTCCCTTCCCCGCCGCCGCCCCCCCTTTATTTTCCCCCTCTTCCCTTCCCCGCCGCCGCCCCCCCTTTATTTTCCCCCTCTTCCCTTCCCCGCCGCCGCCCCCCCTTTATTTTCCCCCTCTTCCCTTCCCCGCCGCCGCCCCCCCTTTATTTTCCCCCTCTTCCCTTCCCCGCCGCCGCCCCCCCTTTATTTTCCCCCTCTTCCCTTCCCCGCCGCCGCCCCCCCTTTATTTTCCCCCTCTTCCCTTCCCCGCCGCCGCCCCCCCTTTATTTTCCCCCTCTTCCCTTCCCCGCCGCCGCCCCCCCTTTATTTTCCCCCTCTTCCCTTCCCCGCCGCCGCCCCCCCTTTATTTTCCCCCTCTTCCCTTCCCCGCCGCCGCCCCCCCTTTATTTTCCCCCTCTTCCCTTCCCCGCCGCCGCCCCCCCTTTATTTTCCCCCTCTTCCCTTCCCCGCCGCCGCCCCCCCTTTATTTTCCCCCTCTTCCCTTCCCCGCCGCCGCCCCCCCTTTATTTTCCCCCTCTTCCCTTCCCCGCCGCCGCCCCCCCTTTATTTTCCCCCTCTTCCCTTCCCCGCCGCCGCCCCCCCTTTATTTTCCCCCTCTTCCCTTCCCCGCCGCCGCCCCCCCTTTATTTTCCCCCTCTTCCCTTCCCCGCCGCCGCCCCCCCTTTATTTTCCCCCTCTTCCCTTCCCCGCCGCCGCCCCCCCTTTATTTTCCCCCTCTTCCCTTCCCCGCCGCCGCCCCCCCTTTATTTTCCCCCTCTTCCCTTCCCCGCCGCCGCCCCCCCTTTTGTTTCTTCTTTTTGCCCCCCATTTTTTTCTTTTCTACCCATCCAGCCCCCTCTTTCTTCTTTTCTTCCTCACAGCTGCCCCCTTTTTTCTTCTCTTCCGAACGGCTGCCCCTATTTTTTCCTCTTCCTTCCCAGCCCCTTTTTCTTCTGTTCCCACTGCCGCTCCCCTGTTTCTTCTCTTACCCCCTCTACCCCACTTTATTTTCCTCTTCCGCCCTTCTGTCCCCCTTTTTGTTTCTTCTTCCTTCCCACAGCTGCCCCCTTTTTTCTCTCCCCTTCCCACAGCTGCCCGTCGTTTTTTTCCTCCTCTTCCGCCCCTTTCCCCTACTTCTTTCTTCTCTCCCCAAGGCCGCCCCCTTTGTTTTCTTTTCCCTTCCCCACAGCTGCCACCCTGCTCCCCTTTTTATTTTCTTTTCTTCCCATCCAGCCCCTTTTTTCCCCTCTTGTCCTCACGGCCGCCCCTATTTTTTTCCTCTTCCTTCCCAGCCCCCTTTTTTCTTCTCTTCTCACTGCTGCCCCCCTTTTTTTTCTCTTACTGCCTCCACCCCACTTTATTTTCCTCTTCCGCCCCTCTGTCCCCCTGATTTTTTTCTTCCTTCCCAGCCGCCCCCTTTTTTCTCTTCTCTTCCTCACGGCCGCGTCCCTTTTTTCTCTTACCCCATCTACCCCACTTTTTTCCTCTTCTGCCCTTCTGTCCCCCTTTTTTCTCTTACCTTCCCCAAAGCTGCCCCCTTTTTTCTTTCTTTTCGCCCCCCTTCTCCCCTTTATTTTTCTTCCCATCCAGCCCCCTCTTTTTTTCTTTTCTTCCTCACGGCCGCCCCTATTTTTTTTCCTCGTCCTTCCCAACGGCCGCCCCTATTTTTTTTCCTCGTCCTTCCCAACGGCCGCCCCTATTTTTTTTCCTCGTCCTTCCCAACGGCCGCCCCTATTTTTTTTCCTCGTCCTTCCCAACGGCCGCCCCTATTTTTTTTCCTCGTCCTTCCCAACGGCCGCCCCTATTTTTTTTCCTCGTCCTTCCCAACGGCCGCCCCTATTTTTTTTCCTCGTCCTTCCCAACGGCCGCCCCTATTTTTTTTCCTCGTCCTTCCCAACGGCCGCCCCTATTTTTTTTCCTCGTCCTTCCCAACGGCCGCCCCTATTTTTTTTCCTCGTCCTTCCCAACGGCCGCCCCTATTTTTTTTCCTCATCGTTCCGCCCTTCTGTCCCCCTTTATTTTTCTTCCCCCACCACCCCCTTTTTTTCCTCTTTCACCCCTCTGCCCCCATTTTCTTTCTGCTCTTCCCACAGCCGCCCCTTTTCTTGCTCTTCCCACAGCTGCCCGTCGTTTTTTTCCTCCTATTCCTCCCCAGCCCCCTTTTTACCCTCTTATGCCCCTCTGTCCCTTTTGTTTGCTCTTCCTTCCCGCAGCACGCCCCTTTTTTCTGCCCTTCCCACAGACGCCTGTTGTTTTTTCTCCTCTTCCGCCCCTTTTCCCCGTTTTTTCTCCTCTTCCCACAGCCGCCCGTCGCTTTTTCCTCCTATTCTGCCCCATTTCCCCCTTTTTTCTCCTCTTCCCACAGCCGCCCGTCGCTTTTTTCCTCCTATTCCTCCCCAGCCGCCCGTCGCTTTTTTCCTCCTATTCCTCCCCAGCCGCCCGTCGCTTCCCCCCCTTTTCTTCTCCTCCTCACGGACGCCCCTATTTTTTGCCTCTTCCTTCCCAGCCCCCTTCTTTCTTCTCCTCCCACTGCTGCCCCCCTTTTTTCTCTTTCGCCCCTCTGCCATCCTTTTTTTCCTTCTCTTCCGCCCCTTTCCCCGCCTTTTTTTCCTTCTCTTCCGCCCCTTCCCCGCCTTTTTTTCCTTCTCTTCCGCCCCTTTCCCCGCCTTTTTTTCCTTCTCTCCCCACAGCCGCCCCCTTTTTTCCTCTACCGCCCCTTTTCCCCTGTTTTTTTCCTCTCCCGCCCTTCCACCCCTTTTATTCTTCTCTTTCCACTGCCCCTATTTTTTTTTTCCTTCCCTCGCTGCCCCACTTTTTCCTTCTTTTTGCCCCCCTGCTCCCCTTTTTTCTCTTCTTCCCCCGCCGCCCTCTTTTCTTCTTTTCTGAATGGCTGCCCCTATTTTTTTCCTCTTCCTTCCCAGCCCCCTTTTTTCGTCTCTTCCCACTGCTGCCCCCCTTTTCTCCTCTTACCCCCTCTACTCCGCTTTATTTTCCTCTTCCGCCCCTCTGTCCCCCCTTTTGTTTCCTCTGCCCTTCCCACAGCCCGCCCCTTTTTTCTCTGCCCTTCCCACAGCTGCCTGTTGTTGTTTTCCTTCTCTTCCGCCCTTCTGCCCCCCCACCTTTTTTCCTCTTCCGCCCCTCTGCCCGCTTTTTTCTTTTCTTCCCCCACCTGCTCCCCTTTTTTCTTTTCTTCCCCCACCACCCGTCGTTTTTTCCTCTTCCTCCCCAACCCCCTTTTTTTTCTTCCCCCACCACCCGTCGTTTTTTCCTCTTCCTCCCCAACCCCCTTTTTCCTCCTCTCCCGCCCCTTTTCGCCCCCTTTTTCCTCCTCTCCCGCCCCTTTTCGCCCCCTTTTTCCTCCTCTCCCCCCCACACCCGCCTGTTGTTTTTTTCCTTCTCTTCCGCCCCTCTGCCCCCCACCTTTTTTCTCTGCCCTTCCCACAGCTGCCTGTTGTTTTTTTCCTCCTCTTCCTCCCCAGCCCCTTTTTTCTTCTCTTCCGCCCCTTTCCCCCCTTTTCTTTCCTCTTCCGCCCCTTTCCCCCCTTTTCTTTCCTCTTCCGCCCCTTTCCCCCCTTTTCTTTCCTCTTCCGCCCCTTTCCCCCCTTTTCTTTCCTCTTCCGCCCCTTTCCCCCCTTTTCTTTCCTCTTCCGCCCCTTCCCCCCTTTTCTTCTCTCCCCACAGCCCGCCCCTTTTTCTACTCTTCCTACACCCGCCTGTTGTTTTTTCCTCCTCTTCCTCCCCAGCCCCCTTTTTTCTTCTCTTCTGCCCCTTTTTCCCCCTTTTTTCTTCTCTTCTGCCCCTTTTTCCCCCTTTTTTCTTCTCTTCGTGCCCTTTTGCCCCCTTTTTTCTTCTCTCGTGCCCTTTTGCCCCCTTTTTTCTTCTCTCGTGCCCTTTTGCCCCCTTTTTTCTTCTCTCGTGCCCTTTTGCCCCCTTTTTTCTTCTCTCGTGCCCTTTTGCCCCCTTTTTTCTTCTCTCGTGCCCTTTTGCCCCCTTTTTTCTTCTCTCGTGCCCTTTTGCCCCCTTTTTTCTTCTCTCGTGCCCTTTTGCCCCCTTTTTTCTTCTCTCGTGCCCTTTTGCCCCCTTTTTTCTTCTCTCGTGCCCTTTTGCCCCCTTTTTTCTTCTCTCGTGCCCTTTTGCCCCCTTTTTTCTTCTCTCGTGCCCTTTTGCCCCCTTTTTTCTTCTCTCGTGCCCTTTTGCCCCCTTTTTTCTTCTCTCGTGCCCTTTTGCCCCCTTTTTTCTTCTCTCGTGCCCTTCTGCCCCCTTTTTTCTTCTCTCCCCACAGCCGCCCCCTGTTCCCCCCTTATTTGTCCTCTTCACCCTTCTACCCCCTTTTTTCTTCTCTTCCCACCGCCCCCCTTTTTCCTTCTTTTTGCCTCCCTGCACCCCTTTTTTCTTTTGTTCCCCCATCACTCGTCTTTTTTTCGTCTTCCTCCCCAACCCCCTTTTTCCTTCTCTCCTGCCCCTTTCCCCCCCTTTTTTCCTTCTCTCCTGCCCCTTTCCCCCCCTTTTTCTCCTTCTCTCCTGCCCCTTTCCCCCCCTTTTTCTCCTTCTCTCCTGCCCCTTTCCCCCCCTTTTTCTCCTTCTCTCACGACAGCTGCCCCCTTTTCCCCCTTTTTTCTTCCTCTTCTGCTCCTCTGTCCCCTTTTTTCTTCTCTCCTCACAGCCGCCCCCTGTTCCCCCCCTTATTTGTCCTCTTCTGCCCTTCTGCCCCCTTTTTTCTTCTCTTCCCACCGCCCCCCTTTTTCCTTCTTTTTGCCTCCCTGCTCCCCTTTTTTCTTTTCTCCCCCCACTGCCTGTCTTTTTTCTTCGCCCGCCCCTTCCCCCCGTTTTTCCGCTCGCCCGCCCCTTCCCCCCGTTTTTCCGCTCGCCCGCCCCTTCCCCCCGTTTTTCCGCTCGCCCGCCCCTTCCCCCCGTTTTTCCGCTCGCCCGCCCCTTCCCCCCGTTTTTCCTATTTCTGCCCGCCCGCCCCCGTTTTTCTTTTCTTCTTCGCCCGCCCGCCCCCGTTTTTCTTTTCTTCTTCGCCCGCCCGCCCCTTCCCCCCGTTTTTCCTATTTCTGCCCGCCCGCCCCCGTTTTTCTTTTCTTCTTCGCCCGCCCGCCCCTTCCCTTTTCTTCTTCGCCCGCCCGCCCCTTCCCCCCATTTTTCCTATTTCTGCCCGCCCGCCCCCGTTTTTCTTTTCTTCTTCGCCCGCCCCTTCCCCCGTTTTTCCTATTTCTGCCCGCCCGCCCCCTTTTTTCTTTTCTTCTTCGCCCGCCCGCCCCTTCCCCCCGTTTTTCCTATTTCTGCCCGCCCGCCCCCTTTCTCCCCCCTTTTTTCCCCGCCCGCCCCCTCTTTTCTTTTCTCCGCCCGCCCCCTTTCTCCCCCCTTTTTTTCCCGCCCGCCCCCTCTTTTCTTTTCTCCGCCCGCCCCCTTTCTCCCCCCTTTTTTTCCTCTTCCCACTGCCCCTATTTTATTCTCTTCCCTTGCTGCCCCCCTCTTTTCATTCTTTTTGCCCCCGTGCTCCCCTTTTTTCTATTCTTCCCACAGCCACCCGTCATTTTTTTCTCCTATTCCTTCCCAACCCCCTTTTTTCTTCTCTTCCCACTGCTGACCCTGTTTTTCCCTCCTCCGCCCCTCTTCCCCCCGTTTTTCCCTTCTCTCCCCACAGCCGCCCGTCTTTTCTTATTCCTCTTCCTCCCCAACCCCCTTTTTTCTTCTCTTCCGCCCCTTTTCCCCCCTTTTTCTCTGCCCTTCCTATACCCGCCTGTTGTTTTTTTCTCCTCTTTCTCCCCAACCCCCCTTTGTTTCCTCTTCCGCCCCTCTGCCGCCCTTTTGTTTCCTCTGCCCGCCCCACAGCTCGCCCCTTTTGTTTCCTCTGCCCGCCCCACAGCTCGCCCCTTTTGTTTCCTCTGCCCGCCCCACAGCTCGCCCCTTTTGTTTCCTCTGCCCGCCCCACAGCTCGCCCCTTTTGTTTCCTCTGCCCGCCCCACAGCTCGCCCCTTTTGTTTCCTCTGCCCGCCCCACAGCTCGCCCCTTTTGTTTCCTCCTCTTCCTCCCCAGCCCCATTTTTCCTTTTCTTCCGCCCCTTTCCCCCCTCTTACCTTTCTTCCCCACCGCCTGTCTTTTTTCCTCTTCCGCCCCAACCGCTTTTTTTCCTCCCGCCCCTTTCCCCCCTTTTTTCTTCTCTCCCCACAGCCACCCCCTTTTGCTACTCTTCCTACACCCGCCTGTTGTTTTTTCCTCCTCTTCCGCCCCTTTTTCCCCCTTTTTTCTCTTGCGCCCTTCTGCCCCCTTTTTTTCGTATCTCACCACAGCCGCCCCCTGTTCCCCCCTTATTTGTCCTCTTATGCCCTTCTGCCCCCTTTTTTCTTCTCTTCCCACCGCCCCCATTTTATTCCTTCCCCCACCACCCCCCTTTTTCCTTCTTTTTGCCTCCCTGCACCCCTTTTTTCTTTTCTTCCCCACCACCTGTCTTTTTTTTCGTCTTCCTCCCCAACCCCCCTTTTTCTTCTCTCCCGCCCCTTTTCCCCCCTTTTTCTTCTCTCCTGCCCCTTTTCCCCCCTTTTTTCTTCTCTCCCGACAGCCGCCCCCTTTTCCCCCTTTTTTTTCCCTCTTCCGCTCCTCTGCCCCCTTTTTTCTTCTCTCCCCACAGCCACCTCCTGTTCCTCCCTTATTTTTCCTCTTCCGCCCTTCTGCCCCCTTTTTTCTTCTCTTCCCACCGCCCCTATTTTATTCTCTTCCCTTGCTGCCCCCCTCTTTTCCTTCTTTTTGCCCCGTGCACCCCTTTTTTCTTTTCTTCCCCTGCCGCCCCCTTTTCTTCTCTTCCTCACAGCCGCCCCCTTTTTTCTACTCTTCCCACAGCTGCCTGTCATTTTTTCCTCCTATTCCTCCCCAGCGCCCTTTTTCCCTCCTCTGCCCCTTTTCCCCCCGCTTTTCCCTCCTCCGCCTCTTTCCCCCCTTTTTCTCCTCTCACCCCACAGCCGCCCGTCTTTTTTTATTCCTCTTCCTCCCCTTTCCCCCCTTTTTTCTTCTCTCCCCAAAGCCTGCCCCTTTTTTCTGTGCCCTTCCCACAGCCGCCTGTTGTTTTTTTCCTCCTCTTCCTCCCCAACCCCCTTTTGCCTCCTCTTCCGCCCCACAGCCCGCCCCTTTTTTCTCTGCCCTTCCCACAGCTGCCTGTGGTTTTTTTCCTCCTCTTCCTCCCAAGCCCCCTTTTTTCTTCTCTTCCGCCCCTTCCCCCCCACCACCCCCATTTTTTTCCTTCCCCCACCGCCCCCCTTTTTCCTTCTTTTTGCCTCCGTGCTCCCCTTTTTTCTCTTCTTCCCCCACCACCTGTCTTTTTTTTCTCTTCCTCCCCAACCCCCTTTTTTCTTCTCCTGCCCCTTTCCCCGTCTTTCTTCTCTCCTGCCCCTTTTCCCCCTTTTCTTTCCTCTTCCACCCTTCTGCCCCCTTTTCTTCACTCCCCACAGCCACCTCCTTTTTCTATTCTTTCCACAGCCCACCCCTTTTTTCTACTTTTCCTACACCTGCCTGTTGTTTTTTCCTTCTCTTCCACCCCTTTTCACCCCTTTTTTCTTCTCCTGCGCCCCTTTTCCCCCTTTTTTTTCCTCTTGCGCCCTTCTGCCCCCTTTTTTTCTTCTCTCACTACAGCCGCCTGCTGTTCCCCCCTTTTTTTCCTAACTGCCCTTCTGCCCCCTTGTTTTCTCTCTTCCCACCACCCTCATTTTTTTCCTTCCCCCGCCGCCCCCCTTTTTTCCTTATTTTTGCCCCTGCTCCCCTCTTTTCTTTTCTTCCCCGGCCGCCCCCTCTTTTCTTTTCTTCTTCTAAACGGCCGCCCCCTCTTTTCTTCATCCTTCTTCCAAACGGCCGCCCCCTCTTTTCTTCATCCTTCTTCCAAACGGCCGCCCCCTCTTTTCTTCATCCTCCTTCCAAACGGCCGCCCCCTCTTTTCTTCATCCTCCTTCCAAACGGCCGCCCCCTCTTTTCTTCATCTTCCTTCCAAACGGCCGCCCCCTCTTTTCTTCATCTTCCTTCCAAACGGCCGCCCCCTCTTTTCTTCATCTTCCTTCCAAACGGCCGCCCCCTCTTTTCTTCATCTTCCTTCCAAACGGCCGCCCCCTCTTTTCTTCATCTTCCTTCCAAACGGCCACCCCCTCTTTTCTTCATCTTCCTTCCAAACGGCCGCCCCCTCTTTTCCTCTTCTGCCCTTCTGCCCCCTTTTTTCTACTCTTCCCACAGCTGGCCGTTGTTTTTTTCCTCCTATTCCTCCCCAGCCCCCTGTTTTTTTCCTTCTTTTTGCCCCCTGCTCCCCTTTTTTCTTTTCTTCCCCCACCACCCGTCTTTTTTTTTCCTCTCTCCCGCCCCCTTCCCCCCGTTTTTCTGCTCTTTCCACAGCCGCCTTTTTTCTTCTCTTGCGCCCTTCTGCCCCCTTTTCCCCTCTTTTTTTTCCTAGTCTGCTCTTCTGCCCCCTTTTTCCTCTCTTCCCACCACCCTCATGTTTTTTCCCTTCCCCCGCCGCCCCCCTTTTTTCCTTTTTTTGCCCGCTCCTCACCTTTTTTCTTTTCTTCCCCCGCTGCCCCCTTTTCTTCTTCTTTTCCTCACAGCCGTCCCCTCTTTTCTTCTCTTCCAAACGGCCGCCCCTATTTTTTTCATCTTCCTTCCGAGCCCCCTGTTTTTTCCTTCTCTCCCCACAGCCGCCCCTATTTTTTTATCTTCCTTCCGAGCCCCCTGTTTTTTCCTTCTCTCCCCACAGCCGCCCCCTGTTTTTTCCTTCTCTCCCCACAGCCGCCCCCTGTTTTTTCCTTCTCTCCCCACAGCCGCCCCGTTTTCTTCCCTTCCCTATAGCTGCCCCCCTTCTTTTTCTACTCTTCCCACAGCCGCCCCCATTTTTTCCTTGTTTTTGCCCCCCTTCTCCCCTTTTTTCATTTCTTCCCCCGCTGCCCCCTTTTCTTCTTCTTTTCCTCACAACTGCCCCCTCTTTTCTTCTCTTCCAAACGGCCGCCCCTATTTTTTTCCCCTCTCTCCCCACAGCCGCCCCCTTTTTTCCTCTTTCGCCCCTCTGCCCCCCTTCTTTTTCTACTCTTCCCACAGCCACCCCTTTTTTCTTCTCTTCCGCCCCTTCTGCTCCCTTTTTTCTTCTCTTCCCGCCGCCTCCCTTTTTTCCTTTCCCCCGCCGCCTCCCTTTTTTCCTTTCCCCCGCCGCCTCCCTTTTTTCCTTCTTTTTGCCCCCCTTCTCCCCTTTTTTCATTTCTTCCCGCCCCCCTTCTCCCCTTTTTTCATTTCTTCCCGCCCCCCTTCTCCCCTTTTTTCATTTCTTCCCCCGCTGCCCCCTTTTCTTCTGCTTTTCCTCACAGCCGTCCCCTCTTTTCTCTTCCAAACGGCTGCCCCTGTTTTTTTCATCTTCCTTCCCAGCCCCCTTTTTCTTCTCTTACTGACTGCCGCCCCCCTTTTTTTCCTCTTTTGCCCCTGTGCCCCCCTTTTTTTTCTACTCTTCCCACAGCCACCCCTCATTTTCTTCCTCCTATTCCTCCTCACCCCCCGTTTTTCTTCTCTTCCCACTGCTGCCCCCTTTTTCCCTCGTCTGCCCCTCTTCCCCCCCTTTTTCCTACGTCCGCCCCTTCCACCCCCTTTTTTCCTATGTCCGCCCCCCTGCACCCCTTTTTCTTCCCTTCCCCACAGCCGCCCCCTTTTTTTCTCCTCTACTTCTTGCCCCCGCTTTTTTCCTCTTCCCCGACGCCCCCCGCTTTTTTCCTCTTCCCCGACGCCCCCCGCTTTTTTCCTCTTCCCCGACGCCCCCCGCTTTTTTCCTCTTCCCCGACGCCCCCCGCTTTTTTCCTCTTCCCCGACGCCCCCCGCTTTTTTCCTCTTCCCCGACGCCCCCCCGCTTTTTTCCTCTTCCCCGACGCCCCCCCGCTTTTTTCCTCTTCCCCGACGCCCCCCCGCTTTTTTCCTCTTCCCCGACGCCCCCCCGCTTTTTTCCTCTTCCCCGACGCCCCCCCGCTTTTTTCCTCCTCTTCCCCGACGCCCCCCCGCTTTTTTCCTCCTCTTCCCCGACGCCCCCCCGCTTTTTTCCTCCTCTTCCCCGACGCCCCCCCGCTTTTCTTCTCCTCTTCCCCGACGCCCCCCCGCTTTTCTTCTCCTCTTCCCCGACGCCCCCCCGCTTTTCTTCTCCTCTTCCCCGACGCCCCCCCGCTTTTCTTCTCCTCTTCCCCGACGCCCCCCCGCTTTTCTTCTCCTCTTCCCCGACGCCCCCCCGCTTTTCTTCTTCCACCCTTCTGTCCCTTTCGTTTCTTCTTCCTTCCCAGCCGCCCATCTCTTTTTCTTCCTCTTCCCCACAGCCGCCCGTCTTCTCCCCCCTGCACCCCTTTTTTTTTTCCTCTTCCCCACAGCTGCCCCCTTTTTTTTTCCTCTTCCCTTTCCCACAGGTGCCACCCTGCTCCCCTTTTTTTTTTCTTCCAGTCCAGCCCCTTTTTTTTTCTCTTCCTCACAGCCTCCCCTATTTTTTTCCTCTTTTCTGAACGGCCGCCCCTATTTTTTTCCTCTTCCTTCCCAGCCCCCTTTTTTCACGGAATCTTCAGAGTTGGAAGGGACCTCTAGAGATCATCTAGTCCAACTCCCCTGCTAGAGCACGATTGCCTAAAGCACATCCCTTAGGGCTGCATCCAGGTGGGTCTTGAAAATCTCCGGAGAAGGGGACTCCACAACCTCCCTGGGCAGCCTGTTCCAGTGCTCTGTCACCTTCATCGTAAAGAAGTTTTTCCATGTATTTGAACGGAACTTCCTCTGTTCTAGCTTGTGCCTATTGCCCCTTGTCCTGTCACTGGGAACCATTGAAAAGAGCCTGGCTCCATCCTCCTTAAACCCACCCTTTAGAGACTTGTAAATAGATACTTTTCTTGTCTTCCCACTGCTGCCCCCCCTTTTTTCTCTTACTGCCTCTACCCCACTTTATTTTCCTCTTCCGCCCTTCTGTCCCTCTTTTTTTTTTCCTTCCTTCCCAGCTACCCCCTTTCTTCCCTTCTCTTCCTCACGGCCGTGCTCCCTTTTTTTTTTCTCTTCCCACAGCCGCGCACCTTTTTTTTTTCTCTTACATCCTCTACCCTACTTTCTTCCTTTTCTGCCCTTCTGTCCCCCTTTTTTCTCTTCCCTTCCCCAACGCCGCCCCCCTTTTTCTTCTACTTCCCCTGCCGCCCCCCTTTTTTCCTTCTTTTCGACCCCCTGCTCCCCTTTCTTCTTTTCTTCCTGTCCAGCCCCCTTTTTTTTCTTTTATTCCTGTCCAGCCCCCTTTTTTTTCTTTTATTCCTGTCCAGCCCCCTTTTTTTTCTTTTATTCCTGTCCAGCCCCCTTTTTTTTCTTTTATTCCTGTCCAGCCCCCTTTTTTTTCTTTTATTCCTGTCCAGCCCCCTTTTTTTTCTTCTCTTCCTCACAGCTGCCCCTTTTTTCTCTTCCCTTCCCCACGGCCGCCCCCCTTTTTTCTCTTCCCTTCCCCACGGCCGCCCCCCTTTTTTCTCTTCCCTTCCCCACGGCCGCCCCCCTTTTTTCTCTTCCCTTCCCCACGGCCGCCCCCCTTTTTTCTCTTCCCTTCCCCACGGCCGCCCCCCTTTTGTTTCTTCTTCCTTCCCAGCTGCCCCCTTTTTTCTACTCTTCTGCCCCTTTCACCCCCTTTTTTTTTTCTCTCCCCACAGCCACCTCCTTTTTTTTCCCTCTTCTGCTCCTCTGCTCCCCTTTTTTCTTCTCTTCCCACTGACGCCCCCCTTTTTTCTTCTTACCCCCTCTGTCCCTTTTTTTTCCTCTTCTGCCCTTCTGCCTCCCTTTTTTTCCTCTTTCTTCCCAGCGGCTCCCTTTATTGTCTTCCCCACTGCCGACCCCCGTTTTTTCTCTTCCCCTCCCCACTGCCGACCCCCGTTTTTTCTCTTCCCCTCCCCACTGCCGACCCCCGTTTTTTCTCTTCCCCTCCCCACTGCCGACCCCCGTTTTTTCTTCTTACCCCCTCTGCCCCCCTTTTATTTTCCTCTTCTGCTTCTGTGTCCTTTTTTACCTCTTCCGCCCTTCTGCCCCCCTATTTTCTCTTCCTTCCCACAGCCTCCCCTTCTTTTTCTTCTCTTCCCACAGATGCCCCCTTTTTTTTGTCTTACCTCCGCTGCCCATCTTTTTTTTCCTCCTCTTCCTCCCCAGCCCCCTTTTTTTGTCTTACTACTGCCGCCCACTTTTTTTATGCTCTCCACCCCTCTGCCCCCCTTCTTTCTCTTCCCTTCCCCACAGCTGCCCCCTTCTTTTCTTCTCTTCCCACTGCCACCCCCTTTTTTCTTCTCTTACCCCCTCTGCCCCCTTTTATTATTCAGCCCTTCTGCCCCCCTTTTTTTCCTCTTCTGCCCCCTCCTTTCTTCTCTTCCCCCGCCAGCCGCCCCCTCCTTTTTCCTCTTCCCCCGTCCCCCTCTTTTTTCCTCTCTTTCCCTGCCAGCCCCCGTTTTTCCTTCTTTCCCCTGCTCCTTTTTTTCTTTTTGCCATCCAGCCCCCCTTTTTCTTGTCTTCCCGCTCAGCCCCCTTCTTTTTCTTGTCTTCCCCCCGCCCTCCTCTCTTTTCTTGTCTTCCCCCCGCCCTCCTCTCTTTTCTTGTCTTCCCCCCGCCCTCCTCTCTTTTCTTGTCTTTCCCCCCGCCCTCCTCTCTTTTTTTTTCTTGTCTTTCCCCCCGCCCTCCTCTCTTTTCATCTTCCCTTCTCTCTGCCCCTCTGTTTTTTCCGCTTCCCCCCGCCACCCTCTTTTTTCCTTGTCTTCCCCCGCCGCCCCCTTTTTCTTGTTCTCTCTCCTGCCCAGTCCACTTTTTCCTCTTCCCCCCTTCTGCCCCCCCTTTTGATTGTCTTCCCTCCTCTCTGCCCCCTTTTTTTAATCCTCCCCCTCTTCCCCCTCTTTTTCCTTCTCTTCCGCCTCTCTGACCCCCTTTTTTCTTCTCTAGCCCCGCCAGCCCCCTTTTTTCCTTCTTTCCCCCCTTTGCTCCCAGTTTTCTTCTTTTCCTCGTCCTCCCCAACCCCTCTTTTTCTTCTCTTTCCCCGCCAGGCCCCTTTTTTTGCTTCTGTCCCTCCCCGCCAGGCCCCTTTTTTTGCTTCTGTCCCTCCCCGCCAGGCCCCTTTTTTTGCTTCTGTCCCTCCCCGCCAGGCCCCTCTTTTTGCTTCTGTCCCTCCCCGCCAGGCCCCTCTTTTTGCTTCTGTCCCTCCCCGCCAGGCCCCTCTTTTTGCTTCTGTCCCTCCCCGCCAGGCCCCTCTTCTTGCTTCTGTCCCTCCCCGCCAGGCCCCTCTTTTTGCTTCTGTCCCTCCCCGCCAGGCCCCTCTTTTTGCTTCTGTCCCTCCCCGCCAGGCCCCTCTTTTTGCTTCTGTCCCTCCCCGCCAGGCCCCTCTTTTTGCTTCTGTCCCTCCCCGCCAGGCCCCTCTTTTTGCTTCTGTCCCTCCCCGCCAGGCCCCTCTTTCTTCTTTTTGCCCCCCGCTCCCCCTTTTTTTTTTCTTCCTGCCCAGCCCCCTTTTTTCTTGTCTTTCCCCCCTGCCGCCCCCCTGTGTTTTTCCTCTTATTCCCTCTGCCCCCCTCTTTTTTCTTCCCCCCCTCCCCCCGCCACCCTGTTTCTCTTTTTTTCTCCCTTTTGCTTCTTACTACTTTTTCCCCCACCTCCCCCTTCTTTTTCTTCCACGGGTTTCTGTTTGAGCTATAACCATCAGTGGAAGCTGTTATGAGTGGTACTTCTACTTTGGGGGATGGCTCGCAATACAGGCCAGAGTCTGTCTCCAGTGGGGACCTACATATTTTCTTCCAATGCTAATGTGACTATAAGTTAATTAGCTTACTCTATCAATAACGGCCAGCCCAACAGCCCTTTTCCGCTCCCCTGCATGGCAGTGGCCTGTATTGCCGTGTCATTCTCTTCACTGGCATTTTAGACACTCTGGGATTGTCCTCATATGTATTTGGGGGGTTTTATCGGTCGCTGCTCTTGAGCGTGCATTGCCTCGTTACCGCCTTGTGCTGTGTTGTGTCTTGCATTGCATCGCCCTGTTGTCGTTCTGACGGCTATCTGATATATTTTGTCATTGCAGTGCCCTGTATTGTGTTACATTTTGTCTTGTACTGCTCTGTCATCCTCCTGGATGCTGTCCTGCATATATTGGCATTGTCCTGCACTGTATTACGGGTTCTTTAATGGGTTGTTTATTTTTGACTGTGTATTGTACTGTACCGCCCTGTATTGTGTTATGTCTCACATTGTATTGCCCTGTCATAATCTGGACTGCTGTCTCATTTATTTTTATGTTGTCCCGCCACGGCGTTGTGGGTTTTTTAATCGGTTGGTATTTATTTGATTGCATACAGCATCGTATGGCACTGTGTAATGTTGCGTCTTCAATTCTGCCACCCTGTAACTGTCTCGATTGCCACCCAAGACCGTTTGGAATCGTACCGTTCTTTATTGTGGGGTTTCGATTGGTCATTCCTTACTTTATTCTGTATTGCATTGTACCTCCCTATATACTGTCACGTCTTGCATTTTATTACCGTGTCATTGTCTGGACTGTCATTTGAGACTCTCTGGGATTTTACGGCACTGCATTGTGGGCGGATTTGATCCGTTGCTCTGTATTTAACTTGTTATTGATTTGTCCTGCCCTTTATTTTCTGATATGTTGCATTGTATTTCCCTGTGACTGTCTTGAGAGCCATCCGATACATTCTAGCATTGACAGGCACCATATTGCGAGCTTCTTTATGTGCCCACGTACCGGCTTGGACTGGCCTTGATGGTGTTCTGTCTCGAGTGTTATTCCTCTGTAACTGCCTTTCCTGCCACCTGAGACTGTATTTGATTGTACTGCACTGTATTGTGGGTTTTTAAGTACTGCTGTATTGCATTGTGTATTTCCTTGTACTGTTCAGTATTGTGTTACGTATTCCTTTGTATAAGCATGTCACAGTTTTGATTGTCTTTTGTGACATTCTGTCATAGCACTGCACTATAATGTCAGTTTTGTGTTTGGTCAGTCCTTATTTGATTGCGTATCGGCATTGAACTGCCCTGTATAATGTTACGTCTTGCATCACGTTGCTCTGTCATTGTCTTAACTGTCATTTTAGACATCGTGTCCTAGGACTGGAATGTATTGTGGGTATTTTAACAGGCTGTTATTTATTTGACTGTGTTGTGGTGTTATGCCTGCTATTATGTCTAGCTTTGTATTGCCTGCTCATTGACTGTCCCTTCAGACTGTCTGGGATTATATCGAACTGTATTGTTAATTTTTTCATCGGCTGTTTTGCATGTGACTTGGTATTACCCTGTACTGCCCTGTATACTGTTATGTGTTGCATTGTATTGCCCTGTCAGTGTCTTGATTGTCACTTTAGAGATTGTGTCATAGCATTGCACTGTATTGTGGTTATTTTAATTGGCCATTCTTGATTTGACTGCATATTGACTTGTCCTGCCCGCTATACCGTTACGTCTTGCACTGTATTGCTATGGTATTGTTTTTACTGTCGTCTTAGACATTGTGTCATCGGACTGCACCGTATTGTGAATTTTTTCATCGGCTGTTTTTTTTATTTTTAAACGTCCGCATATTGCTGTGTACTGCTCCTGTATAGCCTTACGTCTTGCGTTGTATCGCACTGTCATCGCGTGGACTGTCAATTTAGACTGTCTACGATTAACAAAATTCACAATGCAGTGCAGTATGTTGACTGTTAGTTATTTGACTGCGTATTGCCTTGTAGCGCCCTGTATACCGTGATATCTTGCATTCTGTCATTTTGTCATTGTCTTGACTGACATTTTAGACATGGTGTCATAGCGCTGCATTCTGTTGTGGGTATCGGCTGTTACTCGTTTGGCCACGTATTGCCTCGTGCTGCCCTGTATTGTGGTATGTATAGCATCGTGTTGCTCTGTGATTGTCTTGACTGTCTTATTAGACAATCTGTCATAGGACTGCACCATATTGTTAGTATTTTATGTGCTTGGTTTTTTGACCGCGTATTGCCTCGTACCACTGTATAGCGCGATATCTGTATTGCAGTGCCTCATCATTGTATCGATCGTCATTTTAGACATTGTGTCATAGGACTGTGTTGCATTGTTGGTATTTTAATGGGTTGCTTTTCATTAAGCTGCGTATTGCCTTGTACTGCCCTGTGTCATGTCATGTCTTGTATCATATGGCCCTATCATTGTTTCGATTGTCATTTCAGATCATCTGCAACTGTAGTGCCCTATACAGTTAAAATTTGAATCGGCTGTTATTTGACTGTTTATTGCCTTCTGTTGCTCTGTATAATGTGATGTCTTGCATTGTAGTATTGTCCTGTCATTGTATCGATTTGTCATTTTAGATGTTGTGTCATAGGACTCAATTGTATTGTGGGTATTGTAATTGACTGTTATTTATTTGAACATGTCTTGTCTTGTACTTCCCTGTATTGTGTTATGACACGTCTTTCATTGCTCTGTCCTTGTTTTGACGGTCGTTCTTGATGTTTTGTCATAGGACTGCAATGTATTGCGAATTTTTTAGCGTTTTTTTTTTTTATTTGACCGGGTATTGCCTTGCATTGCCCCGTATACTGTCACGTCTTGCATTGTAATTCTTTGTCATTGTCTTGGCTTATTTCAGACCGCCTGGGATTGTACTTCACAGTCTTGTCAATTTTCGAATCAGCTGTTCTTTATTTGACCATGCATTGGCTTGTACCGCCCTGTATGCTGTAATGTCTTCTGTTGTATCGCCCTGTCATTTTCTTGACCGTAATTTCTGAGTTCCCGGGATTGTACTGGAGCATATTGTCAATTTTTGAGTCCCATGTTATTTATTTGTCTGCATATCGCTTTGCGCTGCCCGGTATACCGTAATGCCTTGCATTGTATTGTCCTGTCATTGTCTCAATTGTAACTTTAGAGATCGTGTCATAGTGCTGCACTGTATTGTGTGTTTTAATTGTTTGTTCTTTGGCCGCATATTGGCTTGTGCTGCTCAATATACCGTTACATCTTGCATCGTATCGCCTTGTCACTGTCTCGATTTGTTATTTTAGACAATGTATCATAGGACTGCACTGTATTGTTACTATTTTATTTGGTGGCTGTTTTTTTGACTGTGTATTGCGCTGTACCGCTCCGTACAATGTGACGTGTTGCGTCGTATCAGCATGTCATGGTCTCAATCATCCTTTTAGACCTTGTGTCTTAGTGCTACAGTGTTGTGTATTTGTTAGCATGCCATTCTTTATTTGATTGCATGTTGGCTTTTACTGCCCCGTGTACTGTTATGTCTCGCATCGTATCGCCCTGTCATTTTCCTGAGTGTCACTTCAGAGCGTCTGGGATCGTACAGTAATGTACTGTTAATTTTGCAAACAATTGTTCTTTGTTTGCCCCAGTGATGGCTTTTACTACCTTGTATACTGGTAGGCCTTGCATTGTATCACAGTGTCACGGTCTTGACTGTAATTTTAAATATTGTGTCATTGTCCTGCACTGTTTTGTGGGCATTTTAATCGGCTCTAATCTATTTCGCTGCCTATCACCTCGTACTGCCCTGTATTGTGGTACGTCTTACATTGTATTGCCCCGTGATTGTATCGGTTGTTATTTTAGGCACTCTGTCATAGGACTGCACCGTATCATGGCTATTTTACTTGGTTGTTGTTTATTTGGCCATGTATTGCCTTGTACTGCCCCGTATCATGTTACACCTAGCATTGTATTGCTCTGCCGTTGTCTTGACCGACATCTGATGTCTTCTGCCAGCATACGTCCCGGAGTCGTCAAATCTTTCATCGGCCACTCTTTATTGGACCGTGTGTAGCAGCGTACCGTCATGTACAGTGTTACGTCTTGCGTCGCATTGCTCTGCCTTTGTCTTGCTTGTCAGCGGAACCTGTCTGTGAATGTACTGCACCATATTGGGAATTTGTTAGTCGATTGTTAGTTATTTGACACTGTTGAGATGTGATGTCCCCTTGTCCCTAATACTTCTGACATTGAGGTCGTATGTGGAGTTGAGTCCTGCCTTACCAAAGGCACGCAGAGCCAAATGAAAGAATAAAAAAGCCCCAGCCGGGGGATTCCCCCCCCCTGCCCGGTCCTGGCTGGGGGTTTTTTTCTTCCCCTGGTCCTGGCCCCTCCGCGAGGCGACAGTCATCGCCAAAGTTTGGGCAGAGGTAGGGCTCTGGGTGGGGTTTTGTCAGGCAGGGACATTTAGGATCCCTCCGCGAGCAGCGCTCCTGGGGAGCGAAGCCCACGGGGGGGGGGGGATGGCATCTGGCGGTAGGTGGTCAGAGGCAGGCATGAGCCGAGAGCGGTGGGTGTTTTGTGTGGTTGTTGAGAGAGCGGTGTGCGTGGCGCTTGTGTTTTGGTGGTGGTGTTGCCTCGCAGGTCATAGGTGGAGTTGAGCCTTGCTTACCGAAGGCACGCAGAGCCAAATGAAAGAATAAAAAAGCCCCAGCCGGGGGATTTTTTTTTTCCCTCCCCTGGCTGGGGTTTTTTTTCCCCCGGTCCCGGCCCCTCTGCGAGGCGACAGTCGTCGCCAAAGTTTGGGTGGAGGTAGGGCTCCGGGCGGGGTTTTGTCAGGCAGGGACATTTAGGAGCCCCCCGTGAGCAGCGCTCCTGGGGAGCGAAGCCCACGGGGGGGGGGGACGGCATGTGGCGGTAGGTGGTCAGAGGCAGGCACGAGCCGAGAGCGGTGGGTGTTTTGTGTGGTTGTTGAGAGAGCGGTGTGCGTGGCGCTTGTGTTTTGGTGGTGGTGTTGCCTCGCAGGTCATAGGTGGAGTTGAGCCTTGCTTACCGAAGGCACGCAGAGCCAAATGAAAGAATAAAAAAGCCCCAGCCGGGGGATTTTTTTTTTCCCTCCCCTGGCTGGGGTTTTTTTCCCCCGGTCCCGGCCCCTCTGCGAGGCGACAGTCGTCGCCAAAGTTTGGGCGGAGGTAGGGCTCCGGGCGGGGTTTTGTCAGGCAGGGACATTTAGGAGCCCCCCGTGAGCAGCGCTCCTGGGGAGCGAAGCCCACGGGGGGGGGGGACGGCATGTGGCGGTAGGTGGTCAGAGGCAGGCACGAGCTGAGAGCGGTGGGTGTTTTGTGTGGTTGTTGAGAGAGCGGTGTGTTTGGAATGTGTGAAGGCTAGGATGCTTCTGGTTTGGTTGCACCAAAAAAAGAAAGAAGGTGTGATATCTTTTGATGAGATGATGGCTTATAGTGATATGTCAGTAGAATTTACAAGGGTAGCAGATAATTTCAGTGTTGATGTGGAAACAGAGCTGATAGTGGCGGGGTGGGGGGAAGGTAGAAGTAGTTGTGTCAAGAACAGTTCTCATTTGGAGCGTACAGGTACTTGTAGTAATTGTTGTAAATGATCAGGTAAGTTCCATCATGGTGTAGGAGGGAGCCTGGACAAGGTGTAGGTAAATGTAGCTGTGGATAGGTTCCAGGAAAGTCAGGGTTTTAGGTGTTAATAAGTAGTCAACTGGTAGATTTGGCTGTGCTGAGGTATTGGTGTTAAACTTACTCAAAGGTAATTACAGAAGCATGGACTGTTCATAGGACCCAATTAGTGTTGAACCTGAACATTGATTGCAATGAGCTAATAGGGGGAAGTGAAATATGTTTAGGCTGTATTCTGAGGGAAATATCACACTAAGCCATAAAGCAGGGGAGCCACTACATGTGCGGTGAAATTCTGTGTATGGGGGCAAGAGCTAGATCTGGTAGGTAAACTACATCTTAATAGCGTCGCGTTGTGGTTTGTGTAGGGCTTGCTAGCCAAATGAAGGAGAGAAGCTTTCTCTGGCCCTATATCTTCAGGGAGAGGGCAGAGATATTTTAGAGCTCAGGAGAAAAAGCTACGGTGTTGTAAGGGAAGAAATATGTATATAATGGAAGAATACCAAGGCAAGTAAGGAGATGTTTGCAATGCATGGCATTCTCTCTCAAGCTCCCAGGACAACAACGGCATAGGCAACAGGCACGGGGGAAGCAGCAGGTAGGAGTCTGTGACTGACAGACTTTGGGACATGTTTCTGGATTCACAAATGCAGTCATCAAGATTCAAGGTCTGCATTTACCAACAGTGAAGTTTATGAGCAGTAACTTCCATAAGGTTTAGGTGAGAGCAGGACTAGTTCCACTGTCTATAATGAAGCTACATTTTAATTCTCCATTATAAGTTTTGTATTGTTTGTCTGGTGTGTGTTTGAGTCAGACTGCATCAGAGTCTTAGCATGCTTGTTGCTGAGTGTGGCTGTGTCGGAGTTTGAGGGTGTAATTTTTGCAGCGTGACCATGTGTGTGGATGAGTTGGATCTTGCTCGAGTCTGAGGCTGCATGTCCTGGAGTGTGCCTGTGTGATTGCCTGTGCTGGGTGGTGTTGGAGCCTGTGTTAGACTCGGATGTTGCCGGAGTCTGAGCCTGCACGTTCCGGAGCGTGCCTGTGCGGTTGTCTGTGTTTGACTTGGACACTGTTGGAGTCTGAGGGTGCAGGTTGTGCAGTGTGACTGTGTGTGTGGCAGAATTGCATGGTGGCGGAGTCTGTGTTTGACTTGGATACTGTTGGACTCTGAAGGTCCACGTTGCAGAGTGTGACTGTGTGGCTCCCTGTGTTGGATGCTGTTGGAGTCTGAGGGTGCAGGGTCTGGAGTGCGATCGGATGGCTGCCTGTGTGGGATGGTGGCGGAGCCTGAGTTTGACTTGGATGCTGTTGGAGTCACACAGTGGGGAGTGTGACTGTGTGTGTGGCTGAGTTGGGCTGTGGTGGCGGCAGACTTGGACTGTTACTATGTGTGTGTGACTTTGTGTATGGGTGAGCTGGAATCTGGGTGTGCATGTTCTAGAAGGCTCTGGACTCTGAGCATGCATGTGTTGGACTGTGCTTGAGTATGAGCAGTGCTGCTTTGGGTTGTGAATGTCTGTGTGTGTGCGTGTTTTGAATGGTGTGGGACTCTGAGTGTGTCAGAGCTGCATTGTGTCAGATAGTGAGCAGGCATCTTGGATAGGGTGGGAGTTGGCATCCA